>NW_027478541.1:0-359345 GCF_051014685.1 Ptiloglossa arizonensis
CAAAATTTTCGCAGTTCTGATGCTCGAAACGAATAACTAGAACCGCCTAGGGGAAAAGTGCGCATACCGTTGTAATCGGGCGAGTTTCTACTTTCAGATGCCACAGAAATTTTGCGGATTGATCAATCCGTTCGCGAGATATGGCAGTTTGGAAATAAGAAACGCTTGATAAACTCAAAATTTTCGCAGTTCTGATGCTCGAAACGAGTAACTAGAACGGCATAGGGGAAAAGTACGCATACCGTTGTAATCGGGCGAGTTTCTACTTTCAGATGCAACAGAAATTTTGCGGATTGATCAATCCGTTCGCGAGATATGGCAGTTTGGAAATAAGAAACGCTTGATAAACTCAAAATTTTCGCAGTTCTGATGCTCGAAACGAGTAACTAGAACGGCATAGGGGAAAAGTACGCATACCGTTGTAATCGGGCGAGTTTCTACTTGCACATGCAACAGAAATTTTGCGGATTGGTCGATCCGTTCGCGAGGTTATGGCAGTTTGGAAGTAAGAAAACGCTTGAGAAACTCAAAATTTTCGCAGTTCTGATGCTCGAAACGAATAACTAGAACGGCATAGGGGAAAAGTACGCATACCGTTGTAATCGGGCGAGTTTCTACTTTCAGATGCCGCAGAAATTTTGCGGATTGATCAATCCGATCGCGAGATATGGCAGTTTGGAAATAAGAAACGCTTGAGAAACTCAAAATTTTCGCAGTTCTGATGCTCGAAACGAGTAACTAGAACGGCATAGGGGAAAAGTAAGCATACCGTTGTAATCGGGCGAGTTTCTACTTTCAGATGCAACAGAAATTTTGCGGATTGGTCAATCCGTTCGCGAGATATGGCAGTTTGGATGTAAGAAACGCTTGAGAAACTCAAAATTTTCGCTGTTCTGATGCTCGACACGAATAACTAGAACGGCCTAGGGGAAAAGTGCGCATACCGTTGTAATCGGGCGAGTTTCTACATTCAGATGCAACAGAAATTTGCGGATTGATCAATCCGTTCGCGAAGTATGGCAGTTTGGATATAAGAAACGCTTGAGAAACTCAAAATTTGCGCAGTTCTGATGCTCGAAACGAAATAACTAGAACGGCCTAGGGGAAAAGTACGCATACCGTTGTAATCGGGCGAGATTCTACTTGCACATGCAACAGAAATTTTGCGGATTGGTCGATCCGTTGGCGAGATATGGCAGTTTGGAAATAAGAAACGCTTGAGAAACTCAAAATTTTCGCAGTTCTGATGCTCGAAACGAATAACTAGAACCGCCTAGGGGAAAAGTGCGCATACCGTTGTAATCGGGCGAGTTTCTACTTTCAGATGCCACAGAAATTTTGCGGATTGATCAATCCGTTCGCGAGATATGGCAGTTTGGAAATAAGAAACGCTTGATAAACTCAAAATTTTCGCAGTTCTGATGCTCGAAACGAGTAACTAGAACGGCATAGGGGAAAAGTACGCATACCGTTGTAATCGGGCGAGTTTCTACTTTCAGATGCAACAGAAATTTTGCGGATTGATCAATCCGTTCGCGAGATATGGCAGTTTGGAAATAAGAAACGCTTGATAAACTCAAAATTTTCGCAGTTCTGATGCTCGAAACGAGTAACTAGAACGGCATAGGGGAAAAGTACGCATACCGTTGTAATCGGGCGTGTTTCTACTTTCAGATGCAACAGAAATTTTGCGGATTGATCAATCCGTTCGCGAGATATGGCAGTTTGGAGGTAAGAAACGCTTGAGAAACTCAAAATTTGCGCAGTTCTGATGCTCGAAACGAAATAACTAGAACGGCCTAGGGGAAAAGTACGAATACCGTTGTAATCGGGCGAGATTCTACTTGCACATGCAACAGAAATTTTGCGGATTGGTCGATCCGTTCGCGAGATATGGCAGTTTGGAAATAAGAAACGCTTGATAAACTCAAAATTTCGCAGTTCTGATGCTCGAAACGAGTAACTAGAACGGCATAGGGGAAAAGTACGCATACCGTTGTAATCGGGCGAGTTTCTACTTTCAGATGCAACAGAAATTTTGCGGATTGATCAATCCGTTCGCGAGATATGGCAGTTTGGAGGTAAGAAACGCTTGAGAAACTCAAAATTTTCGCAGTTCTGATGCTCGAAACGAATAACTAGAACGGCCTAGGGGAAAAGTACGCATACCGTTGTAATCGGGCGAGTTTCTACTTGCACATGCAACAGAAATTTTGCGGATTGGTCGATCCGTTCGCGAGATATGGCAGTTTGGAAGTAAGAAACGCTTGAGAAACTCAAAATTTTCGCAGTTCTGATGCTCGAAACGAATAACTAGAACGGCCTAGGGGGAAAGTACGCATACCGTTGCAATCGGACTAGTTTCTACTTGCAGATGCAACAGAAATTTTGCGGATTGGTCGATCCGTTCGCCAGATATGGCAGTTTGGATGTAAGAAACGCTTGAGAAACTCAAAATTTTCGCAGTTCTGATGCTCGAAACGAGTAACTAGAACGGCATAGGGGAAAAGTACGCATACCGTTGTAATCGGGCGAGTTTCTACTTACAGATGCAACAGAAATTTTGCGGATTGATCAATCCGTTCGCGAGATATGGCAGTTTGGAGGTAAGAAACGCTTGAGAAACTCAAAATTTTCGTAGTTCTGATGCTCGAAACGAATAACTGGAACGGCCTAGGGGAAAACTACACATACCGTTGTAATCGGGCGAGTTTCTACTTTTAGACGCAACAGAAATTTTGCGGATAGGTCAATCCGTTCGCGAGATATGGCAGTTTGGAAATAAGAAACGCTTGAGAAACTCAAAATTTTCGCAGTTCTGATGCTCGAAACGAGTAACTAGAACGGCATAGGGGAAAAGTACGCATACCGTTGTAATCGGGCGATTTTCTACTTTCAGATGCAACAGAAATTTTGCGGATTGATCAATCCGTTCGCGAGATATGGCAGTTTGGAGGTAAGAAACGCTTGAGAAACTCAAAATTTTCGCAGTTCTGATGCTCGAAACGAATAACTAGAACCGCCTAGGGGAAAAGTGCGCATACCGTTGTAATCGGGCGAGTTTCTACTTTCAGATGCCACAGAAATTTTGCGGATTGATCAATCCGTTGGCGAGATATGGCAGTTTGGAAATAAGAAACGCTTGAGAAACTCAAAATTTTCGCAGATCTGATGCTCGAAACGAGTAACTAGAACGGCATAGGGGAAAAGTACGCATACCGTTGTAATCGGGCGAGTTTCTACTTTCAGATGCAACAGAAATTTTGCGGATTGATCAATCCGTTCGCGAGATATGGCAGTTTGGAGGTAAGAAACGCTTGAGAAACTCAAAATTTTCGCAGTTCTGATGCTCGAAACGAATAACTAGAACGGCCTAGGGGAAAACTACACCCACCGTTGTAATCGGGCGAGTTTCTACTTTCAGACGCAACAGAAATTTTGCGGATAGGTCAATCCGTTCGCGAGATATGGCAGTTTGGAGGTAAGAAACGCTTGAGAAACTCAAAATTTTCGCAGTTCTGATGCTCGAAACGAATAACCTGAACGGCATAGGGGAAAAGTACGCATACCGTAGTAATCGGGCGAGTTTCTACTTTCAGATGCAACAGAAATTTTGCGGATTAATCAATCCGTTCGCGATATATGGTAGTTTGGAGGTAAGAAACGCTTGAGAAACTCAAAATTTTCGCAGTTCTGATGCTCGAAAGGAATAACTGGAACGGCCTAGGGGAAAACTACACATACCGTTGTAATCGGGCGAGTTTCTACTTTCAGACGCAACAGAAATTTTGCGGATAGGTCAATCCGTTCGCGAGATATGGCAGTTTGGAAATAAGAAACGCTTGAGAAACTCAAAATTTTCGCAGTTCTGATGCTCGAAACGAGTAACTAGAACGGCATAGGGGAAAAGTACGCATACCGTTGTAATCGGGCGAGTTTCTACTTTCAGATGCAACAGAAATTTTGCGGATTGATCAATCCGTTCGCGAGATATGGCAGTTTGGAGGTAAGAAACGCTTGAGAAACTCAAAATTTTCGCAGTTCTGATGCTCGAAACGAATAACTAGAACCGCCTAGGGGAAAAGTGCGCATACCGTTGTAATCGGGCTAGTTTCTACTTTCAGATGCCACAGAAATTTTGCGGATTGATCAATCCGTTCGCGAGATATGGCAGTTTGGAAATAAGAAACGCTTGATAAACTCAAAATTTTCCCAGTACTGATGCTCGAAACGAGTAACTAGAACGGCATAGGGGAAAAGTACGCATACCGTTGTAATCGGGCGAGTTTCTACTTTCAGATGCAACAGAAATTTTGCGGATTGATCAATCCGTTCGCGAGATATGGCAGTTTGGAGGTAAGAAACGCTTGAGAAACTCAAAATTTTCGCAGTTCTGATGCTCGAAACGAGTAACTAGAACGGCATAGGGTAAGAGTACGCATACCGTTGTAATCGGGTGAGTTTCTACTTTCAGATGCAACAGAAATTTTGCGGATTGTTCAATCCGTTCGCGAGATATGGCCGTTTGGATGTAAGAAACGCTTGAGAAACTCAAAATTTTCGCAGGTCTGATGCTCGAAACGAATAACTGGAACGGCCTAGGGGAAAACTACACATACCGTTGTAATCGGGCGAGTTTCTACTTTCAGACGCAACAGAAATTTTGCGGATAGGTCAATCCGTTCGCGAGATATGGCAGTTTGGAAATAAGAAACGCTTGAGAAACTCAAAATTTTCGCAGTTCTGATGCTCGAAACGAGTAACTAGAACGGCATAGGGGAAAAGTACGCATACCGTTGTAATCGGGCGAGTTTCTACTTTCAGACGCAACAGAAATTTTGCGGATAGGTCAATCCGTTCGCGAGATATGGCAGTTTGGAGGTAAGAAACGCTTGAGAAACTCAAAATTTTCGCAGTTCTGATGCTCGAAACGAATAACTAGAACGGCCTAGGGGAAAAGTGCGCATACCGTTGTAATCGGGCGAGTTTCTACTTTCAGATGCAACAGAAATTTTGCGGATTGATCAATCCGTTCGCGAGATATGGCAGTTTGGATATAAAAAACGCTTGAGAAACTCAAAATTTTCGCAGTTCTGATGCTCGAAACGAGTAACTAGAACGGCCTAGGGGAATAGTACGCACACCGTTGTAATCGGGCGAGTTTCCACTTTCAGACGCAACAGAAATTTTGCGGATTGGTCAATCCGTTCGCGAGATATTTTAGTTTGGAGGTAAGAAACGCTTGAGAAACTCAAAATTTGCGCAGTTCTGATGCTCGAAACGAATAACTAGGACGGCCTAGGGGAAAATTGCGCATACCGTTGTAATCGGGCGAGTTTCTACTTTCAGATGCAACAGAAATTTTGCGGATCGGCAATCCGTTCGCGAGATATGGCAGTTTGGATGTAAGAAACGCTTGAGGAACTCAAAATTTTCGCAGTTCTGATGCTCGAAACGAGTAACTAGAACGGCATAGGGGAAGAGTACGCATACCGCTGTAATCGGGTGAGTTTCTACTTTCAGATGCAACAGAAATTTTGCGGATTGTTCTATCCGTTCGCGAGATATGGCCGTTTGGATGTAAGAAACGCTTGAGAAACTCAAAATTTTCGCAGTTCTGATGCTCGAAACGAATAACTGGAACGGCCTAGGGGAAAACTACACATACCGTTGTAATCGGGCGAGTTTCTACTTTCAGACGCAACAGAAATTTTGCGGATAGGTCAATCCGTTCGCGAGATATGGCAGTTTGGAAATAAGAAACGCTTGAGAAACTCAAAATTTTCGCAGATCTGATGCTCGAAACGAGTAACTAGAACGGCATAGGGGAAAAGTACGCATACCGTTGTAATCGGGCGAGTTTCTACTTTCAGATGCAACAGAAATTTTGCGGATTGATCAATCCGTTCGCGAGATATGGCAGTTTGGAGGTAAGAAACGCTTGAGAAACTCAAAATTTTCGCAGTTCTGATGCTCGAAACGAATAACTAGAACGGCCTAGGGGAAAACTACACCCACCGTTGTAATCGGGCGAGTTTCTACTTTCAGACGCAACAGAAATTTTGCGGATAGGTCAATCCGTTCGCGAGATATGGCAGTTTGGAGGTAAGAAACGCTTGAGAAACTCAAAATTTTCGCAGTTCTGATGCTCGAAACGAATAACCTGAACGGCATAGGGGAAAAGTACGCATACCGTAGTAATCGGGCGAGTTTCTACTTTCAGATGCAACAGAAATTTTGCGGATTAATCAATCCGTTCGCGATATATGGTAGTTTGGAGGTAAGAAACGCTTGAGAAACTCAAAATTTTCGCAGTTCTGATGCTCGAAAGGAATAACTGGAACGGCCTAGGGGAAAACTACACATACCGTTGTAATCGGGCGAGTTTCTACTTTCAGACGCAACAGAAATTTTGCGGATAGGTCAATCCGTTCGCGAGATATGGCAGTTTGGAAATAAGAAACGCTTGAGAAACTCAAAATTTTCGCAGTTCTGATGCTCGAAACGAGTAACTAGAACGGCATAGGGGAAAAGTACGCATACCGTTGTAATCGGGCGAGTTTCTACTTTCAGATGCAACAGAATTTTGCGGATTGATCAATCCGTTCGCGAGATATGGCAGTTTGGAGGTAAGAAACGCTTGAGAAACTCAAAATTTTCGCAGTTCTGATGCTCGAAACGAATAACTAGAACCGCCTAGGGGAAAAGTGCGCATACCGTTGTAATCGGGCTAGTTTCTACTTTCAGATGCCACAGAAATTTTGCGGATTGATCAATCCGTTCGCGAGATATGGCAGTTTGGAAATAAGAAACGCTTGATAAACTCAAAATTTTCCCAGTACTGATGCTCGAAACGAGTAACTAGAACGGCATAGGGGAAAAGTACGCATACCGTTGTAATCGGGCGAGTTTCTACTTTCAGATGCAACAGAAATTTTGCGGATTGATCAATCCGTTCGCGAGATATGGCAGTTTGGAGGTAAGAAACGCTTGAGAAACTCAAAATTTTCGCAGTTCTGATGCTCGAAACGAGTAACTAGAACGGCATAGGGTAAGAGTACGCATACCGTTGTAATCGGGTGAGTTTCTACTTTCAGATGCAACAGAAATTTTGCGGATTGTTCAATCCGTTCGCGAGATATGGCCGTTTGGATGTAAGAAACGCTTGAGAAACTCAAAATTTTCGCAGGTCTGATGCTCGAAACGAATAACTGGAACGGCCTAGGGGAAAACTACACATACCGTTGTAATCGGGCGAGTTTCTACTTTCAGACGCAACAGAAATTTTGCGGATAGGTCAATCCGTTCGCGAGATATGGCAGTTTGGAAATAAGAAACGCTTGAGAAACTCAAAATTTTCGCAGTTCTGATGCTCGAAACGAGTAACTAGAACGGCATAGGGGAAAAGTACGCATACCGTTGTAATCGGGCGAGTTTCTACTTTCAGACGCAACAGAAATTTTGCGGATAGGTCAATCCGTTCGCGAGATATGGCAGTTTGGAGGTAAGAAACGCTTGAGAAACTCAAAATTTTCGCAGTTCTGGTGCTCGAAACGAATAACTAGAACGGCCTAGGGGAAAAGTGCGCATACCGTTGTAATCGGGCGAGTTTCTACTTTCAGATGCAACAGAAATTTTGCGGATTGATCAATCCGTTCGCGAGATATGGCAGTTTGGATATAAAAAACGCTTGAGAAACTCAAAATTTTCGCAGTTCTGATGCTCGAAACGAGTAACTAGAACGGCCTAGGGGAATAGTACGCACACCGTTGTAATCGGGCGAGTTTCCACTTTCAGACGCAACAGAAATTTTGCGGATTGGTCAATCCGTTCGCGAGATATTTCAGTTTGGAGGTAAGAAACGCTTGAGAAACTCAAAATTTGCGCAGTTCTGATGCTCGAAACGAATAACTAGGACGGCCTAGGGGAAAATTGCGCATACCGTTGTAATCGGGCGAGTTTCTACTTTCAGATGCAACAGAAATTTTGCGGATCGGCAATCCGTTCGCGAGATATGGCAGTTTGGATGTAAGAAACGCTTGAGGAACTCAAAATTTTCGCAGTTCTGATGCTCGAAACGAGTAACTAGAACGGCATAGGGGAAGAGTACGCATACCGCTGTAATCGGGTGAGTTTCTACTTTCAGATGCAACAGAAATTTTGCGGATTGTTCTATCCGTTCGCGAGATATGGCCGTTTGGATGTAAGAAACGCTTGAGAAACTCAAAATTTTCGCAGTTCTGATGCTCGAAACGAATAACTGGAACGGCCTAGGGGAAAACTACACATACCGTTGTAATCGGGCGAGTTTCTACTTTCAGACGCAACAGAAATTTTGCGGATAGGTCAATCCGTTCGCGAGATATGGCAGTTTGGAAATAAGAAACGCTTGAGAAACTCAAAATTTTCGCAGTTCTGATGCTCGAAACGAGTAACTAGAACGGCATAGGGGAAAAGTACGCATACCGTTGTAATCGGGCGAGTTTCTACTTTCAGACGCAACAGAAATTTTGCGGATAGGTCAATCCGTTCGCGAGATATGGCAGTTTGGAGGTAAGAAACGCTTGTGAAACTCAAAATTTTCGCAGTTCTGATGCTCGAAATGAATAACTAGAACGGCCTAGGGGAAAAGTGCGCATACCGTTGTAATCGGGCGAGTTTCTACTTTCAGATGCAACAGAAATTTTGCGGATTGATCAATCCGTTCGCGAGATATGGCAGTTTGGATATAAGAAACGCTTGAGAAACTCAAAATTTTCGCAGTTCTGATGCTCGAAACGAGTAACTAGAACGGCCTAGGGGAATAGTACGCACACCGTTGTAATCGGGCGAGTTTCCACTTTCAGACGCAACAGAAATTATGCGGATTGGTCAATCCGTTCGCGAGATATTTCAGTTTGGAGGTAAGAAACGCTTGAGAAACTCAAAATTTGCGCAGTTCTGATGCCCGAAACGAATAACTAGAACGGCCTAGGGGAAAACTACACCCACCGTTGTAATCGGGCGAGTTTCTACTTTCAGACGCAACAGAAATTTTGCGGATAGGTCAATCCGTTCGCGAGATATGGCAGTTTGGAGGTAAGAAACGCTTGAGAAACTCAAAATTTTCGCAGTTCTGATGCTCGAAACGAATAACTAGAACGGCCTAGGGGAAAAGTGCGCATACCGTTGTAATCGGGCGAGGTTCTACTTTCAGATGCAACAGAAATTTTGCGGATTGATGAATCCGTTCGCGAGATATGGCAGTTTGGAGGTAAGAAACGCTTGAGAAACTCAAAATTTTCGCAGTTCTGATGCTCGAAACGAGTAACTAGAACGGCATAGGGGAAAAGTACGCATACCGTTGAAATCGGGCGAGTTTCTACTTTCAGATGCAACAGAAATTTTGCGGATTAATCAATCCGTTCGCGAGATATGGCAGTTTGGAGGTAAGAAACGCTTGAGAAACTCAAAATTTTCGCAGTTCTGATGCTCGAAAGGAATAACTGGAACGGCCTAGGGGAAAACTACACATACCGTTGTAATCGGGCGAGTTTCTACTTTCAGACGCAACAGAAATTTTGCGGATAGGTCAATCCGTTCGCGAGATATGGCAGTTTGGAAATAAGAAACGCTTGAGAAACTCAAAATTTTCGCAGTTCTGATGCTCGAAACGAGTAACTAGAACGGCATAGGGGAAAAGTACGCATACCGTTGTAATCGGGCGAGTTTCTACTTTCAGATGCAACAGAAATTTTGCGGATTGATCAATCCGTTCGCGAGATATGGCAGTTTGGAGGTAAGAAACGCTTGAGAAACTCAAAATTTTCGCAGTTCTGATGCTCGAAACGAATAACTAGAACGGCCTAGGGGAAAACTACACCCACCGTTGTAATCGGGCGAGTTTCTACTTTCAGACGCAACAGAAATTTTGCGGATAGGTCAATCCGTTCGCGAGATATGGCAGTTTGGAGGTAAGAAACGCTTGAGAAACTCAAAATTTTCGCAGTTCTGATGCTCGAAACGAATAACTAGAACGGCCTAGGGGAAAAGTGCGCATACCGTTGTAATCGGGCGAGTTTCTGCTTTCAGATGCAACAGAAATTTTGCGGATTGATCAATCCGTTCGCGAGATATGGCAGTTTGGATATAAGAAACGCTTGAGAAACTCAAAATTTTCGCAGTTCTGATGCTCGAAACGAGTAACCAGAACGGCCTAGGGGAATAGTACGCACACCGTTGTAATCGGGCGAGTTTCCACTTTCAGACGCAACAGAAATTTTGCGGATTCGTCAATCCGTTCGCGAGATATTTCAGTTTGGAGGTAAGAAACGCTTGAGAAACTCAAAATTTGCGCAGTTCTGATGCTCGAAACGAATAACTAGAACGGCCTAGGGGAAAATTGCGCATACCGTTGTAAGCGGGCGAGTTTCTACTTTCAGATGCAACAGAAATTTTGCGGATCGGCAATCCGTTCGCGAGATATGGCAGTTTGGATGTAAGAAACGCTTGAGGAACTCAAAATTTTCGCAGTTCGGATGCTCGAAACGAATAACCTGAACGGCATAGGGGAAAAGTACGCATACCGTTGTAATCGGGCGAGTTTCTACTTTCAGACGCAACAGAAATTTTGCGGATAGGTCAATCCGTTCGCGAGATATGGCAGTTTGGAAATAAGAAACGCTTGAGAAACTCAAAATTTTCGCAGTTCTGATGCTCGAAACGAGTAACTAGAACGGCATAGGGGAAAAGTACGCATACCGTTGTAATCGGGCGAGTTTCTACTTTCAGATGCAACAGAAATTTTGCGGATTGATCAATCCGTTCGCGAGATATGGCAGTTTGGAGGTAAGAAACGCTTGAGAAACTCAAAATTTTCGCATTTCTGATGCTCGAAACGAATAACTAGAACCGCCTAGGGGAAAAGTGCGCATACCGTTGTAATCGGGCGAGTTTCTACTTTCAGATGCCACAGAAATTTTGCGGATTGATCAATCCGTTCGCGAGATATGGCAGTTTGGAAATAAGAAACGCTTGAGAAACTCAAAATTTTCGCAGTTCTGATGCTCGAAACGAGTAACTAGAACGGCATAGGGGAAAAGTACGCATACCGTTGTAATCGGGCGAGTTTCTACTTTCAGATGCAACAGAAATTTTGCGGATTGATCAATCCGTTCGCGAGATATGGCAGTTTGGAGGTAAGAAACGCTTGAGAAACTCAAAATTTTCGCAGTTCTGATGCTCGAAAGGAATAACTGGAACGGCCTAGGGGAAAACTACACATACCGTTGTAATCGGGCGAGTTTCTACTTTCAGACGCAACAGAAATTTTGCGGATAGGTCAATCCGTTCGCGAGATATGGCAGTTTGGAAATAAGAAACGCTTGAGAAACTCAAAATTTTCGCAGTTCTGATGCTCGAAACGAGTAACTAGAACGGCATAGGGGAAAAGTACGCATACCGTTGTAATCGGGCGAGTTTCTACTTTCAGATGCAACAGAAATTTTGCGGATTGATCAATCCGTTCGCGAGATATGGCAGTTTGGAGGTAAGAAACGTTTGAGAAACTCAAAATTTTCGCAGTTCTGATGCTCGAAACGAATAACTAGAACGGCCTAGGGGAAAACTACACCCACCGTTGTAATCGGGCGAGTTTCTACTTTCAGACGCAACAGAAATTTTGCGGATAGGTCAATCCGTTCGCGAGATATGGCAGTTTGGAGGTAAGAAACGCTTGAGAAACTCAAAATTTTCGCAGTTCTGATGCTCGAAACGAATAACTAGAACGGCCTAGGGGAAAAGTGCGCATACCGTTGTAATCGGGCGAGTTTCTGCTTTCAGATGCAACAGAAATTTTGCGGATTGATCAATCCGTTCGCGAGATATGGCAGTTTGGATATAAGAAACGCTTGAGAAACTCAAAATTTTCGCAGTTCTGATGCTCGAAACGAGTAACCAGAACGGCCTAGGGGAATAGTACGCACACCGTTGTAATCGGGCGAGTTTCCACTTTCAGACGCAACAGAAATTTTGCGGATTCGTCAATCCGTTCGCGAGATATTTCAGTTTGGAGGTAAGAAACGCTTGAGAAACTCAAAATTTGCGCAGTTCTGATGCTCGAAACGAATAACTAGAACGGCCTAGGGGAAAATTGCGCATACCGTTGTAAGCGGGCGAGTTTCTACTTTCAGATGCAACAGAAATTTTGCGGATCGGCAATCCGTTCGCGAGATATGGCAGTTTGGATGTAAGAAACGCTTGAGGAACTCAAAATTTTCGCAGTTCTGATGCTCGAAACGAATAACCTGAACGGCATAGGGGAAAAGTACGCATACCGTTGTAATCGGGCGAGTTTCTACTTTCAGACGCAACAGAAATTTTGCGGATTGGTCAATCCGTTCGCGAGATATGGCAGTTTGGAAATAAGAAACGCTTGAGAAACTCAAAATTTTCGCAGTTCTGATGCTCGAAACGAGTAACTAGAACGGCATAGGGGAAAAGTACGCATACCGTTGTAATCGGGCGAGTTTCTACTTTCAGATGCAACAGAAATTTTGCGGATTGATCAATCCGTTCGCGAGATATGGCAGTTTGGAGGTAAGAAACGCTTGAGAAACTCAAAATTTTCGCAGTTCTGATGCTCGAAACGAATAACTAGAACCGCCTAGGGGAAAAGTGCGCATACCGTTGTAATCGGGCGAGTTTCTACTTTCAGATGCCACAGAAATTTTGCGGATTGATCAATCCGTTCGCGAGATATGGCAGTTTGGAAATAAGAAACGCTTGAGAAACTCAAAATTCTCGCAGTTCTGATGCTCGAAACGAGTAACTAGAACGGCATAGGGGAAAAGTACGCATACCGTTGTAATCGGGCGAGTTTCTACTTTCAGATGCAACAGAAATTTTGCGGATTGATCAATCCGTTCGCGAGATATGGCAGTTTGGAGGTAAGAAACGCTTGAGAAACTCAAAATTTTCGCAGTTCTGATGCTCGAAACGAGTAACTAGAACGGCATAGGGGAAGAGTACGCATACCGTTGTAATCGGGTGAGTTTCTACTTTCAGATGCAACAGAAATTTTGCGGATTGTTCAATCCGTTCGCGAGATATGGCCGTTTGGATGTAAGAAACGCTTGAGAAACTCAAAATTTTCGCAGGTCTGATGCTCGAAACGAATAACTGGAACGGCCTAGGGGAAAACTACACATACCGTTGTAATCGGGCGAGTTTCTACTTTCAGACGCAACAGAAATTTTGCGGATAGGTCAATCCGTTCGCGAGATATGATAGTTTGGAAATAAGAAACGCTTGAGAAACTCAAAATTTTCGCAGTTCTGATGCTCGAAACGAGTAACTAGAACGGCATAGGGGAAAAGTACGCATACCGTTGTAATCGGGCGAGTTTCTACTTTCAGATGCAACAGAAATTTTGCGGATTGATCAATCCGTTCGCGAGATATGGCAGTTTGGAGGTAAGAAACGCTTGAGAAACTCAAAATTTTCGCAGTTCTGATGCTCGAAACGAATAACTAGAACGGCCTAGGGGAAAACTACACCCACCGTTGTAATCGGGCGAGTTTCTACTTTCAGACGCAACAGAAATTTTGCGGATAGGTCAATCCGTTCGCGAGATATGGCAGTTTGGAGGTAAGAAACGCTTGAGAAACTCAAAATTTTCGCAGTTCTGATGCTCGAAACGAATAACTAGAACGGCCTAGGGGAAAAGTGCGCATACCGTTGTAATCGGGCGAGTTTCTGCTTTCAGATGCAACAGAAATTTTGCGGATTGATCAATCCGTTCGCGAGATATGGCAGTTTGGATATAAGAAACGCTTGAGAAACTCAAAATTTTCGCAGTTCTGATGCTCGAAACGAGTAACTAGAACGGCCTAGGGGAATAGTACGCACACCGTTGTAATCGGGCGAGTTTCCACTTTCAGACGCAACAGAAATTTTGCGGATTCGTCAATCCGTTCGCGAGATATTTCAGTTTGGAGGTAAGAAACGCTTGAGAAACTCAAAATTTGCGCAGTTCTGATGCTCGAAACGAATAACTAGAACGGCCTAGGGGAAAATTGCGCATACCGTTGTAAGCGGGCGAGTTTCTACTTTCAGATGCAACAGAAATTTTGCGGATCGGCAATCCGTTCGCGAGATATGGCAGTTTGGATGTAAGAAACGCTTGAGGAACTCAAAATTTTCGCAGTTCTGATGCTCGAAACGAATAACCTGAACGGCATAGGGGAAAAGTACGCATACCGTTGTAATCGGGCGAGTTTCTACTTTCAGACGCAACAGAAATTTTGCGGATAGGTCAATCGGTTCGCGAGATATGGCAGTTTGGAAATAAGAAACGCTTGAGAAACTCAAAATTTTCGCAGTTCTAATGCTCGAAACGAGTAACTAGAACGGCATAGGGGAAAAGTACGCATACCGTTGTAATCGGGCGAGTTTCTACTTTCAGACGCAACAGAAATTTTGCGGATAGGTCAATCCGTTCGCGAGGTATGGCAGTTTGGAGGTAAGAAACGCTTGAGAAACTCAAAATTTTCGCAGTTCTGATGCTCGAAACGAATAACTAGAACGGCCTAGGGGAAAAGTGCGCATACCGTTGTAATCGGGCGAGTTTCTACTTTCAGATGCAACAGAAATTTTGCGGATTGATCAATCCGTTCGCGAGATATGGCAGTTTGGATATAAGAAACGCTTGAGAAACTCAAAATTTTCGCAGTTCTGATGCTCGAAACGAGTAACTAGAAAGGCCTAGGGGAAAAGTACGCATACCGTTGAAATCGGGCGAGTTTCTACTTTCAGATGCAACAGAAATTTTGCGGATTAATCAATCCGTTCGCGAGATATGGCAGTTTGGAAGTAAGAAACGCTTGAGAAACTCAAAATTTTCGTAGTTCTGATGCTCGAAAGGAATAACTGGAACGGCCTAGGGGAAAACTACACATACCGTTGTAATCGGGCGAGTTTCTACTTTCAGACGCAACAGAAATTTTGCGGATAGGTCAATCCGTTCGCGAGATATGGCAGTTTGGAAATAAGAAACGCTTGAGAAACTCAAAATTTTCGCAGTTCTGATGCTCGAAACGAGTAACTAGAACGGCATAGGGGAAAAGTACGCATACCGTTGTAATCGGGCGAGTTTCTACTTTCAGATGCAACAGAAATTTTGCGGATTGATCAATCCGTTCGCGAGATATGGCAGTTTGGAGGTAAGAAACGCTTGAGAAACTCAAAATTTTCGCAGTTCTGATGCTCGAAACGAATAACTAGAACCGCCTAGGGGAAAAGTGCGCATACCGTTGTAATCGGGCGAGTTTCTACTTTCAGATGCAACAGAAATTTTGCGGATTGATGAATCCGTTCGCGAGATATGGCAGTTTGGAGGTAAGAAACGCTTGAGAAACTCAAAATTTTCGCAGTTCTGATGCTCGAAACGAATAACTAGAACGGCCTAGGGGAAAAGTGCGCATACCATTGTAATCGGGCGAGTTTCTACTTTCAGACGCAACAGAAATTTTGCGGATAGGTCAATCCGTTCGCGAGATATGGCAGTTTGGAAATAAGAAACGCTTGAGAAACTCAAAATTTTCGCAGTTCTGATGCTCGAAACGAGTAACTAGAACGGCATAGGGGAAAAGTACGCATACCGTTGTAATCGGGCGAGTTTCTACTTTCAGACGCAACAGAAATTTTGCGGATAGGTCAATCCGTTCGCGAGATATGGCAGTTTGGAGGTAAGAAACGCTTGAGAAACTCAAAATTTTCGCAGTTCTGATGCTCGAAACGAATAACTAGAACGGCCTAGGGGAAAAGTGCGCATACCGTTGTAATCGGGCGAGTTTCTACTTTCAGATGCAACAGAAATTTTGCGGATTGATCAATCCGTTCGCGAGATATGGCAGTTTGGATATAAAAAACGCTTGAGAAACTCAAAATTTTCGCAGTTCTGATGCTCGAAACGAGTAACTAGAACGGCCTAGGGGAATAGTACGCACACCGTTGTAATCGGGCGAGTTTCCACTTTCAGACGCAACAGAAATTTTGCGGATTGGTCAATCCGTTCGCGAGATATTTCAGTTTGGAGGTAAGAAACGCTTGAGAAACTCAAAATTTGCGCAGTTCTGATGCTCGAAACGAATAACTAGAACGGCCTAGGGGAAAATTGCGCATACCGTTGTAATCGGGCGAGTTTCTACTTTCAGATGCAACAGAAATTTTGCGGATTGATGAATCCGTTCGCGAGATATGGCAGTTTGGAGGTAAGAAACGCTTGAGAAACTCAAAATTTTCGCAGTTCTGATGCTCGAAACGAATAACTAGAACGGCCTAGGGGAAAAGTACGCATACCGTTGTAATCGGGCGAGTTTCTACTTTCAGATGCAACAGAAATTTTGCGGATTGATCAATCCGTTCGCGAGATATGGCAGTTTGGAGGTAAGAAACGCTTGAGAAACTCAAAATTTTCGCAGTTCTGATGCTCGAAACGAGTAACTAGAACGGCATAGGGGAAGAGTACGCATACCGTTGTAATCGGGTGAGTTTCTACTTTCAGATGCAACAGAAATTTTGCGGATTGTTCAATCCGTTCACGAGATATGGCCGTTTGGATGTAAGAAACGCTTGAGAAACTCAAAATTTTCGCAGGTCTGATGCTCGAAACGAATAACTGGAACGGCCTAGGGGAAAACTACACATACCGTTGTAATCGGGCGAGTTTCTACTTTCAGATGCAACAGAAATTTTGCGGATTGATCAATCCGTTCGCGAGATATGGCAGTTTGGAGGTAAGAAACGCTTGAGAAACTCAAAATTTTCGCAGTTCTGATGCTCGAAACGAGTAACTAGAACGGCATAGGGGAAAAGTACGCATACCGTTGTAATCGGGCGAGTTTCTACTTTCAGACGCAACAGAAATTTTGCGGATTGATCAATCCGTTCGCGAGATATGGCAGTTTGGAGGTAAGAAACGCTTGAGAAACTCAAAATTTTCGCAGTTCTGATGCTCGAAACGAGTAACTAGAACGGCATAGGGGTAAAGTACGCATACCGTTGTAATCGGGCGAGTTTCTACTTTCAGACGCAACAGAAATTTTGCGGATAGGTCAATCCGTTCGCGAGATATGGCCGTTTGGATGTAAGAAACGCTTGAGAAACTCAAAATTTTCGCAGTTCTGATGCTCGAAACGAATAACTAGAACCGCCTAGGGGAAAAGTGCGCATACCGTTGTAATCGGGCGAGTTTCTACTTTCAGATGCCACAGAAATTTTGCGGATTGATCAATCCGTTCGCGAGATATGGCAGTTTGGAAATAAGAAACGCTTGAGAAACTCAAAATTTTCGCAGTTCTGATGCTCGAAACGAGTAACTAGAACGGCATAGGGGAAAAGTACGCATACCGTTGTAATCGGGCGAGTTTCTACTTTCAGATGCAACAGAAATTTTGCGGATTGATCAATCCGTTCGCGAGATATGGCAGTTTGGAGGTAAGAAACGCTTGAGAAACTCAAAATTTTCGCAGTTCTGATGCTCGAAACGAGTAACTAGAACGGCATAGGGGAAGAGTACGCATACCGTTGTAATCGGGTGAGTTTCTACTTTCAGATGCAACAGAAATTTTGCGGATTGTTCAATCCGTTCGCGAGATATGGCCGTTTGGATGTAAGAAACGCTTGAGAAACTCAAAATTTTCGCAGTTCTGATGCTCGAAACGAATAACTAGAACGGCCTAGGGGAAAAGTGCGCATACCGTTGTAATCGGGCGAGTTTCTACTTTCAGATGCAACAGAAATTTTGCGGATTGATCAATCCGTTCGCGAGATATGGCAGTTTGGATATAAAAAACGCTTGAGAAACTCAAAATTTTCGCAGTTCTGATGCTCGAAACGAGTAACTAGAACGGCCTAGGGGAATAGTACGCACACCGTTGTAATCGGGCGAGTTTCCACTTTCAGACGCAACAGAAATTTTGCGGATTGGTCAATCCGTTCGCGAGATATTTCAGTTTGGAGGTAAGAAACGCTTGAGAAACTCAAAATTTGCGCAGTTCTGATGCTCGAAACGAATAACTAGAACGGCCTAGGGGAAAATTGCGCATACCGTTGTAATCGGGCGAGTTTCTACTTTCAGATGCAACAGAAATTTTGCGGATTGATGAATCCGTTCGCGAGATATGGCAGTTTGGAGGTAAGAAACGCTTGAGAAACTCAAAATTTTCGCAGTTCTGATGCTCGAAACGAATAACTAGAACCGCCTAGGGGAAAAGTGCGCATACCGTTGTAATCGGGCGAGTTTCTACTTTCAGATGCCACAGAAATTTTGCGGATTGATCAATCCGTTCGCGAGATATGGCAGTTTGGAAATAAGAAACGCTTGAGAAACTCAAAATTTTCGCAGTTCTGATGCTCGAAACGAGTAACTAGAACGGCATAGGGGAAAAGTACGCATACCGTTGTAATCGGGCGAGTTTCTACTTTCAGATGCAACAGAAATTTTGCGGATTGATCAATCCGTTCGCGAGATATGGCAGTTTGGAGGTAAGAAACGCTTGAGAAACTCAAAATTTTCGCAGTTCTGATGCTCGAAACGAGTAACTAGAACGGCATAGGGGAAGAGTACGCATACCGTTGTAATCGGGTGAGTTTCTACTTTCAGATGCAACAGAAATTTTGCGGATTGTTCAATCCGTTCACGAGATATGGCCGTTTGGATGTAAGAAACGCTTGAGAAACTCAAAATTTTCGCAGGTCTGATGCTCGAAACGAATAACTGGAACGGCCTAGGGGAAAACTACACATACCGTTGTAATCGGGCGAGTTTCTACTTTCAGATGCAACAGAAATTTTGCGGATTGATCAATCCGTTCGCGAGATATGGCAGTTTGGAGGTAAGAAACGCTTGAGAAACTCAAAATTTTCGCAGTTCTGATGCTCGAAACGAGTAACTAGAACGGCATAGGGGAAAAGTACGCATACCGTTGTAATCGGGCGAGTTTCTACTTTCAGACGCAACAGAAATTTTGCGGATTGATCAATCCGTTCGCGAGATATGGCAGTTTGGAGGTAAGAAACGCTTGAGAAACTCAAAATTTTCGCAGTTCTGATGCTCGAAACGAGTAACTAGAACGGCATAGGGGAAAAGTACGCATACCGTTGTAATCGGGCGAGTTTCTACTTTCAGACGCAACAGAAATTTTGCGGATAGGTCAATCCGTTCGCGAGATATGGCCGTTTGGATGTAAGAAACGCTTGAGAAACTCAAAATTTTCGCAGTTCTGATGCTCGAAACGAATAACTGGAACCGCCTAGGGGAAAAGTGCGCATACCGTTGTAATCGGGCGAGTTTCTACTTTCAGATGCCACAGAAATTTTGCGGATTGATCAATCCGTTCGCGAGATATGGCAGTTTGGAGGTAAGAAACGCTTGAGAAACTCAAAATTTTCGCAGTTCTGATGCTCGAAACGAGTAACTAGAACGGCATAGGGGAAGAGTACGCATACCGTTGTAATCGGGTGAGTTTCTACTTTCAGATGCAACAGAAATTTTGCGGATTGTTCAATCCGTTCACGAGATATGGCCGTTTGGATGTAAGAAACGCTTGAGAAACTCAAAATTTTCGCAGTTCTGATGCTCGAAACGAGTAACTAGAACGGCATAGGGGAAGAGTACGCATACCGTTGTAATCGGGTGAGTTTCTACTTTCAGATGCAACAGAAATTTTGCGGATTGATCAATCCGTTCGCGAGATATGGCAGTTTGGAGGTAAGAAACGCTTGAGAAACTCAAAATTTTCGCAGTTCTGATGCTCGAAACGAGTAACTAGAACGGCATAGGGGAAAAGTACGCATACCGTTGTAATCGGGCGAGTTTCTACTTTCAGACGCAACAGAAATTTTGCGGATAGGTCAATCCGTTCGCGAGATATGGCAGTTTGGAGGTAAGAAACGCTTGAGAAACTCAAAATTTTCGCAGTTCTGATGCTCGAAACGAATAACTAGAACGGCCTAGGGGAAAAGTGCGCATACCGTTGTAATCGGGCGAGTTTCTACTTTCAGATGCAACAGAAATTTTGCGGATTGATCAATCCGTTCGCGAGATATGGCAGTTTGGATATAAAAAACGCTTGAGAAACTCAAAATTTTCGCAGTTCTGATGCTCGAAACGAGTAACTAGAACGGCCTAGGGGAATAGTACGCACACCGTTGTAATCGGGCGAGTTTCCACTTTCAGACGCAACAGAAATTTTGCGGATTGGTCAATCCGTTCGCGAGATATTTCAGTTTGGAGGTAAGAAACGCTTGAGAAACTCAAAATTTGCGCAGTTCTGATGCTCGAAACGAATAACTAGAACGGCCTAGGGGAAAATTGCGCATACCGTTGTAATCGGGCGAGTTTCTACTTTCAGATGCAACAGAAATTTTGCGGATCGGCAATCCGTTCGCGAGATATGGCAGTTTGGATGTAAGAAACGCTTGAGGAACTCAAAATTTTCGCAGTTCTGATGCTCGAAACGAGTAACTAGAACGGCATAGGGGAAGAGTACGCATACCGTTGTAATCGGGTGAGTTTCTACTTTCAGATGCAACAGAAATTTTGCGGATTGTTCTATCCGTTCGCGAGATATGGCCGTTTGGATGTAAGAAACGCTTGAGAAACTCAAAATTTTCGCAGTTCTGATGCTCGAAACGAATAACTGGAACGGCCTAGGGGAAAACTACACATACCGTTGTAATCGGGCGAGTTTCTACTTTCAGACGCAACAGAAATTTTGCGGATAGGTCAATCCGTTCGCGAGATATGGCAGTTTGGAAATAAGAAACGCTTGAGAAACTCAAAATTTTCGCAGTTCTGATGCACGAAACGAGTAACTAGAACGGCATAGGGGAAAAGTACGCATACCGTTGTAATCGGGCGAGTGTCTACTTTCAGACGCAACAGAAATTTTGCGGATAGGTCAATCCGTTCGCGAGATATGGCAGTTTGGAGGTAAGAAACGCTTGAGAAACTCAAAATTTTCGCAGTTCTGATGCTCGAAACGAATAACTAGAACGGCCTAGGGGAAAAGTGCGCATACCGTTGTAATCGGGCGAGTTTCTACTTTCAGATGCAACAGAAATTTTGCGGATTGATCAATCCGTTCGCGAGATATGGCAGTTTGGATATAAGAAACGCTTGAGAAACTCAAAATTTTCGCAGTTCTGATGCTCGAAACGAGTAACTAGAACGGCCTAGGGGAATAGTACGCACACCGTTGTAATCGGGCGAGTTTCCACTTTCAGACGCAACAGAAATTATGCGGATTCGTCAATCCGTTCGCGAGATATTTCAGTTTGGAGGTAAGAAACGCTTGAGAAACTCAAAATTTGCGCAGTTCTGATGCTCGAAACGAATAACTAGAACGGCCTAGGGGAAAACTACACCCACCGTTGTAATCGGGCGAGTTTCTACTTTCAGACGCAACAGAAATTTTGCGGATAGGTCAATCCGTTCGCGAGATATGGCAGTTTGGAGGTAAGAAACGCTTGAGAAACTCAAAATTTTCGCAGTTCTGATGCTCGAAACGAATAACTAGAACGGCCTAGGGGAAAAGTGCGCATACCGTTGTAATCGGGCGAGTTTCTACTTTCAGACGCAACAGAAATTTTGCGGATGGGTCAATCCGTTCGCGAGATATGGCAGTTTGGAGGTAAGAAACGCTTGAGAAACTCAAAATTTTCGCAGTTCTGATGCTCGAAACGAGTAACTAGAACGGCATAGGGGAAAAGTACGCATACCGTTGAAATCGGGCGAGTTTCTACTTTCAGATGCAACAGAAATTTTGCGGATTAATCAATCCGTTCGCGAGATATGGCAGTTTGGAGGTAAGAAACGCTTGAGAAACTCAAAATTTTCGCAGTTCTGATGCTCGAAAGGAATAACTGGAACGGCCTAGGGGAAAACTACACATACCGTTGTAATCGGGCGAGTTTCTACTTTCAGACGCAACAGAAATTTTGCGGATAGGTCAATCCGTTCGCGAGATATGGCAGTTTCGAAATAAGAAACGCTTGAGAAACTCAAAATTTTCGCAGTTCTGATGCTCGAAACGAGTAACTAGAACGGCATAGGGGAAAAGTACGCATACCGTTGTAATCGGGCGAGTTTCTACTTTCAGATGCAACAGAAATTTTGCGGATTGATCAATCCGTTCGCGAGATATGGCAGTTTGGAGGTAAGAAACGCTTGAGAAACTCAAAATTTTCGCAGTTCTGATGCTCGAAACGAATAACTAGAACGGCCTAGGGGAAAAGTGCACATACCGTTGTAATCGGGCGAGTTTCTACTTTCAGATGCAACAGAAATTTTGCGGATTGATCAATTCGTTCGCGAGATATGGCAGTTTGGATATAAGAAACGCTTGAGAAACACAAAATTTTCGCAGTTCTGATGCTCGAAACGAGTAACTAGAACGGCCAAGGGGAATAGTACGCACACCGTTGTAATCGGGCGAGTTTCCACTTTCAGACGCAACAGAAATTTTGCGGATTGGTCAATCCGTTCGCGAGATATTTCAGTTTGGAGGTAAGAAACGCTTGAGAAACTCAAAATTTGCGCAGTTCTGATGCTCGAAACGAATAACTAGAACGGCCTAGGGGAAAATTGCGCATACCGTTGTAATCGGGCGAGTTTCTACTTTCAGATGCAACAGAAATTTTGCGGATCGGCAATCCGTTCGCGAGATATGGCAGTTTGGATGTAAGAAACGCTTGAGGAACTCAAAATTTTCGCAGTTCTGATGCTCGAAACGAATAACCTGAACGGCATAGGGGAAAAGTACGCATACCGTTGTAATCGGGCGAGTTTCTACTTTCAGACGCAACAGAAATTTTGCGGATAGGTCAATCCGTTCGCGAGATATGGCAGTTTGGAAATAAGAAACGCTTGAGAAACTCAAAATTTTCGCAGTTCTGATGCTCGAAACGAGTAACTAGAACGGCATAGGGGAAAAGTCCGCATACCGTTGTAATCGGGCGAGTTTCTACTTTCAGATGCAACAGAAATTTTGCGGATTAACCAATCCGTTCGCGAGATATGGCAGTTTGGAGGTAAGAAACGCTTGAGAAACTCAAAATTTTCGCAGTTCTGATGCTCGAAAGGAATAACTGGAACGGCCTAGGGGAAAACTAAACATACCGTTGTAATCGGGCGAGTTTCTACTTTCAGACGCAACAGAAATTTTGCGGATTGATCAATCCGTTCGCGAGATATGGCAGTTTGGATGTAAGAAACGCTTGAGGAACCCAAAATTTTCGCAGTTCTGATGCTCGAAACGAGTAACTAGAACGGCATAGGGGAAAAGTACGCATACCGTTGTAATCGGGCGAGTTTCTACTTTCAGACGCAACAGAAATTTTGCGGATAGGTCAATCCGTTCGCGAGATATGGCAGTTTGGAAATAAGAAACGCTTGAGAAACTCAAAATTTTCGCAGTTCTGATGCTCGAAAGGAATAACTGGAACGGCCTAGGGGAAAACTACACATACCGTTGTAATCGGGCGAGTTTCTACTTTCAGACGCAACAGAAATTTTGCGGATAGGTCAATCCGTTCGCTAGATATGGCAGTTTGGAAATAAGAAACGCTTGAGAAATTCAAAATTTTCGCAGTTCTGATGCTCGAAACGAGTAACTAGAACGGCATAGGGGAAAAGTACGCATACCGTTGTAATCGGGCGAGTTTCTACTTTCAGATGCAACAGAAATTTTGCGGATTGATCAATCCGTTCGCGAGATATGGCAGTTTGGAGGTAAGAAACGCTTGAGAAACTCAAAATTTTCGCAGTTCTGATGCTCGAAACGAATAACTATAACCGCCTAGGGGAAAAGTGCGCATACCGTTGTAATCGGGCGAGTTTCTACTTTCAGATGCAACAGAAATTTTGCGGATAGGTCAATCCGTTCGCGAGATATGGCAGTTTGGAGGTAAGAAACGCTTGAGAAACTCAAAATTTTCGCAGTTCTGATGCTCGAAACGAATAACTAGAACCGCCTAGGGGAAAAGTGCGCATACCGTTGTAATCGGGCGAGTTTCTACTTGCACATGCAACAGAAATTTTGCGGATTGGTCGATCCGTTCGCGAGATATGGCAGTTTGGAAGTAAGAAACGCTTGAGAAACTCAAAATTTTCGCAGTTCTGATGCTCGAAACGAATAACTGGAACGGCCTAGGGGAAAACTACACATACCGTTGTAATCGGGCGAGTTTCTACTTGCAGACGCAACAGAAATTTTGCGGATAGGTCAATCCGTTCGCGAGATATGGCAGTTTGGAGGTAAGAAACGCTTGAGAAACTCAAAATTTTCGCAGTTCTGATGCTCGAAACGAATAACTAGAACGGCCTAGGGGAAAAGTGCGCATACCGTTGTAATCGGGCGAGTTTCTACTTTCAGACGCAACAGAAATTTTGCGGATGGGTCAATCCGTTCGCGAGATATGGCAGTTTGGAGGTAAGAAACGCTTGAGAAACTCAAAATTTTCGCAGTTCTGATGCTCGAAACGAGTAACTAGAACGGCATAGGGGAAAAGTACGCATACCGTTGAAATCGGGCGAGTTTCTACTTTCAGATGCAACAGAAATTTTGCGGATTAATCAATCCGTTCGCGAGATATGGCAGTTTGGAGGTAAGAAACGCTTGAGAAACTCAAAATTTTCGCAGTTCTGATGCTCGAAAGGAATAACTGGAACGGCCTAGGGGAAAACTACACATACCGTTGTAATCGGGCGAGTTTCTACTTTCAGACGCAACAGAAATTTTGCGGATAGGTCAATCCGTTCGCGAGATATGGCAGTTTCGAAATAAGAAACGCTTGAGAAACTCAAAATTTTCGCAGTTCTGATGCTCGAAACGAGTAACTAGAACGGCATAGGGGAAAAGTACGCATACCGTTGTAATCGGGCGAGTTTCTACTTTCAGATGCAACAGAAATTTTGCGGATTGATCAATCCGTTCGCGAGATATGGCAGTTTGGAGGTAAGAAACGCTTGAGAAACTCAAAATTTTCGCAGTTCTGATGCTCGAAACGAATAAATAGAACCGCCTAGGGGAAAAGTGCGCATACCGTTGTAATCGGGCGAGTTTCTACTTTCAGATGCAACAGAAATTTTGCGGATTGATGAATCCGTTCGCGAGATATGGCAGTTTGGAGGTAAGAAATGCTTGAGAAACTCAAAATTTTCGCAGTTCGGATGCTCGAAACGAATAACTGGAACGGCCTAGGGGAAAACTACACATACCGTTGTAATCGGGCGAGTTTCTACTTGCAGACGCAACAGAAATTTTGCGGATAGGTCAATCCGTTCGCGAGATATGGCAGTTTGGAAATAAGAAACGCTTGAGAAACTCAAAATTTTCGCAGTTCTGATGCTCGAAACGAGTAACTAGAACGGCATAGGGGAAAAGTACGCATACCGTTGTAATCGGGCGAGTTTCTACTTTCAGATGCAACAGAAATTTTGCGGATTGATCAATCCGTTCGCGAGATATGGCAGTTTGGAGGTAAGAAACGCTTGAGAAACACAAAATTTTCGCAGTTCTGATGCTCGAAACGAATAACTAGAACCGCCTAGGGGAAAAGTGCGCATACCGTTGTAATCGGGCGAGTTTCTACTTTCAGATGCCACAGAAATTTTGCGGATTGATCAATCCGTTCGCGAGATATGGCAGTTTGGAAATAAGAAACGCTTGAGAAACTCAAAATTTTCGCAGTTCTGATGCTCGAAACGAGTAACTAGAACGGCATAGGGGAAAAGTACGCATACCGTTGTAATCGGGCGAGTTTCTACTTTCAGATGCAACAGAAATTTTGCGGATTGATCCATCCGTTCGCGAGATATGGCAGTTTGGAGGTAAGAAACGCTTGAGAAACTCAAAATTTTCGCAGTTCTGATGCTCGAAACGAATAACTAGAACGGCCTAGGGGAAAAGTGCGCATACCGTTGTAATCGGGCGAGTTTCTACTTTCAGATGCAACAGAAATTTTGCGGATTGATCAATTCGTTCGCGAGATATGGCAGTTTGGATATAAGAAACGCTTGAGAAACACAAAATTTTCGCAGTTCTGATGCTCGAAACGAGTAACTAGAACGGCCAAGGGGAATAGTACGCACACCGTTGTAATCGGGCGAGTTTCCACTTTCAGACGCAACAGAAATTTTGCGGATTGGTCAATCCGTTCGCGAGATATTTCAGTTTGGAGGTAAGAAACGCTTGAGAAACTCAAAATTTGCGCAGTTCTGATGCTCGAAACGAATAACTAGAACGGCCTAGGGGAAAATTGCGCATACCGTTGTAATCGGGCGAGTTTCTACTTTCAGATGCAACAGAAATTTTGCGGATCGGCAATCCGTTCGCGAGATATGGCAGTTTGGATGTAAGAAACGCTTGAGGAACTCAAAATTTTCGCAGTTCTGATGCTCGAAACGAATAACCTGAACGGCATAGGGGAAAAGTACGCATACCGTTGTAATCGGGCGAGTTTCTACTTTCAGACGCAACAGAAATTTTGCGGATAGGTCAATCCGTTCGCGAGATATGGCAGTTTGGAAATAAGAAACGCTTGAGAAACTCAAAATTTTCGCAGTTCTGATACTCGAAACGAGTAACTAGAACGGCATAGGGGAAAAGTCCGCATACCGTTGTAATCGGGCGAGTTTCTACTTTCAGATGCAACAGAAATTTTGCGGATTAATCAATCCGTTCGCGAGATATGGCAGTTTGGATGTAAGAAACGCTTGAGAAACTCAAAATTTTCGCAGTTCTGATGCTCGAAAGGAATAACTGGAACGGCCTAGGGGAAAACTAAACATACCGTTGTAATCGGGCGAGTTTCTACTTTCAGACGCAACAGAAATTTTGCGGATTGATCAATCCGTTCGCGAGATATGGCAGTTTGGATGTAAGAAACGCTTGAGGAACCCAAAATTTTCGCAGTTCTGATGCTCGAAACGAGTAACTAGAACGGCATAGGGGAAAAGTACGCATACCGTTGTAATCGGGCGAGTTTCTACTTTCAGACGCAACAGAAATTTTGCGGATAGGTCAATCCGTTCGCGAGATATGGCAGTTTGGAAATAAGAAACGCTTGAGAAACTCAAAATTTTCGCAGTTCTGATGCTCGAAAGGAATAACTGGAACGGCCTAGGGGAAAACTACACATACCGTTGTAATCGGGCGAGTTTCTACTTTCAGACGCAACAGAAATTTTGCGGATAGGTCAATCCGTTCGCGAGATATGGCAGTTTGGAAATAAGAAACGCTTGAGAAACTCAAAATTTTCGCAGTTCTGATGCTCGAAACGAGTAACTAGAACGGCATAGGGGAAAAGTACGCATACCGTTGTAATCGGGCGAGTTTCTACTTTCAGATGCAACAGAAATTTTGCGGATTGATCAATCCGTTCGCGAGATATGGCAGTTTGGAGGTAAGAAACGCTTGAGAAACTCAAAATTTTCGCAGTTCTGATGCTCGAAACGAATAACTAGAACCGCCTAGGGAAAAGTGCGCATACCGTTGTAATCGGGCGAGTTTCTACTTTCAGATGCAACAGAAATTTTGCGGATAGGTCAATCCGTTCGCGAGATATGGCAGTTTGGAGGTAAGAAACGCTTGAGAAACTCAAAATTTTCGCAGTTCTGATGCTCGAAACGAATAACTAGAACCGCCTAGGGGAAAAGTGCGCATACCGTTGTAATCGGGCGAGTTTCTACTTGCACATGCAACAGAAATTTTGCGGATTGGTCGATCCGTTCGCGAGATATGGCAGTTTGGAAGTAAGAAACGCTTGAGAAACTCAAAATTTTCGCAGTTCTGATGCTCGAAACGAGTAACTAGAACGGCATAGGGGAAAAGTACGCATACCGTTGTAATCGGGCGAGTTTCTACTTTCAGATGCAACAGAAATTTTGCGGATTGATCAATCCGTTCGCGAGATATGGCAGTTTGGAGGTAAGAAACGCTTGAGAAACTCAAAATTTTCGCAGTTCTGATGCTCGAAACGAGTAACTAGAACGGCATAGGGGAAAAGTACGCATACCGTTGTAATCGGGCGAGTTTCTACTTTCAGATGCAACAGAAATTTTGCGGATTGATGAATCCGTTCGCGAGATATGGCAGTTTGGATGTAAGAAACGCTTGAGAAACTCAAAATTTTCGCAGTTCTGATGCACGAAACGAATAACTAGAACGGCCTAGGGGAAAACTACACCCACCGTTGTAATCGGGCGAGTTTCTACTTTCAGACGCAACAGAAATTTTGCGGATGGGTCAATCCGTTCGCGAGATATGGCAGTTTGGAGGTAAGAAACGCTTGAGAAACTCAAAATTTTCGCAATTCTGATGCTCGAAACGAGTAACTAGAACGGCATAGGGGAAGAGTACGCATACCGTTGTAATCGGGTGAGTTTCTACTTTCAGATGCAACAGAAATTTTGCGGATTGTTCAATCCGTTCGCGAGATATGGCCGTTTGGATGTAAGAAACGCTTGAGAAACTCAAAATATTCGCAGTTCTGATGCTCGAAACGAGTAACTAGAACGGCATAGGGGAAGAGTACGCATACCGTTGTAATCGGGTGAGTTTCTACTTTCAGATGCCACCGAAATTTTGCGGATTGGTCAATCCGTTCGCGAGATATGGCAGTTTGGAGGTAAGGAACGCTTGAGAAACGCAAAATTTTCGCAGTTCTGATGCTCGACACGAATAACTAGAACGGCCTAGGGGAAAAGTGCGCATACCGTTGTAATCGGGCGAGTTTCTACTTTCAGATGCCACAGAAATTTTGCGGATTGATCAATCCGTTCGCGAGATATGGCAGTTTGGAAATAAGAAACGCTTGAGAAACTCAAAATTTTCGCAGTTCTGATGCTCGAAACGAGTAACTAGAACGGCATAGGGGAAAAGTACGCATACCGTTGTAATCGGGCGAGTTTCTACTTTCAGATGCAACAGAAATTTTGCGGATTGATCAATCCGTTCGCGAGATATGGCAGTTTGGAGGTAAGAAACGCTTGAGAAACTCAAAATTTTCGCAGTTCTGATGCAGAAACGAATAACTAGAACGGCCTAGGGGAAAACTACACCCACCGTTGTAATCGGGCGAGTTTCTACTTTCAGACGCAACAGAAATTTTGCGGATAGGTCAATCCGTTCGCGAGATATGGCAGTTTGGAGGTAAGAAACGCTTGAGAAACACAAAATTTTCGCAGTTCTGATGCTCGAAACGAGTAACTAGAACGGCCAAGGGGAATAGTACGCACACCGTTGTAATCGGGCGAGTTTCCACTTTCAGACGCAACAGAAATTTTGCGGATTGGTCAATCCATTCGCGAGATATTTCAGTTTGGAGGTAAGAAACGCATGAGAAACTCAAAATTTGCGCAGTTCTGATGCTCGAAACGAATAACTAGAACGGCCTAGGGGAAAATTGCGCATACCGTTGTAATCGGGCGAGTTTCTACTTTCAGATGCAACAGAAATTTTGCGGATCGGCAATCCGTTCGCGAGATATGGCAGTTTGGATGTAAGAAACGCTTGAGGAACTCAAAATTTTCGCAGTTCTGATGCTCGAAACGAATAACCTGAACGGCATAGGGGAAAAGTACGCATACCGTTGTAATCGGGCGAGTTTCTACTTTCAGACGCAACAGAAATTTTGCGGATAGGTCAATCCGTTCGCGAGATATGGCAGTTTGGAAATAAGAAACGCTTGAGAAACTCAAAATTTTCGCAGTTCTGATGCTCGAAACGAGTAACTAGAACGGCATAGGGGAAAAGTCCGCATACCGTTGTAATCGGGCGAGTTTCTACTTTCAGATGCAACAGAAATTTTGCGGATTGTTCAATCCGTTCGCGAGATATGGCCGTTTGGATGTAAGAAACGCTTGAGAAACTCAAAATTTTCGCAGTTCTGATGCTCGAAACGAGTAACTAGAACGGCATAGGGGAAGAGTACGTATTCCGTTGTAATCGGGTGAGTTTCTACTTTCAGATGCCACAGAAATTTTGCGGATTGGTCAATCCGTTCGCGAGATATGGCAGTTTGGAGGTAAGGAACGCTTGAGAAACGCAAAATTTTCGCAGTTCTGATGCTCGACACGAATAACTAGAACGGCCTAGGGGAAAAGTGCGCATTCCGTTGTAATCGGGCGAGTTTCTACTTTCAGATGCCACAGAAATTTTGCGGATTGATCAATCCGTTCGCGAGATATGGCAGTTTGGAAATAAGAAACGCTTGAGAAACTCAAAATTTTCGCAGTTCTGATGCTCGAAACGAGTAACTAGAACGGCATAGGGGAAAAGTACGCATACCGTTGTAATCGGGCGAGTTTCTACTTTCAGATGCAACAGAAATTTTGCGGATTGATCAATCCGTTCGCGAGATATGGCAGTTTGGAGGTAAGAAACGCTTGAGAAACTCAAAATTTTCGCAGTTCTGATGCTCGAAACGAATAACTAGAACGGCCTAGGGGAAAACTACACCCACCGTTGTAATCGGGCGAGTTTCTACTTTCAGACGCAACAGAAATTTTGCGGATAGGTCAATCCGTTCGCGAGATATGGCAGTTTGGAAATAAGAAACGCTTGAGAAACTCAAAATTTTCGCAGTTCTGATGCTCGAAACGAGTAACTAGAACGGCATAGGGGAAAAGTACGCATACCGTTGTAATCGGGCGAGTTTTTACTTTCAGATGCAACAGAAATTTTGCGGATTGATCAATCCGTTCGCGAGATATGGCACTTTGGAGGTAAGAAACGCTTGAGAAACTCAAAATTTTCGCAGTTCTGATGCTCGAAACGAATAACTAGAACCGCCTAGGGGAAAAGTGCGCATACCGTTGTAATCGGGCGAGTTTCTACTTTCAGATGCCACAGAAATTTTGCGGATTGTTCAATCCGTTCGCGAGATATGGCCGTTTGGATGTAAGAAACGCTTGAGAAACTCAAAATTTTCGCAGTTCTGATGCTCGAAACGAGTAACTAGAACGGCATAGGGGAAAAGTACGCATACCGTTGTAATCGGGCGAGTTTCTACTTTCAGATGCAACAGAAATTTTGCGGATTGATCAATCCGTTCGCGAGATATGGCAGTTTGGATGTAAGAAACGCTTGAGGAACTCAAAATTTTCGCAGTTCTGATGCTCGAAACGAATAACCTGAACGGCATAGGGGAAAAGTACGCATACCGTTGTAATCGGGCGAGTTTCTACTTTCAGACGCAACAGAAATTTTGCGGATAGGTCAATCCGTTCGCGAGATATGGCAGTTTGGAAATAAGAAACGCTTGAGAAACTCAAAAGTTTCGCAGTTCTGATGCTCGAAACGAGTAACTAGAACGGCATAGGGGAAAAGTACGCATACCGTTGTAATCGGGCGAGTTTCTACTTTCAGATGCAACAGAAATTTTGCGGATTGATCAATCCGTTCGCGAGATATGGCACTTTGGAGGTAAGAAACGCTTGAGAAACTCAAAATTTTCGCAGTTCTGATGCTCGAAACGAATAACTAGAACCGCCTAGGGGAAAAGTGCGCATACCGTTGTAATCGGGCGAGTTTCTACTTTCAGATGCCACAGAAATTTTGCGGATTGATCAATCCGTTCGCGAGATATGGCAGTTTGGAAATAAGAAAAGCTTGAGAAACTCAAAATTTTCGCAGTTCTGATGCTCGAAACGAGTAACTAGAACGGCATAGGGGAAAAGTACGCATACCGTTGTAATCGGGCGAGTTTCTACTTTCAGATGCAACAGAAATTTTGCGGATTGATCAATCCGTTCGCGAGATATGGCAGTTTGGAGGTAAGAAACGCTTGAGAAACTCAAAATTTTCGCAGTTCTGATGCTCGAAACGAGTAACTAGAACGGCATAGGGGAAGAGTACGCATACCGTTGTAATCGGGTGAGTTTCTACTTTCAGATGCAACAGAAATTTTGCGGATTGTTCAATCCGTTCGCGAGATATGGCCGTTTGGATGTAAGAAACGCTTGAGAAACTCAAAATTTTCGCAGTTCTGATGCTCGAAACGAGTAACTAGAACGGCATAGGGGAAAAGTACGCATACCGTTGTAATCGGGCGAGTTTCTACTTTCAGATGCAACAGAAATTTTGCGGATTGATCAATCCGTTCGCGAGATATGGCAGTTTGGATGTAAGAAACGCTTGAGGAACTCAAAATTTTCGCAGTTCTGATGCTCGAAAGGAATAACTGGAACGGCCTAGGGGAAAACTACACATACCGTTGTAATCGGGCGAGTTTCTACTTTCAGATGCAACAGAAATTTTGCGGATAGGTCAATCCGTTCGCGAGATATGGCAGTTTGGAGGTAAGAAACGCTTGAGAAACTCAAAATTTTCTGCAGTTCTGATGCTCGAAACGAATAACTAGAACCGCCTAGGGGAAAAGTGCGCATACCGTTGTAATCGGGCGAGTTTCTACTTTCAGATGCAACAGAAATTTTGCGGATAGGTCAATCCGTTCGCGAGATATGGCAGTTTGGAAGTAAGAAACGCTTGAGAAACTCAAAATTTTCGCAGTTCTGATGCTCGAAACGAATAACTAGAACCGCCTAGGGGAAAAGTGCGCATACCGTTGTAATCGGGCGAGTTTCTACTTGCACATGCAACAGAAATTTTGCGGATTGGTCGATCCGTTCGCGAGATATGGCAGTTTGGAAGTAAGAAACGCTTGAGAAACTCAAAATTTTCGCAGTTCTGATGCTCGAAACGAATAACTAGAACGGCCTAGAGGGAAAGTACGCATACCGTTGCAATCGGGCAGGTTTCTACTTGCAGATGCAACAGAAATTTTGCGGATTGGTCGATCCGTTCGCGAGATATGGCAGTTTGGATGTAAGAAACGCTTGAGAAACTCAAAATTTTCGCAGTTCTGATGCTCGAAACGAGTAACTAGAACGGCATAGGGGAAAAGTACGCATACCGTTGTAATCGGGCGAGTTTCTACTTTCAGATGCAACAGAAATTTTGCGGATTGATCAATTCGTTCGCGAGATATGGCAGTTTGGATATAAGAAACGCTTGAGAAACACAAAATTTTCGCAGTTCTGATGCTCGAAACGAGTAACTAGAACGGCCAAGGGGAATAGTACGCACACCGTTGTAATCGGGCGAGTTTCCACTTTCAGACGCAACAGAAATTTTGCGGATTGGTCAATCCGTTCGCGAGATATTTCAGTTTGGAGGTAAGAAACGCTTGAGAAACTCAAAATTTGCGCAGTTCTGATGCTCGAAACGAATAACTAGAACGGCCTAGGGGAAAATTGCGCATACCGTTGTAATCGGGCGAGTTTCTACTTTCAGATGCAACAGAAATTTTGCGGATCGGCAATCCGTTCGCGAGATATGGCAGTTTGGATGTAAGAAACGCTTGAGGAACTCAAAATTTTCGCAGTTCTGATGCTCGAAACGAATAACCTGAACGGCATAGGGGAAAAGTACGCATACCGTTGTAATCGGGCGAGTTTCTACTTTCAGACGCAACAGAAATTTTGCGGATAGGTCAATCCGTTCGCGAGATATGGCAGTTTGGAAATAAGAAACGCTTGAGAAACTCAAAATTTTCGCAGTTCTGATGCTCGAAACGAGTAACTAGAACCGCCTAGGGGAAAAGTGCGCATACCGTTGTAATCGGGCGAGTTTCTACTTTCAGATGCAACAGAAATTTTGCGGATAGGTCAATCCGTTCGCGAGATATGGCAGTTTGGAGGTAAGAAACGCTTGAGAAACTCAAAATTTTCGCAGTTCTGATGCTCGAAACGAATAACTAGAACCGCCTAGGGGAAAAGTGCGCATACCGTTGTAATCGGGCGAGTTTCTACTTGCACATGCAACAGAAATTTTGCGGATTGGTCGATCCGTTCGCGAGATATGGCAGTTTGGAAGTAAGAAACGCTTGAGAAACTCAAAATTTTCGCAGTTCTGATGCTCGAAACGAGTAACTAGAACGGCATAGGGGAAAAGTACGCATACCGTTGTAATCGGGCGAGTTTCTACTTTCAGATGCAACAGAAATTTTGCGGATTGATCAATCCGTTCGCGAGATATGGCAGTTTGGAGGTAAGAAACGCTTGAGAAACTCAAAATTTTCGCAGTTCTGATGCTCGAAACGAATAACTAGAACCGCCTAGGGGAAAAGTGCGCATACCGTTGTAATCGGGCGAGTTTCTACTTTCAGATGCCACAGAAATTTTGCGGATAGGTCAATCCGTTCGCGAGATATGGCAGTTTGGAGGTAAGAAACGCTTGAGAAACTCAAAATCTTCGCAGTTCTGATGCTCGAAACGAATAACTAGAACCGCCTAGGGGAAAAGTGCGCACACCGTTGTAATCGGGCGAGTTTCTACTTGCACATGCAACAGAAATTTTGCGGATTGGTCGATCCGTTCGCGAGATATGGCAGTTTGGAAGTAAGAAACGCTTGAGAAACTCAAAATTTTCGCAGTTCTGATGCTCGAAACGAATAACTAGAACGGCCTAGAGGGAAAGTACGCATACCGTTGCAATCGGGCAGGTTTCTACTTGCAGATGCAACAGAAATTTTGCGGATTGGTCGATCCGTTCGCGAGATATGGCAGTTTGGATGTAAGAAACGATTGAGAAACTCAAAATTTTCGCAGTTCTGATGCTCGAAACGAGTAACTAGAACGGCATAGGGGAAAAGTACGCATACCGTTGTAATCGGGCGAGTTTCTACTTTCAGATGCAACAGAAATTTTGCGGATTGATGAATCCGTTCGCGAGATATGGCAGTTTGGAGGTAAGAAACGCTTGAGAAACTCAAAATTTTCGCAGTTCTGATGCTCGAAACGAATAACTAGAACGGCCTAGGGGAAAACTACACCCACCGTTGTAATCGGGCGAGTTTCTACTTTCAGACGCAACAGAAATTTTGCGGATAGGTCAATCCGTTCGCGAGATATGGCAGTTTGGAGGTAAGAAACGCTTGAGAAACTCAAAATTTTCGCAGTTCTGATGCTCGAAACGAATAACTAGAACGGCCTAGGGGAAAAGTGCGCATACCGTTGTAATCGGGCGAGTTTCTACTTTCAGATGCAACAGAAATTTTGCGGATCGGCAATCCGTTCGCGAGATATGGCAGTTTGGATGTAAGAAACGCTTGAGGAACTCAAAATTTTCGCAGTTCTGATGCTCGAAACGAATAACCTGAACGGCATAGGGGAAAAGTACGCATACCGTTGTAATCGGGCGAGTTTCTACTTTCAGATGCAACAGAAATTTTGCGGATTAATCAATCCGTTCGCGAGATATGGCAGTTTGGAGGTAAGAAACGCTTGAGAAACTCAAAATTTTCGCAGTTCTGATGCTCGAAAGGAATAACAGGAACGGCCTAGGGGAAAATTGCGCATACCGTTGTAATCGGGCGAGTTTCTACTTTCAGATGCAACAGAAATTTTGCGGATCGGCAATCCGTTCGCGAGATATGGCAGTTTGGATGTAAGAAACGCTTGAGGAACTCAAAATTTTCGCAGTTCTGATGCTCGAAACGAATAACCTGAACGGCATAGGGGAAAAGTACGCATACCGTTGTAATCGGGCGAGTTTCTACTTTCAGACGCAACAGAAATTTTGCGGATAGGTCAATCCGTTCGCGAGATATGGCAGTTTGGAAATAAGAAACGCTTGAGAAACTCAAAATTTTCGCAGTTCTGATGCTCGAAACGAGTAACTAGAACGGCATAGGGGAAAAGTCCGCATACCGTTGTAATCGGGCGAGTTTCTACTTTCAGATGCAACAGAAATTTTGCGGATTAATCAATCCGTTCGCGAGATATGGCAGTTTGGAGGTAAGAAACGCTTGAGAAACTCAAAATTTTCGCAGTTCTGATGCTCGAAAGGAATAACAGGAACGGCCTAGGGGAAAACTACACATACCGTTGTAATCGGGCGAGTTTCTACTTTCAGACGCAACAGAAATTTTGCGGATAGGTCAATCCGTTCGCGAGATATGGCAGTTTGGAAATAAGAAACGCTTGAGAAACTCAAAATTTTCGCAGTTCTGATGCTCGAAACGAGTAACTAGAACGGCATAGGGGAAAAGTACGCATACCGTTGTAATCGGGCGAGTTTTTACTTTCAGATGCAACAGAAATTTTGCGGATTGATCAATACGTTCGCGAGATATGGCACTTTGGAGGTAAGAAACGCTTGAGAAACTCAAAATTTTCGCAGTTCCGATGCTCGAAACGAATAACTAGAACCGCCTAGGGGGAAAGTGCGCATACCGTTGTAATCGGGCGAGTTTCTACTTTCAGATGCCACAGAAATTTTGCGGATTGATCAATCCGTTCGCGAGATATGGCAGTTTGGAAATAAGAAAAGCTTGAGAAACTCAAAATTTTCGCAGTTCTGATGCTCGAAACGAGTAACTAGAACGGCATAGGGGAAAAGTACGCATACCGTTGTAATCGGGCGAGTTTCTGCTTTCAGATGCAACAGAAATTTTGCGGATTGATCAATCCGTTCGCGAGATATGGCAGTTTGGAGGTAAGAAACGCTTGAGAAACTCAAAATTTTCGCAGTTCTGATGCTCGAAACGAGTAACTAGAACGGCATAGGGGAAGAGTACGCATACCGTTGTAATCGGGTGAGTTTCTACTTTCAGATGCAACAGAAATTTTGCGGATTGTTCAATCCGTTCGCGAGATATGGCCGTTTGGATGTAAGAAACGCTTGAGAAACTCAAAATTTTCGCAGTTCTGATGCTCGAAACGAGTAACTAGAACGGCATAGGGGAAAAGTACGCATACCGTTGTAATCGGGCGAGTTTCTACTTTCAGATGCAACAGATATTTTGCGGATTGATCAATCCGTTCGCGAGATATGGCAGTTTGGATGTAAGAAACGCTTGAGGAACTCAAAATTTTCGCAGTTCTGATGCTCGAAACGAGTAACTAGAACGGCATAGGGGAAAAGTACGCATACCGTTGTAATCGGGCGAGTTTCTACTTTCAGATGCAACGGAAATTTTGCGGATTGATCAATCCGTTCGCGAGATATGGCAGTTTGGAGGTAAGAAACGCTTGAGAAACTCAAAATTTTCGCAGTTCTGATGCTCGAAACGAATAACTAGAACAGCCTAGGGGAAAAGTGCGCATACCGTTGTAATCGGGCGAGTTTCTACTTTCAGATGCAACAGAAATTTTGCGGATAGGTCAATCCGTTCGCGAGATATGGCAGTTTGGAGGTAAGAAACGCTTGAGAAACTCAAAATTTTCGCAGTTCTGATGCTCGAAACGAATAACTAGAACCGCCTAGGGGAAAAGTGCGCATACCGTTGTAATCGGGCGAGTTTCTACTTGCACATGCAACAGAAATTTTGCGGATTGGTGATCCGTTCGCGAGATATGGCAGTTTGGAGGTAAGAAACGCTTGAGAAACTCAAAATTTTCTGCAGTTCTGATGCTCGAAACGAATAACTAGAACCGCCTAGGGGAAAAGTGCGCATACCGTTGTAATCGGGCGAGTTTCTACTATCAGATGCCACAGAAATTTTGCGGATTGATCAATCCGTTCGCGAGATATGGCAGTTTGGAAATAAGAAAAGCTTGAGAAACTCAAAATTTTCGCAGTTCTGATGCTCGAAACGAGTAACTAGAACGGCATAGGGGAAAAGAACGCATACCGTTGTAATCGGGCGAGTTTCTACTTTCAGATGCAACAGAAATTTTGCGGATTGATCAATCCGTTCGCGAGATATGGCAGTTTGGAGGTAAGAAACGCTTGAGAAACTCAAAATTTTCGCAGTTCTGATGCTCGAAACGAGTAACTAGAACGGCATAGGGGAAGAGTACGCATACCGTTGTAATCGGGTGAGTTTCTACTTTCAGATGCAACAGAAATTTTGCGGATTGTTCAATCCGTTCGCGAGATATGGCCGTTTGGATGTAAGAAACGCTTGAGAAACTCAAAATTTTCGCAGTTCTGATGCTCGAAACGAGTAACTAGAACGGCATAGGGGAAAAGTACGCATACCGTTGTAATCGGGCGAGTTTCTACTTTCAGATGCAACAGAAATTTTGCGGATTGATCAATCCGTTCGCGAGATATGGCAGTTTGGATGTAAGAAACGCTTGAGGAACTCAAAATTTTCGCAGTTCTGATGCTCGAAACGAGTAACTAGAACGGCATAGGGGAAAAGTACGCATACCGTTGTAATCGGGCGAGTTTCTACTTTCAGATGCAACGGAAATTTTGCGGATTGATCAATCCGTTCGCGAGATATGGCAGTTTGGAGGTAAGAAACGCTTGAGAAACTCAAAATTTTCGCAGTTCTGATGCTCGAAACGAATAACTAGAACAGCCTAGGGGAAAAGTGCGCATACCGTTGTAATCGGGCGAGTTTCTACTTTCAGATGCAACAGAAATTTTGCGGATAGGTCAATCCGTTCGCGAGATATGGCAGTTTGGAGGTAAGAAACGCTTGAGAAACTCAAAATTTTCGCAGTTCTGATGCTCGAAACGAGTAACTAGAACGGCATAGGGGAAAAGTACGCATACCGTTGTAATCGGGCGAGTTTCTACTTTCAGATGCAACAGAAATTTTGCGGATTGATCAATTCGTTCGCGAGATATGGCAGTTTGGATATAAGAAACGCTTGAGAAACACAAAATTTTCGCAGTTCTGATGCTCGAAACGAGTAACTAGAACGGCCAAGGGGAATAGTACGCACACCGTTGTAATCGGGCGAGTTTCCACTTTCAGACGCAACAGAAATTTTGCGGATTGGTCAATCCGTTCGCGAGATATTTCAGTTTGGAGGTAAGAAACGCTTGAGAAACTCAAAATTTGCGCAGTTCTGATGCTCGAAACGAATAACTAGAACGGCCTAGGGGAAAATTGCGCATACCGTTGTAATCGGGCGAGTTTCTACTTTCAGATGCAACAGAAATTTTGCGGATCGGCAATCCGTTCGCGAGATATGGCAGTTTGGATGTAAGAAACGCTTGAGGAACTCAAAATTTTCGCAGTTCTGATGCTCGAAACGAATAACCTGAACGGCATAGGGGAAAAGTACGCATACCGTTGTAATCGGGCGAGTTTCTACTTTCAGACGTAACAGAAATTTTGCGGATAGGTCAATCCGTTCGCGAGATATGGCAGTTTGGAAATAAGAAACGCTTGAGAAACTCAAAATTTTCGCAGTTCTGATGCTCGAAACGAGTAACTAGAACCGCCTAGGGGAAAAGTGCGCATACCGTTGTAATCGGGCGAGTTTCTACTTTCAGATGCAACAGAAATTTTGCGGATAGGTCAATCCGTTCGCGAGATATGGCAGTTTGGAGGTAAGAAACGCTTGAGAAACTCAAAATTTTCGCAGTTCTGATGCTCGAAACGAATAACTAGAACCGCCTAGGGGAAAAGTGCGCATACCGTTGTAATCGGGCGAGTTTCTACTTGCACATGCAACAGAAATTTTGCGGATTGGTCGATCCGTTCGCGAGATATGGCAGTTTGGAAGTAAGAAACGCTTGAGAAACTCAAAATTTTCGCAGTTCTGATGCTCGAAACGAGTAACTAGAACGGCATAGGGGAAAAGTACGCATACCGTTGTAATCGGGCGAGTTTCTACTTTCAGATGCAACAGAAATTTTGCGGATTGATCAATCCGTTCGCGAGATATGGCAGTTTGGAGGTAAGAAACGCTTGAGAAACTCAAAATTTTCGCAGTTCTGATGCTCGAAACGAATAACTAGAACGGCCTAGGGGAAAAGTGCGCATACCGTTGTAATCGGGCGAGTTTCTACTTTCAGATGCAACAGAAATTTTGCGGATCGGCAATCCGTTCGCGAGATATGGCAGTTTGGATGTAAGAAACGCTTGAGGAACTCAAAATTTTCGCAGTTCTGATGCTCGAAACGAATAACCTGAACGGCATAGGGGAAAAGTACGCATACCGTTGTAATCGGGCGAGTTTCTACTTTCAGACGCAACAGAAATTTTGCGGATAGGTCAATCCGTTCGCGAGATATGGCAGTTTGGAAATAAGAAACGCTTGAGAAACTCAAAATTTTCGCAGTTCTGATGCTCGAAACGAGTAACTACAACCGCCTAGGGGAAAAGTGCGCATACCGTTGTAATCGGGCGAGTTTCTACTTTCAGATGCAACAGAAATTTTGCGGATAGGTCAATCCGTTCGCGAGATATGGCAGTTTGGAGGTAAGAAACGCTTGAGAAACTCAAAATTTTCGCAGTTCTGATGCTCGAAACGAATAACTAGAACCGCCTAGGGGAAAAGTGCGCATACCGTTGTAATCGGGCGAGTTTCTACTTGCACATGCAACAGAAATTTTGCGGATTGGTCGATCCGTTCGCGAGATATGGCAGTTTGGAAGTAAGAAACGCTTGAGAAACTCAAAATTTTCGCAGTTCTGATGCTCGAAACGAGTAACTAGAACGGCATAGGGGAAAAGTACGCATACCGTTGTAATCGGGCGAGTTTCTACTTTCAGATGCAACAGAAATTTTGCGGATAGGTCAATCCGTTCGCGAGATATGGCAGTTTGGAGGTAAGAAACGCTTGAGAAACTCAAAATTTTCGCAGTTCTGATGCTCGAAACGAATAACTAGAACCGCCTAGGGGAAAAGTGCGCACACCGTTGTAATCGGGCGAGTTTCTACTTGCACATGCAACAGAAATTTTGCGGATTGGTCGATCCGTTCGCGAGATATGGCAGTTTGGAAGTAAGAAACGCTTGAGAAACTCAAAATTTTCGCAGTTCTGATGCTCGAAACGAATAACTAGAACGGCCTAGAGGGAAAGTACGCATACCGTTGCAATCGGGCAGGTTTCTACTTGCAGATGCAACAGAAATTTTGCGGATTGGTCGATCCGTTCGCGAGATATGGCAGTTTGGATGTAAGAAACGATTGAGAAACTCAAAATTTTCGCAGTTCTGATGCTCGAAACGAGTAACTAGAACGGCATAGGGGAAAAGTACGCATACCGTTGTAATCGGGCGAGTTTCTACTTTCAGATGCAACAGAAATTTTGCGGATTGATGAATCCGTTCGCGAGATATGGCAGTTTGGAGGTAAGAAACGCTTGAGAAACTCAAAATTTTCGCAGTTCTGATGCTCGAAACGAATAACTAGAACGGCCTAGGGGAAAACTACACCCACCGTTGTAATCGGGCGAGTTTCTACTTTCAGACGCAACAGAAATTTTGCGGATAGGTCAATCCGTTCGCGAGATATGGCAGTTTGGAGGTAAGAAACGCTTGAGAAACTCAAAATTTTCGCAGTTCTGATGCTCGAAACGAATAACTAGAACGGCCTAGGGGAAAAGTGCGCATACCGTTGTAATCGGGCGAGTTTCTACTTTCAGATGCAACAGAAATTTTGCGGATCGGCAATCCGTTCGCGAGATATGGCAGTTTGGATGTAAGAAACGCTTGAGGAACTCAAAATTTTCGCAGTTCTGATGCTCGAAACGAATAACCTGAACGGCATAGGGGAAAAGTACGCATACCGTTGTAATCGGGCGAGTTTCTACTTTCAGACGCAACAGAAATTTTGCGGATAGGTCAATCCGTTCGCGAGATATGGCAGTTTGGAAATAAGAAACGCTTGAGAAACTCAAAATTTTCGCAGTTCTGATGCTCGAAACGAGTAACTAGAACGGCATAGGGGAAAAGTCCGCATACCGTTGTAATCGGGCGAGTTTCTACTTTCAGATGCAACAGAAATTTTGCGGATTAATCAATCCGTTCGCGAGATATGGCAGTTTGGAGGTAAGAAACGCTTGAGAAACTCAAAATTTTCGCAGTTCTGATGCTCGAAAGGAATAACAGGAACGGCCTAGGGGAAAATTGCGCATACCGTTGTAATCGGGCGAGTTTCTACTTTCAGATGCAACAGAAATTTTGCGGATCGGCAATCCGTTCGCGAGATATGGCAGTTTGGATGTAAGAAACGCTTGAGGAACTCAAAATTTTCGCAGTTCTGATGCTCGAAACGAATAACCTGAACGGCATAGGGGAAAAGTACGCATACCGTTGTAATCGGGCGAGTTTCTACTTTCAGACGCAACAGAAATTTTGCGGATAGGTCAATCCGTTCGCGAGATATGGCAGTTTGGAAATAAGAAACGCTTGAGAAACTCAAAATTTTCGCAGTTCTGATGCTCGAAACGAGTAACTAGAACGGCATAGGGGAAAAGTCCGCATACCGTTGTAATCGGGCGAGTTTCTACTTTCAGATGCAACAGAAATTTTGCGGATTAATCAATCCGTTCGCGAGATATGGCAGTTTGGAGGTAAGAAACGCTTGAGAAACTCAAAATTTTCGCAGTTCTGATGCTCGAAAGGAATAACAGGAACGGCCTAGGGGAAAACTACACATACCGTTGTAATCGGGCGAGTTTCTACTTTCAGACGCAACAGAAATTTTGCGGATAGGTCAATCCGTTCGCGAGATATGGCAGTTTGGAAATAAGAAACGCTTGAGAAACTCAAAATTTTCGCAGTTCTGATGCTCGAAACGAGTAACTAGAACGGCATAGGGGAAAAGTACGCATACCGTTGTAATCGGGCGAGTTTTTACTTTCAGATGCAACAGAAATTTTGCGGATTGATCAATACGTTCGCGAGATATGGCACTTTGGAGGTAAGAAACGCTTGAGAAACTCAAAATTTTCGCAGTTCCGATGCTCGAAACGAATAACTAGAACCGCCTAGGGGGAAAGTGCTCATACCGTTGTAATCGGGCGAGTTTCTACTTTCAGATGCCACAGAAATTTTGCGGATTGATCAATCCGTTCGCGAGATATGGCAGTTTGGAAATAAGAAAAGCTTGAGAAACTCAAAATTTTCGCAGTTCTGATGCTCGAAACGAGTAACTAGAACGGCATAGGGGAAAAGTACGCATACCGTTGTAATCGGGCGAGTTTCTACTTTCAGATGCAACAGAAATTTTGCGGATTGATCAATCCGTTCGCGAGATATGGCAGTTTGGAGGTAAGAAACGCTTGAGAAACTCAAAATTTTCGCAGTTCTGATGCTCGAAACGAGTAACTAGAACGGCATAGGGGAAGAGTACGCATACCGTTGTAATCGGGTGAGTTTCTACTTTCAGATGCAACAGAAATTTTGCGGATTGTTCAATCCGTTCGCGAGATATGGCCGTTTGGATGTAAGAAACGCTTGAGAAACTCAAAATTTTCGCAGTTCTGATGCTCGAAACGAGTAACTAGAACGGCATAGGGGAAAAGTACGCATACCGTTGTAATCGGGCGAGTTTCTACTTTCAGATGCAACAGATATTTTGCGGATTGATCAATCCGTTCGCGAGATATGGCAGTTTGGATGTAAGAAACGCTTGAGGAACTCAAAATTTTCGCAGTTCTGATGCTCGAAACGAGTAACTAGAACGGCATAGGGGAAAAGTACGCATACCGTTGTAATCGGGCGAGTTTCTACTTTCAGATGCAACGGAAATTTTGCGGATTGATCAATCCGTTCGCGAGATATGGCAGTTTGGAGGTAAGAAACGCTTGAGAAACTCAAAATTTTCGCAGTTCTGATGCTCGAAACGAATAACTAGAACAGCCTAGGGGAAAAGTGCGCATACCGTTGTAATCGGGCGAGTTTCTACTTTCAGATGCAACAGAAATTTTGCGGATAGGTCAATCCGTTCGCGAGATATGGCAGTTTGGAGGTAAGAAACGCTTGAGAAACTCAAAATTTTCGCAGTTCTGATGCTCGAAACGAATAACTAGAACCGCCTAGGGGAAAAGTGCGCATACCGTTGTAATCGGGCGAGTTTCTACTTGCACATGCAACAGAAATTTTGCGGATTGGTCGATCCGTTCGCGAGATATGGCAGTTTGGAGGTAAGAAACGCTTGAGAAACTCAAAATTTTCTGCAGTTCTGATGCTCGAAACGAATAACTAGAACCGCCTAGGGGAAAAGTGCGCATACCGTTGTAATCGGGCGAGTTTCTACTTTCAGATGCCACAGAAATTTTGCGGATTGATCAATCCGTTCGCGAGATATGGCAGTTTGGAAATAAGAAAAGCTTGAGAAACTCAAAATTTTCGCAGTTCTGATGCTCGAAACGAGTAACTAGAACGGCATAGGGGAAAAGAACGCATACCGTTGTAATCGGGCGAGTTTCTACTTTCAGATGCAACAGAAATTTTGCGGATTGATCAATCCGTTCGCGAGATATGGCAGTTTGGAGGTAAGAAACGCTTGAGAAACTCAAAATTTTCGCAGTTCTGATGCTCGAAACGAGTAACTAGAACGGCATAGGGGAAGAGTACGCATACCGTTGTAATCGGGTGAGTTTCTACTTTCAGATGCAACAGAAATTTTGCGGATTGTTCAATCCGTTCGCGAGATATGGCCGTTTGGATGTAAGAAACGCTTGAGAAACTCAAAATTTTCGCAGTTCTGATGCTCGAAACGAGTAACTAGAACGGCATAGGGGAAAAGTACGCATACCGTTGTAATCGGGCGAGTTTCTACTTTCAGATGCAACAGAAATTTTGCGGATTGATCAATCCGTTCGCGAGATATGGCAGTTTGGATGTAAGAAACGCTTGAGGAACTCAAAATTTTCGCAGTTCTGATGCTCGAAACGAGTAACTAGAACGGCATAGGGGAAAAGTACGCATACCGTTGTAATCGGGCGAGTTTCTACTTTCAGATGCAACGGAAATTTTGCGGATTGATCAATCCGTTCGCGAGATATGGCAGTTTGGAGGTAAGAAACGCTTGAGAAACTCAAAATTTTCGCAGTTCTGATGCTCGAAACGAATAACTAGAACAGCCTAGGGGAAAAGTGCGCATACCGTTGTAATCGGGCGAGTTTCTACTTTCAGATGCAACAGAAATTTTGCGGATAGGTCAATCCGTTCGCGAGATATGGCAGTTTGGAGGTAAGAAACGCTTGAGAAACTCAAAATTTTCGCAGTTCTGATGCTCGAAACGAATAACTAGAACCGCCTAGGGGAAAAGTGCGCATACCGTTGTAATCGGGCGAGTTTCTACTTGCACATGCAACAGAAATTTTGCGGATTGGTCGATCCGTTCGCGAGATATGGCAGTTTGGAGGTAAGAAACGCTTGAGAAACTCAAAATTTTCTGCAGTTCTGATGCTCGAAACGAATAACTAGAACCGCCTAGGGGAAAAGTGCGCATACCGTTGTAATCGGGCGAGTTTCTACTTTCAGATGCAACAGAAATTTTGCGGATAGGTCAATCCGTTCGCGAGATATGGCAGTTTGGAGGTAAGAAACGCTTGAGAAACTCAAAATTTTCGCAGTTCTGATGCTCGAAACGAATAACTAGAACCGCCTAGGGGAAAAGTGCGCATACCGTTGTAATCGGGCGAGTTTCTACTTGCACATGCAACAGAAATTTTGCGGATTGGTCGATCCGTTCGCGAGATATGGCAGTTTGGAAGTAAGAAACGCTTGAGAAACTCAAAATTTTCGCAGTTCTGATGCTCGAAACGAGTAACTAGAACGGCATAGGGGAAAAGTACGCATACCGTTGTAATCGGGCGAGTTTCTACTTTCAGATGCAACAGAAATTTTGCGGATTGATCAATCCGTTCGCGAGATATGGCAGTTTGGAGGTAAGAAACGCTTGAGAAACTCAAAATTTTCGCAGTTCTGATGCTCGAAACGAATAACTAGAACCGCCTAGGGGAAAAGTGCGCATACCGTTGTAATCGGGCGAGTTTCTACTTTCAGATGCCACAGAAATTTTGCGGATAGGTCAATCCGTTCGCGAGATATGGCACTTTGGAGGTAAGAAACGCTTGAGAAACTCAAAATTTTCGCAGTTCTGATGCTCGAAACGAATAACTAGAACCGCCTAGGAGAAAAGTGCGCATACCGTTGTAATCGGGCGAGTTTCTACTTGCACATGCAACAGAAATTTTGCGGATTGGTCGATCCGTTCGCGAGATATGGCAGTTTGGAAGTAAGAAACGCTTGAGAAACTCAAAATTTTCGCAGTTCTGATGCTCGAAACGAATAACTAGAACGGCCTAGAGGGAAAGTACGCATACCGTTGCAATCGGGCAGGTTTCTACTTGCAGATGCAACAGAAATTTTGCGGATTGGTCGATCCGTTCGCGAGATATGGCAGTTTGGATGTAAGAAACGCTTGAGAAACTCAAAATTTTCGCAGTTCTGATGCTCGAAACGAGTAACTAGAACGGCATAGGGGAAAAGTACGCATACCGTTGTAATCGGGCGAGTTTCTACTTTCAGATGCAACAGAAATTTTGCGGATTGATCAATTCGTTCGCGAGATATGGCAGTTTGGATATAAGAAACGCTTGAGAAACACAAAATTTTCGCAGTTCTGATGCTCGAAACGAGTAACTAGAACGGCCAAGGGGAATAGTACGCACACCGTTGTAATCGGGCGAGTTTCCACTTTCAGACGCAACAGAAATTTTGCGGATTGGTCAATCCGTTCGCGAGATATTTCAGTTTGGAGGTAAGAAACGCTTGAGAAACTCAAAATTTGCGCAGTTCTGATGCTCGAAACGAATAACTAGAACGGCCTAGGGGAAAATTGCGCATACCGTTGTAATCGGGCGAGTTTCTACTTTCAGATGCAACAGAAATTTGGCGGATCGGCAATCCGTTCGCGAGATATGGCAGTTTGGATGTAAGAAACGCTTGAGGAACTCAAAATTTTCGCAGTTCTGATGCTCGAAACGAATAACCTGAACGGCATAGGGGAAAAGTACGCATACCGTTGTAATCGGGCGAGTTTCTACTTTCAGACGCAACAGAAATTTTGCGGATAGGTCAATCCGTTCGCGAGATATGGCAGTTTGGAAATAAGAAACGCTTGAGAAACTCAAAATTTTCGCAGTTCTGATGCTCGAAACGAGTAACTAGAACCGCCTAGGGGAAAAGTGCGCATACCGTTGTAATCGGGCGAGTTTCTACTTTCAGATGCAACAGAAATTTTGCGGATAGGTCAATCCGTTCGCGAGATATGGCAGTTTGGAGGTAAGAAACGCTTGAGAAACTCAAAATTTTCGCAGTTCTGATGCTCGAAACGAATAACTAGAACCGCCTAGGGGAAAAGTGCGCATACCGTTGTAATCGGGCGAGTTTCTACTTGCACATGCAACAGAAATTTTGCGGATTGGTCGATTCGTTCGCGAGATATGGCAGTTTGGAAGTAAGAAACGCTTGAGAAACTCAAAATTTTCGCAGTTCTGATGCTCGAAACGAGTAACTAGAACGGCATAGGGGAAAAGTACGCATACCGTTGTAATCGGGCGAGTTTCTACTTTCAGATGCAACAGAAATTTTGCGGATTGATCAATCCGTTCGCGAGATATGGCAGTTTGGAGGTAAGAAACGCTTGAGAAACTCAAAATTTTCGCAGTTCTGATGCTCGAAACGAATAACTAGAACCGCCTAGGGGAAAAGTGCGCATACCGTTGTAATCGGGCGAGTTTCTACTTTCAGATGCCACAGAAATTTTGCGGATAGGTCAATCCGTTCGCGAGATATGGCAGTTTGGAGGTAAGAAACGCTTGAGAAACTCAAAATTTTCGCAGTTCTGATGCTCGAAACGAATAACTAGAACCGCCTAGGGGAAAAGTGCGCACACCGTTGTAATCGGGCGAGTTTCTACTTGCACATGCAACAGAAATTTTGCGGATTGGTCGATCCGTTCGCGAGATATGGCAGTTTGGAAGTAAGAAACGCTTGAGAAACTCAAAATTTTCGCAGTTCTGATGCTCGAAACGAATAACTAGAACGGCCTAGAGGGAAAGTACGCATACCGTTGCAATCGGGCAGGTTTCTACTTGCAGATGAAACAGAAATTTTGCGGATTGGTCGATCCGTTCGCGAGATATGGCAGTTTGGATGTAAGAAACGATTGAGAAACTCAAAATTTTCGCAGTTCTGATGCTCGAAACGAGTAACTAGAACGGCATAGGGGAAAAGTACGCATACCGTTGTAATCGGGCGAGTTTCTACTTTCAGATGCAACAGAAATTTTGCGGATTGATGAATCCGTTCGCGAGATATGGCAGTTTGGAGGTAAGAAACGCTTGAGAAACTCAAAATTTTCGCAGTTCTGATGCTCGAAACGAATAACTAGAACGGCCTAGGGGAAAACTACACCCACCGTTGTAATCGGGCGAGTTTCTACTTTCAGACGCAACAGAAATTTTGCGGATAGGTCAATCCGTTCGCGAGATATGGCAGTTTGGAGGTAAGAAACGCTTGAGAAACTCAAAATTTTCGCAGTTCTGATGCTCGAAACGAATAACTAGAACGGCCTAGGGGAAAAGTGCGCATACCGTTGTAATCGGGCGAGTGTCTACTTTCAGATGCAACAGAAATTTTGCGGATTGATCAATTCGTTCGCGAGATATGGCAGTTTGGATATAAGAAACGCTTGAGAAACACAAAATTTTCGCAGTTCTGATGCTCGAAACGAGTAACTAGAACGGCCAAGGGGAATAGTACGCACACCGTTGTAATCGGGCGAGTTTCCACTTTCAGACGCAACAGAAATTTTGCGGATTGGTCAATCCGTTCGCGAGATATTTCAGTTTGGAGGTAAGAAACGCTTGAGAAACTCAAAATTTGCGCAGTTCTGATGCTCGAAACGAATAACTAGAACGGCCTAGGGGAAAATTGCGCATACCGTTGTAGTCGGGCGAGTTTCTACTTTCAGATGCAACAGAAATTTTGCGGATCGGCAATCCGTTCGCGAGATATGGCAGTTTGGATGTAAGAAACGCTTGAGGAACTCAAAATTTTCGCAGTTCTGATGCTCGAAACGAATAACCTGAACGGCATAGGGGAAAAGTACGCATACCGTTGTAATCGGGCGAGTTTCTACTTTCAGACGCAACAGAAATTTTGCGGATAGGTCAATCCGTTCGCGAGATATGGCAGTTTGGAAATAAGAAACGCTTGAGAAACTCAAAATTTTCGCAGTTCTGATGCTCGAAACGAGTAACTAGAACGGCATAGGGGAAAAGTCCGCATACCGTTGTAATCGGGCGAGTTTCTACTTTCAGATGCAACAGAAATTTTGCGGATTAATCAATCCGTTCGCGAGATATGGCAGTTTGGAGGTAAGAAACGCTTGAGAAACTCAAAATTTTCGCAGTTCTGATGCTCGAAAGGAATAACAGGAACGGCCTAGGGGAAAACTACACATACCGTTGTAATCGGGCGAGTTTCTACTTTCAGACGCAACAGAAATTTTGCGGATAGGTCAATCCGTTCGCGAGATATGGCAGTTTGGAAATAAGAAACGCTTGAGAAACTCAAAATTTTCGCAGTTCTGATGCTCGAAACGAGTAACTAGAACGGCATAGGGGAAAAGTACGCATACCGTTGTAATCGGGCGAGTTTTTACTTTCAGATGCAACAGAAATTTTGCGGATTGATCAATACGTTCGCGAGATATGGCACTTTGGAGGTAAGAAACGCTTGAGAAACTCAAAATTTTCGCAGTTCCGATGCTCGAAACGAATAACTAGAACCGCCTAGGGGGAAAGTGCGCATACCGTTGTAATCGGGCGAGTTTCTACTTTCAGATGCCACAGAAATTTTGCGGATTGATCAATCCGTTCGCGAGATATGGCAGTTTGGAAATAAGAAAAGCTTGAGAAACTCAAAATTTTCGCAGTTCTGATGCTCGAAACGAGTAACTAGAACGGCATAGGGGAAAAGTACGCATACCGTTGTAATCGGGCGAGTTTCTACTTTCAGATGCAACAGAAATTTTGCGGATTGATCAATCCGTTCGCGAGATATGGCAGTTTGGAGGTAAGAAACGCTTGAGAAACTCAAAATTTTCGCAGTTCTGATGCTCGAAACGAGTAACTAGAACGGCATAGGGGAAGAGTACGCATACCGTTGTAATCGGGTGAGTTTCTACTTTCAGATGCAACAGAAATTTTGCGGATTGTTCAATCCGTTCGCGAGATATGGCCGTTTGGATGTAAGAAACGCTTGAGAAACTCAAAATTTTCGCAGTTCTGATGCTCGAAACGAGTAACTAGAACGGCATAGGGGAAAAGTACGCATACCGTTGTAATCGGGCGAGTTTCTACTTTCAGATGCAACGGAAATTTTGCGGATTGATCAATCCGTTCGCGAGATATGGCAGTTTGGAGGTAAGAAACGCTTGAGAAACTCAAAATTTTCGCAGTTCTGATGCTCGAAACGAATAACTAGAACAGCCTAGGGGAAAAGTGCGCATACCGTTGTAATCGGGCGAGTTTCTACTTTCAGATGCAACAGAAATTTTGCGGATAGGTCAATCCGTTCGCGAGATATGGCAGTTTGGAGGTAAGAAACGCTTGAGAAACTCAAAATTTTCGCAATTCTGATGCTCGAAACGAATAACTAGAACCGCCTAGGGGAAAAGTGCGCATACCGTTGTAATCGGGCGAGTTTCTACTTGCACATGCAACAGAAATTTTGCGGATTGGTCGATCCGTTCGCGAGATATGGCAGTTTGGAAGTAAGAAACGCTTGAGAAACTCAAAATTTTCGCAGTTCTGATGCTCGAAACGAGTAACTAGAACGGCATAGGGGAAAAGTACGCATACCGTTGTAATCGGGCGAGTTTATACTTTCAGATGCAACAGAAATTTTGCGGATTGATGAATCCGTTCGCGAGATATGGCAGTTTGGAGGTAAGAAACGCTTGAGAAACTCAAAATTTTCGCAGTTCTGATGCTCGAAACGAATAACTAGAACGGCCTAGGGGAAAACTACACCCACCGTTGTAATCGGGCGAGTTTCTACTTTCAGACGCAACAGAAATTTTGCGGATGGGTCAATCCGTTCGCGAGATATGGCAGTTTGGAGGTAAGAAACGCTTGAGAAACTCAAAATTTTCGCAGTTCTGATGCTCGACACGAATAACTAGAACGGCCTAGGGGAGAAGTGCGCATACCGTTGTAATCGGGCGAGTTTCTACTTTCAGATGCAACAGAAATTTTGCGGATGGGTCAATCCGTTCGCGAGATATGGCAGTTTGGAGGTAAGAAACGCTTGAGAAACTCAAAATTTTCGCAGTTCTGATGCTCGAAACGAGTAACTAGAACGGCATAGGGGAAAAGTACGCATACCGTTGTAATCGGGCGAGTTTTTACTTTCAGATGCAACAGAAATTTTGCGGATTGATCAATACGTTCGCGAGATATGGCACTTTGGAGGTAAGAAACGCTTGAGAAACTCAAAATTTTCGCAGTTCCGATGCTCGAAACGAATAACTAGAACCGCCTAGGGGGAAAGTGCGCATACCGTTGTAATCGGGCGAGTTTCTACTTTCAGATGCCACAGAAATTTTGCGGATTGATCAATCCGTTCGCGAGATATGGCAGTTTGGAAATAAGAAAAGCTTGAGAAACTCAAAATTTTCGCAGTTCTGATGCTCGAAACGAGTAACTAGAACGGCATAGGGGAAAAGTACGCATACCGTTGTAATCGGGCGAGTTTCTACTTTCAGATGCAACAGAAATTTTGCGGATTGATCAATCCGTTCGCGAGATATGGCAGTTTGGAGGTAAGAAACGCTTGAGAAACTCAAAATTTTCGCAGTTCTGATGCTCGAAACGAGTAACTAGAACGGCATAGGGGAAGAGTACGCATACCGTTGTAATCGGGTGAGTTTCTACTTTCAGATGCAACAGAAATTTTGCGGATTGTTCAATCCGTTCGCGAGATATGGCCGTTTGGATGTAAGAAACGCTTGAGAAACTCAAAATTTTCGCAGTTCTGATGCTCGAAACGAGTAACTAGAACGGCATAGGGGAAAAGTACGCATACCGTTGTAATCGGGCGAGTTTCTACTTTCAGATGCAACGGAAATTTTGCGGATTGATCAATCCGTTCGCGAGATATGGCAGTTTGGAGGTAAGAAACGCTTGAGAAACTCAAAATTTTCGCAGTTCTGATGCTCGAAACGAATAACTAGAACAGCCTAGGGGAAAAGTGCGCATACCGTTGTAATCGGGCGAGTTTCTACTTTCAGATGCAACAGAAATTTTGCGGATAGGTCAATCCGTTCGTGAGATATGGCAGTTTGGAGGTAAGAAACGCTTGAGAAACTCAAAATTTTCGCAGTTCTGATGCTCGAAACGAATAACTAGAACCGCCTAGGGGAAAAGTGCGCATACCGTTGTAATCGGGCGAGTTTCTACTTGCACATGCAACAGAAATTTTGCGGATTGGTCGATCCGTTCGCGAGATATGGCAGTTTAGAAGTAAGAAACGCTTGAGAAACTCAAAATTTTCGCAGTTCTGATGCTCGAAACGAGTAACTAGAACGGCATAGGGGAAAAGTACGCATACCGTTGTAATCGGGCGAGTTTCTACTTTCAGATGCAACAGAAATTTTGCGGATTGATGAATCCGTTCGCGAGATATGGCAGTTTGGAGGTAAGAAACGCTTGAGAAACTCAAAATTTTCGCAGTTCTGATGCTCGAAACGAATAACTAGAACGGCCTAGGGGAAAACTACACCCACCGTTGTAATCGGGCGAGTTTCTACTTTCAGACGCAACAGAAATTTTGCGGATGGGTCAATCCGTTCGCGAGATATGGCAGTTTGGAGGTAAGAAACGCTTGAGAAACTCAAAATTTTCGCAGTTCTGATGCTCGACACGAATAACTAGAACGGCCTAGGGGAGAAGTGCGCATACCGTTGTAATCGGGCGAGTTTCTACTTTCAGATGCAACAGAAATTTTGCGGATGGGTCAATCCGTTCGCGAGATATGGCAGTTTGGAGGTAAGAAACGCTTGAGAAACTCAAAATTTTCGCAGTTCTGATGCTCGAAACGAGTAACTAGAACGGCATAGGGGAAGAGTGCGCATACCGTTGTAATCGGGTGAGTTTCTACTTTCAGATGCAACAGAAATTTTGCGGATTGTTCAATCCGTTCGCGAGATATGGCCGTTTGGATGTAAGAAACGCTTGAGAAACTCAAAATTTTCGCAGTTCTGGTGCTCGAAACGAGTAACTAGAACGGCATAGGGGAAGAGTACGCACACCGTTGTAATCGGGTGAGTTTCTACTTTCAGATGCCACAGAAATTTTGCGGATTGGTCAATCTGTTCGCGAGATATGGCAGTTTGGAGGTAAGGAACGCTTGAGAAACGCAAAATTTTCGCAGTTCTGATGCTCGAAATGAATAACTGGAACGACCTAGGGGAAAAGTGCGCATACCGTTGTAATCGGGCGAGTTTCTACTTTCAGATGCCGCAGAAATTTTGCGAATTGATCAATCCGTTCGCGAGATATGGCAGTTTGGAAATAAGAAACGCTTGAGAAACTCAAAATTTTCGCAGTTCTGATGCTCGAAACGAATAACTAGAACGGCCTAGGGGAAAAGTACGCATACCGTTGTAATCGGGCCAGTTTCTACTTTCAGATGCAACAGAAATTTTGCGGATTGATCAATCCGTTCGCGAGATATGGCAGTTTGGATATAAGAAACGCTTGAGAAACTCAAAATTTTCGCAGTTCTGATGCTCGAAACGAGTAACTAGAACGGCCTAGGGGAATAGTACGCACACCGTTGCAATCGGGCGAGTTTCTACTTTCAGACGCAACAGAAATTTTGCGGATTGATCAATCCGTTCGCGAGATATGGCAGTTTGGATATAAGAAACGATTGAGAAACTCAAAATTTGCGCAGTTCTGATGCTCGAAACGAGTAACTAGAACGGCCTAGGGGAATAGTACGCACACCGTTGTAATCGGGCGAGTTTCTACTTTCAGGCGCAACAGAAATTTTACGGATTGGTCAATCCGTTCGCGAGATATGGCAGTTGGGAGGTAAGAAACGCTTGAGAAACTCAAAATTTGCGCAGTTCTGATGCTCGAAACGAAATAACTAGAACGGCCTAGGGGAAAAGTACGCATACCGTTGTAATCGGGCGAGATTCTACTTGCACATGCAACAGAAATTTTGCGGATTGGTCGATCCGTTCGCGAGATATGGCAGTTTGGATGTAAGAAACGCTTGAGAAACTCAAAATTTTCGCAGTTCTGATGCTCGAAATGAATAACTGGAACGGCCTAGGGGAAAAGTGCGCATACCGTTGTAATCGGGCGAGTTTCTACTTTCAGACGCAACAGAAATTTTGCGGATGGGTCAATCCGTTCGCGAGATATGGCAGTTTGGAGGTAAGAAACGCTTGAGAAACTCAAAATTTTCGCAGTTCTGATGCTCGACACGAATAACTAGAACGGCCTAGGGGAGAAGTGCGCATACCGTTGTAATCGGGCGAGTTTCTACTTTCAGATGCAACAGAAATTTTGCGAATGGGTCAATCCGTTCGCGAGATATGGCAGTTTGGAGGTAAGAAACGCTTGAGAAACTCAAAATTTTCGCAGTTCTGATGCTCGAAACGAGTAACTAGAACGGCATAGGGGAAGAGTGCGCATACCGTTGTAATCGGGTGAGTTTCTACTTCCAGATGCAACAGAAATTTTGCGGATTGTTCAATCCGTTCGCGAGATATGGCCGTTTGGATGTAAGAAACGCTTGAGAAACTGAAAATTTTCGCAGTTCTGATGCTCGAAACGAGTAACTAGAACGGCATAGGGGAAGAGTACGCACACCGTTGTAATCGGGTGAGTTTCTACTTTCAGATGCCACAGAAATTTTGCGGATTGGTCAATCTGTTCGCGAGATATGGCAGTTTGGAGGTATGGAACGCTTGAGAAACGCAAAATTTTCGCAGTTCTGATGCTCGAAATGAATAACTGGAACGACCTAGGGGAAAAGTGCGCATACCGTTGTAATCGGGCGAGTTTCTACTTTCAGATGCCGCAGAAATTTTGCGAATTGATCAATCCGTTCGCGAGATATGGCAGTTTGGAAATAAGAAACGCTTGAGAAACTCAAAATTTTCGCAGTTCTGATGCTCGAAACGAATAACTAGAACGGCCTAGGGGAAAAGTACGCATACCGTTGTAATCGGGCCAGTTTCTACTTTCAGATGCAACAGAAATTTTGCGGATTGATCAATCCGTTCGCGAGATATGGCAGTTTGGATATAAGAAACGCTTGAGAAACTCAAAATTTTCGCAGTTCTGATGCTCGAAACGAGTAACTAGAACGGCCTAGGGGAATAGTACGCACACCGTTGTAATCGGGCGAGCTTCTACTTTCAGACGCAAAAGAAATTTTGCGGATTGATCAATCCGTTCGCGAGATATGGCAGTTTGGATATAAGAAACGATTGAGAAACTCAACATTTGCGCAGTTCTGATGCTAGAAACGAGTAACTAGAACGGCCTAGGGGAATAGTACGCACACCGTTGTAATCGGGCGAGTTTCTACTTTCAGACGCAACAGAAATTTTACGGATTGGTCAATCCGTTCGCGAGATATGGCAGTTGGGAGGTAAGAAACGCTTGAGAAACTCAAAATTTGCGCAGTTCTGATGCTCGAAACGAAATAACTAGAACGGCCTAGGGGAAAAGTACGCATACCGTTGTAATCGGGCGAGATTCTACTTGCACATGCAACAGAAATTTTGCGGATTGGTCGATCCGTTCGCGAGATATGGCAGTTTGGATGTAAGAAACGCTTGAGAAACTCAAAATTTTCGCAGTTCTGATGCTCGAAATGAATAACTGGAACGGCCTAGGGGAAAAGTGCGCATACCGTTGTAATCGGGCGAGTTTCTACTTTCAGATGCCGCAGAAATTTTGCGAATTGATCAATCCGTTCGCGAGATATGGCAGTTTGGAAATAAGAAACGCTTGAGAAACTCAAAATTTTCGCAGTTCTGATGCTCGAAACGAATAACTAGAACGGCCTAGGGGAAAAGTACGCATACCGTTGTAATCGGGCGAGTTTCTACTTTCAGATGCAACAGATATTTTGCGGATTGGTCAATCCGTTCGCGAGATATGGAAGTTTGGATGTAAGAAACGCTTGAGAAACTCAAAATTTTCGCAGTTCTGATGCTCGACACGAATAACTAGAACGGCCTGGGGAAAAGTGCGCATACCGTTGTAATCGGGCGAGTTTCTACTTTCAGATGCAACAGAAATTTTGCGGATTGATCAATCCGTTCGCGAGATATGGCAGTTTGGAAATAAGAAACGCTTGAGAAACTCAAAATTTTCGCAGTTCTGATTCTCGAAACGAGTAACTAGAACGGCATAGGGGAAAAGTACGCATACCGTTGTAATCGGGCGAGTTTCTACTTTCAGACGCAACAGAAATTTTGCGGATTGGTCGATCCGTTCGCGAGATATGGCAGTTTGGAAATAAGAAACGCTTGAGAAACTCAAAATTTTCGCAGTTCTCATGCTCGAAACGAGTAACTAGAACGGCCTAGGGGAATAGTAGGCACACCGTTGTAATCGGGCGAGTTTCTACTTTCAGACGCAACAGAAATTTTGCGGATTGATCAATCCGTTCGCGAGATATGGCAGTTTGGATGTAAGAAACGCTTGAGAAACTCAAAATTTGCGCAGTTCTGATGCTCGAAACGAGTAACTAGAACGGCCTAGGGGAATAGTACGCACACCGTTGTAATCGGGCGAGTTTCTACTTTCAGACGCAACAGAAATTTTGCGGATTGGTCAATCCGTTCGCGAGATATGGCAGTTGGGAGGTAAGAAACGCTTGAGAAACTCAAAATTTGCGCAGTTCTGATGCTCGAAACGAAATAACTAGAACGGCCTAGGGGAAAAGTACGCATACCGTTGTAATCGGGCGAGATTCTACTTGCACATGCAACAGAAATTTTGCGGATTGGTCGATCCGTTCGCGAGATATGGCAGTTTGGAAGTAAGAAACGCTTGAGAAACTCAAAATTTTCGCAGTTCTGATGCTCGAAATGAATAACTGGAACGGCCTAGGGGAAAAGTGCGCATACCGTTGTAATCGGGCGAGTTTCTACTTTCAGATGCCGCAGAAATTTTGCGAATTGATCAATCCGTTCGCGAGATATGGCAGTTTGGAAATAAGAAACGCTTGAGAAACTCAAAATTTTCGCAGTTCTGATGCTCGAAACGAATAACTAGAACGGGCTAGGGGAAAAGTACGCATACCGTTGTAATCGGGCGAGTTTCTACTTTCAGATGCAACAGAAATTTTGGGGATTGATCAATCCGTTCGCGAGATATGGCAGTTTGGATATAAGAAACGCTTGAGAAACTCATAATTTTCGCAGTTCTGATGCTCGAAACGAGTAACTAGAACGGCCTAGGGGAATAGTAGGCACACCGTTGTAATCGGGCGAGTTTCTACTTTCAGACGCAACAGAAATTTTGCGGATTGATCAATCCGTTCGCGAGATATGGCAGTTTGGATGTAAGAAACGCTTGAGAAACTCAAAATTTGCGCAGTTCTGATGCTCGAAACGAGTAACTAGAACGGCCTAGGGGAATAGTACGCACACCGTTGTAATCGGGCGAGTTTCTACTTTCAGACGCAACAGAAATTTTGCGGATTGGTCAATCCGTTCGCGAGATATGGCAGTTGGGAGGTAAGAAACGCTTGAGAAACTCAAAATTTGCGCAGTTCTGATGCTCGAAACGAAATAACTAGAACGGCCTAGGGGAAAAGTACGCATACCGTTGTAATCGGGCAAGATTCTACTTGCATATGCAACAGAAATTTTGCGGATTGGGCGATCCGTTCGCGAGATATGGCAGTTTGGAAGTAAGAAACGCTTGAGAAACTCAAAATTTTCGCAGTTCTGATGCTCGAAATGAATAACTGGAACGGCCTAGGGGAATAGTACGCACACCGTTGTAATCGGGCGAGTTTCTACTTTCAGACGCAACAGAAATTTTGCGGATTGGTCAATCCGTTCGCGAGATATGGCAGTTGGGAGGTAAGAAACGCTTGAGAAACTCAAAATTTGCGCAGTTCTGATGCTCGAAACGAAATAACTAGAACGGCCTAGGGGAAAAGTACGCATACCGTTGTAATCGGGCGAGATTCTACTTGCACATGCAACAGAAATTTTGCGGATTGGTCGATCCGTTCGCGAGATATGGCAGTTTGGAAATAAGAAACGCTTGAGAAACTCAAAATTTTCGCAGTTCTCATGCTCGAAACGAGTAACTAGAACGGCATAGGGGAAAAGTACGCATACCGTTGTAATCGGGCGAGTTTCTACTTTTAGATGCAACAGAAATTTTGCGGATTGATCAATCCGTTCGCGAGATATGGCAGTTTGGAGGTAAGAAACGCTTGAGAAACTCAAAATTTGCGCAGTTCTGATGCTCGAAACGAAATAACTAGAACGGCCTAGGGGAAAAGTACGCATACCGTTGTAATCGGGCGAGATTCTACTTGCACATGCAACAGAAATTTTGCGGATTGGTCGATCCGTTCGCGAGATATGGCAGTTTGGAAGTAAGAAACGCTTGAGAAACTCAAAATTTTCGCAGTTCTGATGCTCGAAACGAATAACTAGAACGGGCTAGGGGAAAAGTACGCATACCGTTGTAATCGGGCGAGTTTCTACTTTCAGATGCAACAGAAATTTTGCGGATTGATCAATCCGTTCGCGAGATATGGCAGTTTGGATATAAGAAACGCTTGAGAAACTCAAAATTTTCGCAGTTCTGATGCTCGAAACGAGTAACTAGAACGGCCTAGGGGAATAGTACGCACACCGTTGTAATCGGGCGAGTTTCTACTTTCAGACGCAACAGAAATTTTGCGGATTGATCAATCCGTTCGCGAGATATGGCAGTTTGGATGTAAGAAACGCTTGAGAAACTCAAAATTTGCGCAGTTCTGATGCTCGAAACGAGTAACTAGAACGGCCTAGGGGAATAGTACGCACACCGTTGTAATCGGGCGAGTTTCTACTTTCAGACGCAACAGAAATTTTGCGGATTGGTCAATCCGTTCGCGAGATATGGCAGTTGGGAGGTAAGAAACGCTTGAGAAACTCAAAATTTGCGCAGTTCTGATGCTCGAAACGAAATAACTAGAACGGCCTAGGGGAAAAGTACGCATACCGTTGTAATCGGGCAAGATTCTACTTGCACATGCAACAGAAATTTTGCGGATTGGTCGATCCGTTCGCGAGATATGGCAGTTTGGAAGTAAGAAACGCTTGAGAAACTCAAAATTTTCGCAGTTCTGATGCTCGAAATGAATAACTGGAACGGCCTAGGGGAAAAGTGCGCATACCGTTGTAATCGGGCGAGTTTCTACTTTCAGATGCCACAGAAATTTTGCGGATTGGTCGATCCGTTCGCGAGATATGGCAGTTTGGAAGTAAGAAACGCTTGGGAAACTCAAAATTTTCGCAGTTCTGATGCTCGAAACGAATAACTAGAACGGCCTAGGGGAAAAGTACGCATACCGTTGTAATCGGGAGAGTTTCTACTTTCAGATGCAACAGAAATTTTGCGGATTGGTCAATCCGTTCGCGAGATATGGCAGTTTGGAGGTAAGAAACGCTTGAAAAACTCAAAATTTTCGCAGTTCTGATGCTCGAAACGAGTAACTAGAACGGCCTAGGGGAATAGTACGCACACCGTTGTAATCGGGCGAGTTTCTACTTTCAGACGCAACAGAAATTTTGCGGATTGGTCAATCCGTTCGCGAGATATGGCAGTTTGGAGGTAAGAAACGCTTGAGAAACTCAAAATTTTCGCAGTTCTGATGCTCGAAACGAATAACTAGAACGGCCTAGGGGAAAACTACACCCACTGTTGTAATCGGGCGAGTTTCTACTTTCAGATGCAACAGAAATTTTGCGGATTGGTCAATCCGTTCGCGCGATATGGCAGTTTGGAGGTAAGAAACGCTTGAGAAACTCAAAATTTTCGCAGTTCTGATGCTCGAAATGAATAAATGGAACGGCCTAGGGGAAAAGTACGCATACCGTCGTAATCGGGCGAGTTTCTACTTTCAGAAGCAACAGAAGTTTTTCGGATTGGTCAATCCGTTCGCGAGATATGGCAGTTTGGAAATAAGAAACGCTTGAGAAACTCAAAATTTTCGCAGTTCTGATGCTCGAAACGAATAACTAGAACCGCCTAGGGGAAAAGTGCGCATACCGTTGTAATCGGGCGAGTTTCTACTTTCAGATGCCACAGAAATTTTGCGGATTGGTCGATCCGTTCGCGAGATATGGCAGTTTGGAAGTAAGAAACGCTTGGGAAACTCAAAACTTTCGCAGTTCTGATGCTCGAAACGAACAACAAGAACCGCCTAGGGGAAAAGTGCGGATACCGTTGTATTCGGGCGAGTTTCTACTTTCAGATGCCGCAGAAAGTTTGCGGATTGATCAATCCGTTCGCGAGATATGGCAGTTTGGAAATAAGAAACGCTTGAGAAACTCAAAAATTTTCGCAGTTCTGATGCTCGAAACGAGTAACTAGAACGGCATAGGGGAAAAGTACGCATACCGTTGTAATCGGGCGAGTTTCTACTTTCAGACGCAACAGAAATTTTGCGGATTGGTCAATCCGTTCGCGAGATACGGCAGTTGGGAGGTAAGAAACGCTTGAGAAACTCAAAATTTGCGCAGATCTGATGCTCGAAACGAAATAACTAGAACGGCCTAGGGGAAAAGTACGCATACCGTTGTAATCGGGCGAGATTCTACTTGCACATGCAACAGAAATTTTGCGGATTGGTCGATCCGTTCGCGAGATATGGCAGTTTGGAAGTAAGAAACGCTTGAGAAACTCAAAATTTTCGCAGTTCTGATGCTCGAAATGAATAACTGGAACGGCCTAGGGGAAAAGTGCGCATACCGTTGTAATCGGGCGAGTTTCTACTTTCAGATGCCGCAGAAATTTTGCGAATTGATCAATCCGTTCGCGAGATATGGCAGTTTGGAAATAAGAAACGCTTGAGAAACTCAAAATTTTCGCAGTTCTGATGCTCGAAACGAATAACTAGAACGGCCTAGGGGAAAAGTACGCATACCGTTGTAATCGGGCCAGTTTCTACTTTCAGATGCAACAGAAATTTTGCGGATTGATCAATCCGTTCGCGAGATATGGCAGTTTGGATATAAGAAACGCTTGAGAAACTCAAAATTTTCGCAGTTCTGATGCTCGAAACGAGTAACTAGAACGGCCTAGGGGAATAGTACGCACACCGTTGTAATCGGGCGAGTTTCTACTTTCAGACGCAACAGAAATTTTGCGGATTGATCAATCCGTTCGCGAGATATGGCAGTTTGGATATAAGAAACGCTTGAGAAACTCAAAATTTGCGCAGTTCTGATGCTCGAAACGAGTAACTAGAACGGCCTAGGGGAATAGTACGCACACCGTTGTAATCGGGCGAGTTTCTACTTTCAGACGCAACAGAAATTTTGCGGATTGGTCAATCCGTTCGCGAGATATGGCAGTTTGGAGGTAAGAAACGCTTGAGAAACTCAAAATTTTCGCAGTTCTGATGCTCGAAACGAATAACTAGAACGGCCTAGGGGAAAACTACACCCACCGTTGTAATCGGGCGAGTTTCTACTTTCAGATGCAACAGAAATTTTGCGGATTGGTCAATCCGTTCGCGCGATATGGCAGTTTGGAGGTAAGAAACGCTTGAGAAACTCAAAATTTTCGCAGTTCTGATGCTCGAAATGAATAAATGGAACGGCCTAGGGGAAAAGTACGCATACCGTCGTAATCGGGCGAGTTTCTACTTTCAGAAGCAACAGAAGTTTTTCGGATTGGTCAATCCGTTCGCGAGATATGGCAGTTTGGAAATAAGAAACGCTTGAGAAACTCAAAATTTTCGCAGTTCTGATGCTCGAAACGAATAACTAGAACCGCCTAGGGGAAAAGTGCGCATACCGTTGTAATCGGGCGAGTTTCTACTTTCAGATGCCACAGAAATTTTGCGGATTGGTCGATCCGTTCGCGAGATGTGGCAGTTTGGAAGTAAGAAACGCTTGGGAAACTCAAAACTTTCGCAGTTCTGATGCTCGAAACGAACAACAAGAACCGCCTAGGGGAAAAGTGCGGATACCGTTGTATTCGGGCGAGTTTCTACTTTCAGATGCCGCAGAAAGTTTGCGGACTGATCAATCCGTTCGCGAGATATGGCAGTTTGGAAATAAGAAACGCTTGAGAAACTCAAAAATTTTCGCAGTTCTGATGCTCGAAACGAGTAACTAGAACGGCCTAGGGGAATAGTACGCACACCGTTGTAATCGGGCGAGTTTCTACTTTCAGACGCAACAGAAATTTTGCGGATTGATCAATCCGTTCGCGAGATATGGCAGTTTGGATATAAGAAACGCTTGAGAAACTCAAAATTTGCGCAGTTCTGATGCTCGAAACGAGTAACTAGAACGGCCTAGGGGAATAGTACGCACACCGTTGTAATCGGGCGAGTTTCTACTTTCAGACGCAACAGAAATTTTGCGGATTGGTCAATCCGTTCGCGAGATATGGCAGTTTGGAGGTAAGAAACGCTTGAGAAACTCAAAATTTTCGCAGTTCTGATGCTCGAAACGAATAACTAGAACGGCCTAGGGGAAAACTACACCCACCGTTGTAATCGGGCGAGTTTCTACTTTCAGATGCAACAGAAATTTTGCGGATTGGTCAATCCGTTCGCGCGATATGGCAGTTTGGAGGTAAGAAACGCTTGAGAAACTCAAAATTTTCGCAGTTCTGATGCTCGAAATGAATAAATGGAACGGCCTAGGGGAAAAGTACGCATACCGTCGTAATCGGGCGAGTTTCTACTTTCAGAAGCAACAGAAGTTTTTCGGATTGGTCAATCCGTTCGCGAGATATGGCAGTTTGGAAATAAGAAACGCTTGAGAAACTCAAAATTTTCGCAGTTCTGATGCTCGAAACGAATAACTAGAACCGCCTAGGGGAAAAGTGCGCATACCGTTGTAATCGGGCGAGTTTGTACTTTCAGATGCCACAGAAATTTTGCGGATTGGTCGATCCGTTCGCGAGATGTGGCAGTTTGGAAGTAAGAAACGCTTGGGAAACTCAAAACTTTCGCAGTTCTGATGCTCGAAACGAACAACAAGAACCGCCTAGGGGAAAAGTGCGGATACCGTTGTATTCGGGCGAGTTTCTACTTTCAGATGCCGCAGAAAGTTTGCGGACTGATCAATCCGTTCGCGAGATATGGCAGTTTGGAAATAAGAAACGCTTGAGAAACTCAAAAATTTTCGCAGTTCTGATGCTCGAAACGAGTAACTAGAACGGCATAGGGGAAAAGTACGCATACCGTTGTAATCGGGCGAGTTTCTACTTTCAGACGCAACAGAAATTTTGCGGATTGGTCAATCCGTTCGCGAGATATGGCAGTTGGGAGGTAAGAAACGCTGGAGAAACTCAAAATTTGCGCAGATCTGATGCTCGAAACGAACAACAAGAACCGCCTAGGGGAAAAGTGCGGATACCGTTGTATTCGGGCGAGTTTCTACTTTCAGATGCCGCAGAAAGTTTGCGGACTGATCAATCCGTTCGCGAGATATGGCAGTTTGGAAATAAGAAACGCTTGAGAAACTCAAAAATTTTCGCAGTTCTGATGCTCGAAACGAGTAACTAGAACGGCATAGGGGAAAAGTACGCATACCGTTGTAATCGGGCGAGTTTCTACTTTCAGATGCCGCAGAAATTTTGCGGATTGATCAATCCGTTCGCGAGATATGGCAGTTTGGATATAAGAAACGCTTGAGAAACTCAAAATTTTCGCAGTTCTGATGCTCGAAACGAGTAACTAGAACGGCCTAGGGGAATAGTACGCACACCGTTGTAATCGGGCGAGTTTCTACTTTCAGACGCAACAGAAATTTTGCGGATTGATCAATCCGTTCGCGAGATATGGCAGTTTGGATATAAGAAACGCTTGAGAAACTCAAAATTTGCGCAGTTCTGATGCTCGAAACGAGTAACTAGAACGGCCTAGGGGAATAGTACGCACACCGTTGTAATCGGGCGAGTTTCTACTTTCAGACGCAACAGAAATTTTACGGATTGGTCAATCCGTTCGCGAGATATGGCAGTTGGGAGGTAAGAAACGCTTGAGAAACTCAAAATTTGCGCAGTTCTGATGCTCGAAACGAAATAACTAGAACGGCCTAGGGGAAAAGTACGCATACCGTTGTAATCGGGCGAGATTCTACTTGCACATGCAACAGAAATTTTGCGGATTGGTCGATCCGTTCGCGAGATATGGCAGTTTGGATGTAAGAAACGCTTGAGAAACTCAAAATTTTCGCAGTTCTGATGCTCGAAATGAATAACTGGAACGGCCTAGGGGAAAAGTGCGCATACCGTTGTAATCGGGCGAGTTTCTACTTTCAGATGCCGCAGAAATTTTGCGAATTGATCAATCCGTTCGCGAGATATGGCAGTTTGGAAATAAGAAACGCTTGAGAAACTCAAAATTTTCGCAGTTCTGATGCTCGAAACGAATAACTAGAACGGCCTAGGGGAAAAGTACGCATACCGTTGTAATCGGGCGAGTTTCTACTTTCAGATGCAACAGAAATTTTGCGGATTGATCAATCCGTTCGCGAGATATGGCAGTTTGGATATAAGAAACGCTTGAGAAACTCAAAATTTTCGCTGTTCTGATGCTCGAAACGAGTAACTAGAACGGCCTAGGGGAATAGTACGCACACCGTTGTAATCGGGCGAGTTTCTACTTTCAGACGCAACAGAAATTTTGCGGATTGATCAATCCGTTCGCGAGATATGGCAGTTTGGATGTAAGAAACGCTTGAGAAACTCAAAATTTGCGCAGTTCTGATGCTCGAAACGAGTAACTAGAACGGCATAGGGGAAAAGTACGCATACCGTTGTAATCGGGCGAGTTTCTACTTTCAGATGCAACAGAAATTTTGTGGATTGATCAATCCGTTCGCGAGATATGGCAGTTTGGAGGTAAGAAACGCTTGAGAAACTCAAAATTTTCGCAGTTCTGATGCTCGAAACGAATAACTAGAACGGCCTAGGGGAAAACTACAGCCACCGTTGTAATCGGGCGAGCATCTACTTCCAGACGCAACAGAAATTTTGCGGATTGGTCAATCCGTTCGCGAGATATGGCAGTTTGGAGGTAAGAAACGCTTGAGAAACTCAAAATTTTCGCAGTTCTGATGCTCGAAATGAATAACTGGAACGGCCTAGGGGAAAAGTGCGCATACCGTTGTAATCGGGCGAGTTTCTACTTTCAGATGCCGCAGAAATTTTGCGGATTGATCAATCCGTTCGCGAGATATGGCAGTTTGGAAATAAGAAACGCTTGATAAACTCAAAATTTTCGCAGTTCTGATGCTCGAAACGAGTAACTAGAACGGCATAGGGGAAAAGTACGCATACCGTTGTAATCGGGCGAGTTTCTACTTTCAGACGCAACAGAAATTTTGCGGATTGATCAATCCGTTCGCGAGATATGGCAGTTTGGAGGTAAGAAACGCTTGAGAAACTCAAAATTTTCGCAGTTCTGATGCTCGAAACGAATAACTAGAACGGCCTAGGGGAAAAGTACGCATACCGTTCTAATCGGGCGAGTTTCTACTTGCACATGCAACAGAAATTTTGCGGATTGGTCGATCCGTTCGCGAGATATGGCAGTTTGGAAGTAAGAAACGCTTGAGAAACTCAAAATTTTCGCAGTTCTGATGCTCGAAACGAAAAACTAGAACGGCCTAGGGGGAAAGTACGCATACCGTTGCAATCGGGCTAGTTTCTACTTGCAGATGCAACAGAAATTTTGCGGATTGGTCGATCCGTTCGCGAGATATGGCAGTTTGGAAATAAGAAACGCTTGAGAAACTCAAAATTTTCGCAGTTCTGATGCTCGAAACGAGTAACTAGAACGGCATAGGGGAAAAGTACGCATACCGTTGTAATCGGGCGAGTTTCTACTTTCAGATGCAACAGAAATTTTGCGGATTGGTCAATCCGTTCGCGAGATATGGCAGTTTGGATGTAAGAAACGCTTGAGAAACTCAAAATTTTCGCAGTTCTGATGCTCGACACGAATAACTAGAACGGCCTAGGGGAAAAGTACGCATACCGTTGTAATCGGGCGAGTTTCTACTTGCACATGCAACAGAAATTTTGCGGATTGGTCGATCCGTTCGCGAGATATGGCAGTTTGGAAGTAAGAAACGCTTGAGAAACTCAAAATTTTCGCAGTTCTGATGCTCGAAACGAATAACTAGAACGGCCTAGGGGAAAAGTGCGCATACCGTTGTAATAGGGCGAGTTTCTACTTTCAGATGCAACAGAAATTTTGCGGATTGATCAATCCGTTCGCGAGATATGGCAGTTTGGATATAAGAAACGCTTGAGAAACTCAAAATTTGCGCAGTTCTGATGCTCGGAACGAAATAACTAGAACGGCCTAGGGGAATAGTACGCACACCGTTTTAATCGGGCGAGTTTCTACTTTCAGATGCAACAGAAATTTTGCGGATTGGTCAATCCGTTCGCGAGATATGGCAGTTTGGAGGTAAGAAACGCTTGAGAAACTCAAAATTTGCGCAGTTCTGATGCTCGAAACGAATAACTAGAACGGCCTAGGGGAAAAGAACGCATACCGTTGTAATCGGGCGAGATTCTACTTGCACATGCAACCGAAATTTTGCGGATTGGTCGATCCGTTCGCGAGATATGGCAGTTTGGAAGTAAGAAACGCTTGAGAAACTCAAAATTTTCACAGTTCTGATGCTCGAAACGAATAACTAGAACGGCCTAGGGGAAAAGTACGCATACCGTTGTAATCGGGCGAGTTTCTACTTTCAGATGCAACAGAAATTTTGCGGATTGGTCAATCCGTTCGCGAGATATGGCAGTTTGGATGTAAGAAACGCTTGAGAAACTCAAAATTTTCGCAGTTCTGATGCTCGAAACGAATAACTAGAACGGCCTAGGGGAAAAGTACGCATACCGTTCTAATCGGGCGAGTTTCTACTTGCACATGCAACAGAAATTTTGCGGATTGGTCGATCCGTTCGCGAGATATGGCAGTTTGGAAGTAAGAAACGCTTGAGAAACTCAAAATTTTCGCAGTTCTGATGCTCGAAACGAAAAACTAGAACGGCCTAGGGGGAAAGTACGCATACCGTTGCAATCGGGCTAGTTTCTACTTGCAGATGCAACAGAAATTTTGCGGATTGGTCGATCCGTTCGCGAGATATGGCAGTTTGGAAATAAGAAACGCTTGAGAAACTCAAAATTTTCGCAGTTCTGATGCTCGAAACGAGTAACTAGAACGGCATAGGGGAAAAGTACGCATACCGTTGTAATCGGGCGAGTTTCTACTTTCAGATGCAACAGAAATTTTGCGGATTGGTCAATCCGTTCGCGAGATATGGCAGTTTGGATGTAAGAAACGCTTGAGAAACTCAAAATTTTCGCAGTTCTGATGCTCGACACGAATAACTAGAACGGCCTAGGGGAAAAGTACGCATACCGTTGTAATCGGGCGAGTTTCTACTTGCACATGCAACAGAAATTTTGCGGATTGGTCGATCCGTTCGCGAGATATGGCAGTTTGGAAGTAAGAAACGCTTGAGAAACTCAAAATTTTCGCAGTTCTGATGCTCGAAACGAATAACTAGAACGGCCTAGGGGAAAAGTGCGCATACCGTTGTAATAGGGCGAGTTTCTACTTTCAGATGCAACAGAAATTTTGCGGATTGATCAATCCGTTCGCGAGATATGGCAGTTTGGATATAAGAAACGCTTGAGAAACTCAAAATTTGCGCAGTTCTGATGCTCGGAACGAAATAACTAGAACGGCCTAGGGGAATAGTACGCACACCGTTTTAATCGGGCGAGTTTCTACTTTCAGATGCAACAGAAATTTTGCGGATTGGTCAATCCGTTCGCGAGATATGGCAGTTTGGAGGTAAGAAACGCTTGAGAAACTCAAAATTTGCGCAGTTCTGATGCTCGAAACGAATAACTAGAACGGCCTAGGGGAAAAGAACGCATACCGTTGTAATCGGGCGAGATTCTACTTGCACATGCAACCGAAATTTTGCGGATTGGTCGATCCGTTCGCGAGATATGGCAGTTTGGAAGTAAGAAACGCTTGAGAAACTCAAAATTTTCACAGTTCTGATGCTCGAAACGAATAACTAGAACGGCCTAGGGGAAAAGTACGCATACCGTTGTAATCGGGCGAGTTTCTACTTTCAGATGCAACAGAAATTTTGCGGATTGGTCAATCCGTTCGCGAGATATGGCAGTTTGGATGTAAGAAACGCTTGAGAAACTCAAAATTTTCGCAGTTCTGATGCTCGACACGAATAACTAGAACGGTCTAGGGGAAAAGTACGCATACCGTTGTAATCGGGCGAGTTTCTACTTGCACATGCAACAGAAATTTTGCGGATTGGTCGATCCGTTCGCGAGATATGGCAGTTTGGAAGTAAGAAACGCTTGAGAAACTCAAAATTTTCGCAGTTCTGATGCTCGAAACGAATAACTAGAACGGCCTAGGGGAAAAGTGCGCATACCGTTGTAATAGGGCGAGTTTCTACTTTCAGATGCAACAGAAATTTTGCGGATTGATCAATCCGTTCGCGAGATATGGCAGTTTGGATATAAGAAACGCTTGAGAAACTCAAAATTTGCGCAGTTCTGATGCTCGGAACGAAATAACTAGAACGGCCTAGGGGAATAGTACGCACACCGTTTTAATCGGGCGAGTTTCTACTTTCAGATGCAACAGAAATTTTGCGGATTGGTCAATCCGTTCGCGAGATATGGCAGTTTGGAGGTAAGAAACGCTTGAGAAACTCAAAATTTGCGCAGTTCTGATGCTCGAAACGAATAACTAGAACGGCCTAGGGGAAAAGAACGCATACCGTTGTAATCGGGCGAGATTCTACTTGCACATGCAACCGAAATTTTGCGGATTGGTCGATCCGTTCGCGAGATATGGCAGTTTGGAAGTAAGAAACGCTTGAGAAACTCAAAATTTTCACAGTTCTGATGCTCGAAACGAATAACTAGAACGGCCTAGGGGAAAAGTACGCATACCGTTGTAATCGGGCGAGTTTCTACTTCCAGATGCAACAGAAATTTTGCGGATTGGTCGATCCGTTCGCGAGATATGGCAGTTTGGAGGTAAGAAACGCTTGAGAAACTCAAAATTTTCGCAGTTCTGATGCTCGACACGAATAACTAGAACGGCCTACTGGAAAAGTGCGCATACCGTTGTAATCGGGCGAGCTTCTACTTTCAGATGCATCAGAAATTTTGCGGATTGATCAATCCGTTCGCGAGATATAGTAGTTTGGAAATAAGAAACGCTTGAGAAACTCAAAATTTTCGCAGTTCTGATGCTCGAAACGAATAACTAGAACCGCCTAGGGGAAAAGTGCGCATACCGTTGTAATCGGGCGAGTTTCTACTTTCAGATGCCACAGAAATTTTGCGGATTGATCAATCCGTTCGCGAGATATGGCAGTTTGGAAATAAGAAACGCTTGATAAACTCAAAATTTTCCCAGTTCTGATGCTTGAAACGAGTAACTAGAACGGCATAGGGGAAAAGTACGCATACCGTTGTAATCGGGCGAGTTTCTACTTTCAGATGCAACAGAAATTTTGCGGATTGATCAATCCGTTCGCGAGATATGGCAGTTTGGAGGTAAGAAACGCTTGAGAAACTCAAAATTTTCGCAGTTCTGATGCTCGAAACGAATAACTAGAACGGCCTAGGGGAAAAGTACGCATACCGTTGTAATCGGGCGAGTTTCTACTTGCACATGCAACAGAAATTTTGCGGATTGGTCGATCCGTTCGCGAGATATGGCAGTTTGGAAGTAAGAAACGCTTGAGAAACTCAAAATTTTCGCAGTTCTGATGCTCGAAACGAATAACTAGAACGGCCTAGGGGAAAAGTACGCATACCGTTGCAATCGGGCTAGTTTCTACTTGCAGATGCAACCGAAATTTTGCAGATTGGTCTATCCGTTCGCGAGATATGGCAGTTTGGAGATAAGAAACGCTTGAGAAACTCAAAATTTTCGCAGTTCTGATGCTCGAAACGAGTAACTAGAACGGCCTAGGGGAAATGTACGCATACCGTTGTAATCAGGCGAGTTTCTACTTTCAAATGCAACAGAAATTTTGCGGATTGGTCAATCCGATCGCGAGATATGGCAGTTTGGAGGTAAGAAACGCTTGAGAAACTCAAAATTTTCGCAGTTCTGATGCTCGAAACGAGTAACTGGAACGGCCTAGGGGAATAGTACGCACACCGTTGTAATCGGGTGAGTTTCTACTTTCAGACGCAACAGAAATTTTGCGGATTGGTCAATCCGTTCGCGATATATGGCAGTTTGGAGGTAAGAAACGCTTGAAAAACTCAAAATTTTCGCAGTTCTGATGCTCGAAACGAGTAACTAGAACGGCCTAGGGGAATAGTACGCACACCGTTGTAATCGGGCGAGTTTCTACTTTCAGACGCAACAGAAATTTTGCGGATTGGTCAATCCGTTCGCGAGATATGGCAGTTTGGAGGTAAGAAACGCTTGAGAAACTCAAAATTTTCGCAGTTCTGATGCTCGAAACGAATAACTAGAACGGCCTAGGGGAAAAGTGCGCATACCGTTGTAATAGGGCGAGTTTCTACTTTCAGATGCAACAGAAATTTTGCGGATTGATCAATCCGTTCGCGAGATATGGCAGTTTGGATATAAGAAACGCTTGAGAAACTCAAAATTTGCGCAGTTCTGATGCTCGGAACGAAATAACTAGAACGGCCTAGGGGAAAACTACACCCACCGTTGTAATCGGGCGCGTTTCTACTTTCAGATGCAACAGAAATTTTGCGGATTGGTCAATCCGTTCGCGAGATATGGCAGTTTGGAGGTAAGAAACGCTTGAGAAACTCAAAATTTTCGCAGTTCTGATGCTCGAAACGAATAACTAGAACGGCCTAGGGGAAAAGTGCGCATACCGTTGTAATAGGGCGAGTTTCTACTTTCAGATGCAACAGAAATTTTGCGGATTGATCAATCCGTTCGCGAGATATGGCAGTTTGGATATAAGAAACGCTTGAGAAACTCAAAATTTGCGCAGTTCTGATGCTCGGAACGAAATAACTAGAACGGCCTAGGGGAAAACTACACCCACCGTTGTAATCGGGCGCGTTTCTACTTTCAGATGCAACAGAAATTTTGCGGATTGGTCAATCCGTTCGCGCGATATGGCAGTTTGGAGGTAAGAAACGCTTGAGAAACTCAAAATTTTCGCAGTTCTGATGCTCGAAATGAATAAATGGAACGGCCTAGGGGAAAAGTACGCATACCGTCGTAATCGGGCGAGTTTCTACTTTCAGAAGCAACAGAAGTTTTGCGGATTGGTCAATCCGTTCGCGAGATATGGCAGTTTGGAAATAAGAAACGCTTGAGAAACTCAAAATTTTCGCAGTTCTGATGCTCGAAACGAGTAACTAGAACGGCCTAGGGGAAATGTACGCATACCGTTGTAATCAGGCGAGTTTCTACTTTCAAATGCAACAGAAATTTTGCGGATTGGTCAATCCGATCGCGAGATATGGCAGTTTGGAGGTAAGAAACGCTTGAGAAACTCAAAATTTTCGCAGTTCTGATGCTCGAAACGAATAACTAGAACGGCCTAGGGGAAAACTACAGCCACCGTTGTAATCGGGCGAGCTTCTACTTCCAGACGCAACAGAAATTTTGCGGATTGGTCAATCCGTTCGCGAGATATAGTAGTTTGGAAATAAGAAACGCTTGAGAAACTCAAAATTTTCGCAGTTCTGATGCTCGAAACGAGTAACTAGAACGGCATAGGGGAAAAGTGCGCATACCGTTGTAATCGGGCGAGTTTCTACTTTCAGATGCCACAGACATTTTGCGGATTGATCAATCCGTTCGCGAGATATGGCAGTTTGGAAATAAGAAACGCTTGATAAACTCAAAATTTTCGCAGTTCTGATGCTCGAAACGAGTAACTAGAACGGCATAGGGGAAAAGTACGCATACCGTTGTAATCGGGCGAGTTTCTACTTTCAGACGCAACAGAAATTTTGTGGATTGATCAATCCGTTCGCGAGATATGGCAGTTTGGAGGTAAGAAACGCTTGAGAAACTCAAAATTTTCGCAGTTCTGATGCTCGAAACGAATAACTAGAACGGCCTAGGGGAAAACTACAGCCACCGTTGTAATCGGGCGAGCTTCTACTTCCAGACGCAACAGAAATTTTGCGGATTGGTCAATCCGTTCGCGAGATATGGCAGTTTGGAGGTAAGAAACGCTTGAGAAACTCAAAATTTTCGCAGTTCTGATGCTCGAAATGAATAACTGGAACGGCCTAGGGGAAAAGTGCGCATACCGTTGTAATCGGGCGAGTTTCTACTTTCAGATGCCGCAGAAATTTTGCGGATTGATCAATCCGTTCGCGAGATATGGCAGTTTGGAAATAAGAAACGCTTGAGAAACTCAAAATTTTCGCAGTTCTGATGCTCGAAACGAGTAACTAGAACGGCATAGGGGAAAAGTACGCATACCGTTGTAATCGTGCGAGTTTCTACTTTCAGATGCAACAGAAATTTTGCGGATTGGTCAATCCGTTCGCGAGATATGGCAGTTTGGATGTAAGAAACGCTTGAGAAACTCAAAATTTTCGCAGTTCTGATGCTCGAAACGAATAACTAGAACGGCCTAGGGGAAAAGTGCGCATACCGTTGTAATCGGGCGAGTTTCTACTTTCAGATGCATCAGAAATTTTGCGGATTGATCAATCCGTTCGCGAGATATGGCAGTTTGGATATAAGAAACGCTTGTGAAACTCAAAATTTGCGCAGTTCTGATGCTCGAAACGAAATAACTAGAACGGCCTAGGGGAAAAGTACGCATACCGTTGTAATCGGGCGAGATTCTACTTGCACATGCAACAGAAATTTTGCGGATTGGTCGATCCGTTCGCGAGATATGGCAGTTTGGAAATAAGAAACGCTTGAGAAACTCAAAATTTTCGCAGTTCTGATGCTCGAAACGAATAACTAGAACCGCCTAGGGGAAAAGTGCGCATACCGTTGTAATCGGGCGAGTTTCTACTTTCAGATGCCACAGACATTTTGCGGATTGATCAATCCGTTCGCGAGATATGGCAGTTTGGAAATAAGAACCGCTTGATAAACTCAAAATTTTCGCAGTTCTGATGCTCGAAACGAGTAACTAGAACGGCATAGGGGAAAAGTACGCATACCGTTGTAATCGGGCGAGTTTCTACTTTCAGACGCAACAGAAATTTTGCGGATTGATCAATCCGTTCGCGAGATATGGCAGTTTGGAGGTAAGAAACGCTTGAGAAACTCAAAATTTTCGCAGTTCTGATGCTCGAAACGAATAACTAGAACGGCCTAGGGGAAAAGTACGCATACCGTTCTAATCGGGCGAGTTTCTACTTGCACATGCAACAGAAATTTTGCGGATTGGTCGATCCGTTCGCGAGATATGGCAGTTTGGAAGTAAGAAACGCTTGAGAAACTCAAAATTTTCGCAGTTCTGATGCTCGAAACGAAAAACTAGAACGGCCTAGGGGGAAAGTACGCATACCGTTGCAATCGGGCTAGTTTCTACTTGCAGATGCAACAGAAATTTTGCGGATTGGTCGATCCGTTCGCGAGATATGGCAGTTTGGAAATAAGAAACGCTTGAGAAACTCAAAATTTTCGCAGTTCTGATGCTCGAAACGAGTAACTAGAACGGCATAGGGGAAAAGTACGCATACCGTTGTAATCGGGCGAGTTTCTACTTTCAGATGCAACAGAAATTTTGCGGATTGGTCAATCCGTTCGCGAGATATGGCAGTTTGGATGTAAGAAACGCTTGAGAAACTCAAAATTTTCGCAGTTCTGATGCTCGACACGAATAACTAGAACGGCCTAGGGGAAAAGTACGCATACCGTTGTAATCGGGCGAGTTTCTACTTGCACATGCAACAGAAATTTTGCGGATTGGTCGATCCGTTCGCGAGATATGGCAGTTTGGAAGTAAGAAACGCTTGAGAAACTCAAAATTTTCGCAGTTCTGATGCTCGAAACGAATAACTAGAACGGCCTAGGGGAAAAGTACGCATACCGTTGTAATCGGGCGAGTTTCTACTTCCAGATGCAACAGAAATTTTGCGGATTGGTCGATCCGTTCGCGAGATATGGCAGTTTGGAGGTAAGAAACGCTTGAGAAACTCAAAATTTTCGCAGTTCTGATGCTCGACACGAATAACTAGAACGGCCTACTGGAAAAGTGCGCATACCGTTGTAATCGGGCGAGCTTCTACTTTCAGATGCATCAGAAATTTTGCGGATTGATATATCCGTTCGCGAGATATAGTAGTTTGGAAATAAGAAACGCTTGAGAAACTCAAAATTTTCGCAGTTCTGATGCTCGAAACGAATAACTAGAACCGCCTAGGGGAAAAGTGCGCATACCGTTGTAATCGGGCGAGTTTCTACTTTCAGATGCCACAGAAATTTTGCGGATTGATCAATCCGTTCGCGAGATATGGCAGTTTGGAAATAAGAAACGCTTGATAAACTCAAAATTTTCCCAGTTCTGATGCTTGAAACGAGTAACAAGAACGGCATAGGGGAAAAGTACGCATACCGTTGTAATCGGGCGAGTTTCTACTTTCAGATGCAACAGAAATTTTGCGGATTGATCAATCCGTTCGCGAGATATGGCAGTTTGGAGGTAAGAAACGCTTGAGAAACTCAAAATTTTCGCAGTTCTGATGCTCGAAACGAATAACTAGAACGGCCTAGGGGAAAAGTACGCATACCGTTGTAATCGGGCGAGTTTCTACTTGCACATGCAACAGAAATTTTGCGGATTGGTCGATCCGTTCGCGAGATATGGCAGTTTGGAAGTAAGAAACGCTTGAGAAACTCAAAATTTTCGCAGTTCTGATGCTCGAAACGAATAACTAGAACGGCCTAGGGGAAAAGTACGCATACCGTTGCAATCGGGCTAGTTTCTACTTGCAGATGCAACCGAAATTTTGCAGATTGGTCTATCCGTTCGCGAGATATGGCAGTTTGGAGATAAGAAACGCTTGAGAAACTCAAAATTTTCGCAGTTCTGATGCTCGAAACGAGTAACTAGAACGGCCTAGGGGAAATGTACGCATACCGTTGTAATCAGGCGAGTTTCTACTTTCAAATGCAACAGAAATTTTGCGGATTGGTCAATCCGATCGCGAGATATGGCAGTTTGGAGGTAAGAAACGCTTGAGAAACTCAAAATTTTCGCAGTTCTGATGCTCGAAACGAGTAACTGGAACGGCCTAGGGGAATAGTACGCACACCGTTGTAATCGGGTGAGTTTCTACTTTCAGACGCAACAGAAATTTTGCGGATTGATCAATCCGTTCGCGATATATGGCAGTTTGGAGGTAAGAAACGCTTGAAAAACTCAAAATTTTCGCAGTTCTGATGCTCGAAACGAGTAACTAGAACGGCCTAGGGGAATAGTACGCACACCGTTGTAATCGGGCGAGTTTCTACTTTCAGACGCAACAGAAATTTTGCGGATTGGTCAATCCGTTCGCGAGATATGGCAGTTTGGAGGTAAGAAACGCTTGAGAAACTCAAAATTTTCGCAGTTCTGATGCTCGAAATGAATAACTAGAACGGCCTAGGGGAAAAGTGCGCATACCGTTGTAATAGGGCGAGTTTCTACTTTCAGATGCAACAGAAATTTTGCGGATTGATCAATCCGTTCGCGAGATATGGCAGTTTGGATATAAGAAACGCTTGAGAAACTCAAAATTTGCGCAGTTCTGATGCTCGGAACGAAATAACTAGAACGGCCTAGGGGAATAGTACGCACACCGTTTTAATCGGGCGAGTTTCTACTTTCAGATGCAACAGAAATTTTGCGGATTGGTCAATCCGTTCGCGAGATATGGCAGTTTGGAGGTAAGAAACGCTTGAGAAACTCAAAATTTTCGCAGTTCTGATGCTCGAAATGAATAAATGGAACGGCCTAGGGGAAAAGTACGCATACCGTCGTAATCGGGCGAGTTTCTACTTTCAGAAGCAACAGAAGTTTTGCGGATTGGTCAATCCGTTCGCGAGATATGGCAGTTTGGAAATAAGAAACGCTTGAGAAACTCAAAATTTTCGCAGTTCTGATGCTCAAAACGAATAACTAGAACCGCCTAGGGGAAAAGTGCGCATACCGTTGTAATCGGGCAAGTTTCTACTTTCAGATGCCACAGAAATTTTGCGGATTGGTCGATCCGTTCGCGAGATATGGCAGTTTGGAAGTAAGAAACGCTTGGGAAACTCAAAACTTTCGCAGTTCTGATGCTCGAAACGAACAACAAGAACCGCCTAGGGGAAAAGTGCGGATACCGTTGTATTCGGGCGAGTTTCTACTTTCAGATGCCGCAGAAATTTTGCGGATTGATCAATCCGTTCGCGAGATATGGCAGTTTGGAAATAAGAAACGCTTGAGAAACTCAAAATTTTCGCAGTTCTGATGCTCGAAACGAATAACTGGAACGGCCTAGGGGAAAACTACACATACCGTTGTAATCGGGCGAGTTTCTACTTTCAGATGCTACAGATATTTTGCAGATTGGTCTATCCGTTCGCGAGATATGGCAGTTTGGAGATAAGAAACGCTTGAGAAACTCAAAATTTTCGCAGTTCTGATGCTCGAAACGAGTAACTAGAACGGCCTAGGGGAAATGTACGCATACCGTTGTAATCAGGCGAGTTTCTACTTTCAAATGCAACAGAAATTTTGCGGATTGGTCAATCCGATCGCGAGATATGGCAGTTTGGAGGTAAGAAACGCTTGAGAAACTCAAAATTTTCGCAGTTCTGATGCTCGAAACGAGTAACTAGAACGGCCTAGGGGAATAGTACGCACACCGTTGTAATCGGGTGAGTTTCTACTTTCAGACGCAACAGAAATTTTGCGGATTGGTCAATCCGTTCGCGAGATATGGCAGTTTGGAGGTAAGAAACGCTTGAAAAACTCAAAATTTTCGCAGTTCTGATGCTCGAAACGAGTAACTAGAACGGCCTAGGGGAATAGTACGCAAACCGTTGTAATCGGGCGAGTTTCTACTTTCAGACGCAACAGAAATTTTGCGGATTGGTCAATCCGTTCGCGAGATATGGCAGTTTGGAGGTAAGAAACGCTTGAGAAACTCAAAATTTTCGCAGTTCTGATGCTCGAAACGAATAACTAGAACGGCCTAGGGGAAAACTACACCCTCCGTTGTAATCGGGCGAGTTTCTACTTTCAGATGCAACAGAAATTTTGCGGATTGGTCAATCCGTTCGCGCGATATGGCAGTTTGGAGGTAAGAAACCCTTGAGAAACTCAAAATTTTCGCAGTTCTGATGCTCGAAATGAATAAATGGAACGGCCTAGGGGAAAAGTACGCATACCGTCGTAATCGGGCGAGTTTCTACTTTCAGAAGCAACAGAAGTTTTGCGGATCGGTCAATCCGTTCGCGAGATATGGCAGTTTGGAAATAAGAAACGCTTGAGAAACTCAAAATTTTCGCAGTTCTGATGCTCGAAACGAATAACTAGAACGGCCTAGGGGAAAAGTACGCATACCGTTGTAATCGGGCGCGTTTCTACTTTCAGATGCAACAGAAATTTTGTGGATTGGTCAATCCGTTCGCGAGATATGGAAGTTTGGATGTAAGAAACGCTTGAGAAACTCAAAATTTTCGCAGTTCTGATGCTCGACACGAATAACTAGAACGGCCTGGGGAAAAGTGCGCATACCGTTGTAATCGGGCGAGTTTCTACTTTCAGATGCAACAGAAATTTTGCGGATTGATCAATCCGTTCGCGAGATATGGCAGTTTGGATATAAGAAACGCTTGAGAAACTCAAAATTTTCGCAGTTCTGATGCTCGAAACGAGTAACTAGAACGGCCTAGGGGAATAGTACGCACACCGTTGTAATCGGGCGAGTTTCTACTTTCAGACGCAACAGAAATTTTGCGGATTGGTCAATCCGTTCGCGAGATATGGCAGTTGGGAGGTAAGAAACGCTTGAGAAACTCAAAATTTGCGCAGTTCTGATGCTCGAAACGAAATAACTAGAACGGCCTAGGGGAAAAGTACGCATACCGTTGTAATCGGGCGAGATTCTACTTGCACATGCAACAGAAATTTTGCGGATTGGTCGATCCGTTCGCGAGATATGGCAGTTTGGAAATAAGAAACGCTTGAGAAACTCAAAATTTTCGCAGTTCTGATGCTCGAAACGAGTAACTAGAACGGCATAGGGGAAAAGTACGCATACCGTTGTAATCGGGCGAGTTTCTACTTTCAGATGCAACAGAAATTTTGCGGATTGATCAATCCGTTCGCGAGATATGGCAGTTTGGAGGTAAGAAACGCTTGAGAAACTCAAAATTTGCGCAGTTCTGATGCTCGAAACGAAATAACTAGAACGGCCTAGGGGAAAAGTACGCATACCGTTGTAATCGGGCGAGATTCTACTTGCACATGCAACAGAAATTTTGCGGATTGGTCGATCCGTTCGCGAGATATGGCAGTTTGGAAGTAAGAAACGCTTGAGAAACTCAAAATTTTCGCAGTTCTGATGCTCGAAATGAATAACTGGAACGGCCTAGGGGAAAAGTGCGCATACCGTTGTAATCGGGCGAGTTTCTACTTTCAGATGCCTCAGAAATTTTGCGAATTGATCAATCCGTTCGCGAGATATGGCAGTTTGGAAATAAGAAACGCTTGAGAAACTCAAAATTTTCGCAGTTCTGATGCTCGAAACGAATAACTAGAACGGCCTAGGGGAAAAGTACGCATACCGTTGTAATCGGGCGAGTTTCTACTTTCAAATGCAACAGAAATTTTGCGGATTGGTCAATCCGATCGCGAGATATGGCAGTTTGGAGGTAAGAAACGCTTGAGAAACTCAAAATTTTCGCAGTTCTGATGCTCGAAACGAGTAACTAGAACGGCCTAGGGGAAATGTACGCATACCGTTGTAATCAGGCGAGTTTCTACTTTCAAATGCAACAGAAATTTTGCGGATTGGTCAATCCGATCGCGAGATATGGCAGTTTGGAGGTAAGAAACGCTTGAGAAACTCAAAATTTTCGCAGTTCTGATGCTCGAAACGAGTAACTAGAACGGCCTAGGGGAATAGTACGCACACCGTTGTAATCGGGGGAGTTTCTACTTTCAGACGCAACAGAAATTTTGCGGATTGGTCATTCCGTTCGCGTGATATGGCAGTTTGGAGGTAAGAAACGCTTGAGAAACTCAAAATTTTCGCAGTTCTGATGCTCGAAACGAATAACTAGAACGGCCTAGGGGAAAACTACACCCACCGTTGTAATCGGGCGAGTTTCTACTTTCAGACGCAACAGAAATTTTGCGGATTGGTCAATCCTTTCGCGCGATATGGCAGTTTGGAGGTAAGAAACGCTTGAGAAACTCAAAATTTTCGCAGTTCTGATGCTCGAAATGAATAACTGGAACGGCCTAGGGGAAAAGTACGCATACCGTCGTAATCGGGCGAGTTTCTACTTTCAGAAGCAACAGAAGTTTTGCGGATTGGTCAATCCGTTCGCGAGATATGGCAGTTTGGAAATAAGAAACGCTTGAGAAACTCAAAATTTTCGCAGTTCTGATGCTCGAAACGAATAACTAGAACCGCCTAGGGGAATAGTACGCACACCGTTGTAATCGGGGGAGTTTCTACTTTCAGACGCAACAGAAATTTTGCGGATTGGTCAATCCGTTCGCGAGATATGGCAGTTTGGAGGTAAGAAACGCTTGAAAAACTCAAAATTTTCGCAGTTCTGATGCTCGAAACGAGTAACTAGAACGGCCTGGGGAATAGTACGCACACCGTTGTAATCGGGCGAGTTTCTACTTTCAGACGCAACAGAAATTTTGCGGATTGGTCAATCCGTTCGCGTGATATGGCAGTTTGGAGGTAAGAAACGCTTGAGAAACTCAAAATTTTCGCAGTTCTGATGCTCGAAACGAATAACTAGAACGGCCTAGGGGAAAACTACACCCACCGTTGTAATCGGGCGAGTTTCTACTTTCAGACGCAACAGAAATTTTGCGGATTGGTCAATCCTTTCGCGCGATATGGCAGTTTGGAGGTAAGAAACGCTTGAGAAACTCAAAATTTTCGCAGTTCTGATGCTCGAAATGAATAACTGGAACGGCCTAGGGGAAAAGTGCGCATACCGTTGTAATCGGGCGAGTTTCTACTTTCAGATGCCGCAGAAATTTTTTGAATTGATCAATCCGTTCGCGAGATATGGCAGTTTGGAAATAAGAAACGCTTGAGAAACTCAAAATTTTCGCAGTTCTGATGCTCGAAACGAATAACTAGAACGGCCTAGGGGAAAAGTACGCATACCGTTGTAATCGGGCCAGTTTCTACTTTCAGATGCAACAAAAATTTTGCGGATTGATCAATCCGTTCGCGAGATATGGCAGTTTGGATATAAGAAATGCTTGAGAAACTCAAAATTTTCGCAGTTCTGATGATCGAAACGAGTAACTAGAACGGCCTAGGGGAATAGTACGCACACCGTTGTAATCGGGCGAGTTTCTACTTTCAGACGCAACAGAAATTTTGCGGATTGATCAATCCGTTCGCGAGATATGGCAGTTTGGATATAAGAAACGCTTGAGAAACTCAAAATTTGCGCAGTTCTGATGCTCGAAACGAGTAACTAGAACGGCCTAGGGGAATAGTACGCACACCGTTGTAATCGGGCGAGTTTCTACTTTCAGACGCAACAGAAATTTTACGGATTGGTCAATCCGTTCGCGAGATATGGCAGTTGGGAGGTAAGAAACGCTTGAGAAACTCAAAATTTGCGCAGTTCTGATGCTCGAAACGAAATAACAAGAACGGCCTAGGGGAATAGTACGCACACCGTTGTAATCGGGCGAGTTTCTACTTTCAGACGCAACAGAAATTTTGCGGATTGGTCAATCCGTTCGCGAGATATGGCAGTTGGGAGGTAAGAAACGCTTGAGAAACTCAAAATTTGCGCAGTTCTGATGCTCGAAACGAAATAACTAGAACGGCCTAGGGGAAAAGTACGCATACCGTTGTAATCGGGCGAGATTCTACTTGCACATGCAACAGAAATTTTGCGGATTGGTCGATCCGTTCGCGAGATATGGCAGTTTGGAAATAAGAAACGCTTGAGAAACTCAAAATTTTCGCAGTTCTGATGCTCGAAACGAGTAACTAGAACGGCATAGGGGAAAAGTACGCATACCGTTGTAATCGGGCGAGTTTCTACTTTCAGATGCAACAGAAATTTTGCGGATTGATCAATCCGTTCGCGAGATATGGCAGTTTGGAGGTAAGAAACGCTTGAGAAACTCAAAATTTGCGCAGTTCTGATGCTCGAAACGAAATAACTAGAACGGCCTAGGGGAAAGGTACGCATACCGTTGTAATCGGGCGAGATTCTACTTGCACATGCAACAGAAATTTTGCGGATTGGTCGATCCGTTCGCGAGATATGGCAGTTTGGAAGTAAGAAACGCTTGAGAAACTCAAAATTTTCGCAGTTCTGATGCTCGAAATGAATAACTGGAACGGCCTAGGGGAAAAGTGCGCATACCGTTGTAATCGGGCGAGTTTCTACTTTCAGATGCCGCAGAAATTTTGCGAATTGATCAATCCGTTCGCGAGATATGGCAGTTTGGAAATAAGAAACGCTTGAGAAACTCAAAATTTTCGCAGTTCTGATGCTCGAAACGAATAACTAGAACGGCCTAGGGGAAAAGTACGCATACCGTTGTAATCGGGCGAGTTTCTACTTTCAGATGCAACAGAAATTTTGCGGATTGGTCAATCCGTTCGCAAGATATGGAAGTTTGGATGTAAGAAACGCTTGAGAAACTCAAAATTTTCGCAGTTCTGATGCTCGACACGAATAACTAGAACGGCCTGGGGAAAAGTGCGCATACCGTTGTAATCGGGCGAGTTTCTACTTTCAGATGCAACAGAAATTTTGCGGATTGATCAATCCGTTCGCGAGATATGGCAGTTTGGATATAAGAAACGCTTGAGAAACTCAAAATTTTCGCAGTTCTGATGCTCGAAACGAGTAACTAGAACGGCCTAGGGGAATAGTACGCACACCGTTGTAATCGGGCGAGTTTCTACTTTCAGACGCAACAGAAATATTGCGGATTGGTCAATCCGTTCGCGAGATATGGCAGTTGGGAGGTAAGAAACGCTTGAGAAACTCAAAATTTGCGAAGTTCTGATGCTCGAAACGAAATAACTAGAACGGCCTAGGGGAAAAGTACGCATACCGTTGTAATCGGGCGAGATTCTACTTGCACATGCAACAGAAATTTTGCGGATTGGTCGATCCGTTCGCGAGATATGGCAGTTTGGAAATAAGAAACGCTTGAGAAACTCAAAATTTTCGCAGTTCTGATGCTCGAAACGAGTAACTAGAACGGCATAGGGGAAAAGTACGCATACCGTTGTAATCGGGCGAGTTTCTACTTTCAGATGCAACAGAAATTTTGCGGATTGATCAATCCGTTCGCGAGATATGGCAGTTTGGAGGTAAGAAACGCTTGAGAAACTCAAAATTTGCGCAGTTCTGATGCTCGAAACGAAATAACTAGGACGGCCTAGGGGAAAAGTACGCATACCGTTGTAATCGGGCGAGATTCTACTTGCACATGCAACAGAAATTTTGCGGATTGGTCGATCCGTTCGCGAGATATGGCAGTTTGGAAGTAAGAAACGCTTGAGAAACTCAAAATTTTCGCAGTTCTGATGCTCGAAATGAATAACTGGAACGGCCTAGGGGAAAAGTGCGCATACCGTTGTAATCGGGCGAGTTTCTACTTTCAGATGCCGCAGAAATTTTGCGAATTCATCAATCCGTTCGCGAGATATGGCAGTTTGGAAATAAGAAACGCTTGAGAAACTCAAAATTTTCGCAGTTCTGATGCTCGAAACGAATAACTAGAACGGCCTAGGGGAAAAGTACGCATACCGTTGTAATCGGGCGAGTTTCTACTTTCAGATGCAACAGAAATTTTGCGGATTGATCAATCCGTTCGCGAGATATGGCAGTTTGGATATAAGAAACGCTTGAGAAACTCAAAATTTTCGCAGTTCTGATGCTCGAAACGAGTAACTAGAACGGCCTAGGGGAATAGTACGCACACCGTTGTAATCGGGCGAGTTTCTACTTTCAGACGCAACAGAAATTTTGCGGATTGGTCAATCCGTTCGCGAGATATGGCAGTTGGGAGGTAAGAAACGCTTGAGAAACTCAAAATTTGCGCAGTTCTGATGCTCGAAACGAAATAACTAGAACGGCCTAGGGGAAAAGTACGCATACCGTTGTAATCGGGCGAGATTCTACTTGCACATGCAACAGAAATTTTGCGGATTGGTCGATCCGTTCGCGAGATATGGCAGTTTGGAAATAAGAAACGCTTGAGAAACTCAAAATTTTCGCAGTTCTGATGCTCGAAACGAGTAACTAGAACGGCATAGGGGAAAAGTACGCATACCGTTGTAATCGGGCGAGTTTCTACTTTCAGATGCAACCGAAATTTTGCGGATTGATCAATCCGTTCGCGAGATATGGCAGTTTGGAGGTAAGAAACGCTTGAGAAACTCAAAATTTGCGCAGTTCTGATGCTCGAAACGAAATAACTAGGACGGCCTAGGGGAAAAGTACGCATACCGTTGTAATCGGGCGAGATTCTACTTGCACATGCAACAGAAATTTTGCGGATTGGTCGATCCGTTCGCGAGATATGGCAGTTTGGAAATAAGAAACGCTTGAGAAACTCAAAATTTTCGCAGTTCTGATGCTCGAAACGAGTAACTAGAACGGCATAGGGGAAAAGTACGCATACCGTTGTAATCGGGCGAGTTTCTACTTTCAGATGCAACAGAAATTTTGCGGATTGATCAATCCGTTCGCGAGATATGGCAGTTTGGAGGTAAGAAACGCTTGAGAAACTCAAAATTTGCGCAGTTCTGATGCTCGAAACGAAATAACTAGAACGGCCTAGGGGAAAAGTACGCATACCGTTGTAATCGGGCGAGATTCTACTTGCACATGCAACAGAAATTTTGCGGATTGGTCGATCCGTTCGCGAGATATGGCAGTTTGGAAGTAAGAAACGCTTGAGAAACTCAAAATTTTCGCAGTTCTGATGCTCGAAATGAATAACTGGAACGGCCTAGGGGAAAAGTGCGCATACCGTTGTAATCGGGCGAGTTTCTACTTTCAGATGCCGCAGAAATTTTGCGAATTGATCAATCCGTTCGCGAGATATGGCAGTTTGGAAATAAGAAACGCTTGAGAAACTCAAAATTTTCGCAGTTCTGATGCTCGAAACGAATAACTAGAACGGCCTAGGGGAAAAGTACGCATACCGTTGTAATCGGGCGAGTTTCTACTTTCAGATGCAACAGAAATTTTGCGGATTGATCAATCCGTTCGCGAGATATGGCAGTTTGGATATAAGAAACGCTTGAGAAACTCAAAATTTTCGCAGTTCTGATGCTCGAAACGAGTAACTAGAACGGCCTAGGGGAATAGTACGCACACCGTTGTAATCGGGCGAGTTTCTACTTTCAGACGCAACAGAAATTTTGCGGATTGATCAATCCGTTCGCGAGATATGGCAGTTTGGATGTAAGAAACGCTTGAGAAACTCAAAATTTGCGCAGTTCTGATGCTCGAAACGAGTAACTAGAACGGCCTAGGGGAATAGTACGCACACCGTTGTAATCGGGCGAGTTTCTACTTTCAGACGCAACAGAAATTTTGCGGATTGGTCAATCCGTTCGCGAGATATGGCAGTTGGGAGGTAAGAAACGCTTGAGAAACTCAAAATTTGCGCAGTTCTGATGCTCGAAACGAAATAACTAGAACGGCCTAGGGGAAAAGTACGCATACCGTTGTAATCGGGCAAGATTCTACTTGCACATGCAACAGAAATTTTGCGGATTGGTCGATCCGTTCGCGAGATATGGCAGTTTGGAAGTAAGAAACGCTTGAGAAACTCAAAATTTTCGCAGTTCTGATGCTCGAAATGAATAACTGGAACGGCCTAGGGGAAAAGTGCGCATACCGTTGTAATCGGGCGAGTTTCTACTTTCAGATGCCGCAGAAATTTTGCGAATTGATCAATCCGTTCGCGAGATATGGCAGTTTGGAAATAAGAAACGCTTGAGAAACTCAAAATTTTCGCAGTTCTGATGCTCGAAACGAATAACTAGAACGGCCTAGGGGAAAAGTACGCATACCGTTGTAATCGGGCGAGTTTCTACTTTCAGATGCAACAGAAATTTTGCGGATTGATCAATCCGTTCGCGAGATATGGCAGTTTGGAGGTAAGAAACGCTTGAGAAACTCAAAATTTGCGCAGTTCTGATGCTCGAAACGAAATAACTAGGACGGCCTAGGGGAAAAGTACGCATACCGTTGTAATCGGGCGAGATTCTACTTGCACATGCAACAGAAATTTTGCGGATTGGGCGATCCGTTCGCGAGATATGGCAGTTTGGAAGTAAGAAACGCTTGAGAAACTCAAAATTTTCGCAGTTCTGATGCTCGAAACGAGTAACTAGAACGGCCTAGTGGAATAGTACGCACACCGTTGTAATCGGGCGAGTTTCTACTTTCAGACGCAACAGAAATTTTGCGGATTGATCAATCCGTTCGCGAGATATGGCAGTTTGGATATAAGAAACGCTTGAGAAACTCAAAATTTGCGCAGTTCTGATGCTCGAAACGAGTAACTAGAACGGCCTAGGGGAATAGTACGCACACCGTTGTAATCGGGCGAGTTTCTACTTTCAGACGCAACAGAAATTTTACGGATTGGTCAATCCGTTCGCGAGATATGGCAGTTGGGAGGTAAGAAACGCTTGAGAAACTCAAAATTTGCGCAGTTCTGATGCTCGAAACGAAATAACTAGAACGGCCTAGGGGAAAAGTACGCATACCGTTGTAATCGGGCGAGTTTCTACTTTCAGATGCCGCAGAAATTTTGCGAATTGATCAATCCGTTCGCGAGATATGGCAGTTTGGAAATAAGAAACGCTTGAGAAACTCAAAATTTTCGCAGTTCTGATGCTCGAAACGAATAACTAGAACGGCCTAGGGGAAAAGTACGCATACCGTTGTAATCGGGCGAGTTTCTACTTTCAGATGCAACAGAAATTTTGCGGATTGGTCAATCCGTTCGCGAGATATGGAAGTTTGGATGTAAGAAACGCTTGAGAAACTCAAAATTTTCGCAGTTCTGATGCTCGACACGAATAACTAGAACGGCCTGGGGAAAAGTGCGCATACCGTTGTAATCGGGCGAGTTTCTACTTTCAGATGCAACAGAAATTTTGCGGATTGATCAATCCGTTCGCGAGATATGGCAGTTTGGATATAAGAAACGCTTGAGAAACTCAAAATTTTCGCAGTTCTGATGCTCGAAACGAGTAACTAGAACGGCCTAGGGGAATAGTACGCACACCGTTGTAATCGGGCGAGTTTCTACTTTCAGACGCAACAGAAATTTTGCGGATTGGTCAATCCGTTCGCGAGATATGGCAGTTGGGAGGTAAGAAACGCTTGAGAAACTCAAAATTTGCGCAGTTCTGATGCTCGAAACGAAATAACTAGAACGGCCTAGGGGAAAAGTACGCATACCGTTGTAATCGGGCGAGATTCTACTTGCACATGCAACAGAAATTTTGCGGATTGGTCGATCCGTTCGCGAGATATGGCAGTTTGGAAATAAGAAACGCTTGAGAAACTCAAAATTTTCGCAGTTCTGATGCTCGACACGAATAACTAGAACGGCCTGGGGAAAAGTGCGCATACCGTTGTAATCGGGCGAGTTTCTACTTTCAGATGCAACAGAAATTTTGCGGATTGGTCAATCCGTTCGCGAGATATGGAAGTTTGGATGTAAGAAACGCTTGAGAAACTCAAAATTTTCGCAGTTCTGATGCTCGACACGAATAACTAGAACGGCCTGGGGAAAAGTGCGCATACCGTTGTAATCGGGCGAGTTTCTACTTTCAGATGCAACAGAAATTTTGCGGATTGATCAATCCGTTCGCGAGATATGGCAGTTTGGATATAAGGAACGCTTGAGAAACTCAAAATTTTCGCAGTTCTGATGCTCGAAACGAGTAACTAGAACGGCCTAGGGGAATAGTACGCACACCGTTGTAATCGGGCGAGTTTCTACTTTCAGACGCAACAGAAATTTTGCGGATTGGTCAATCCGTTCGCGAGATATGGCAGTTGGGAGGTAAGAAACGCTTGAGAAACTCAAAATTTGCGCAGTTCTGATGCTCGAAACGAAATAACTAGAACGGCCTAGGGGAAAAGTACGCATACCGTTGTAATCGGGCGAGATTCTACTTGCACATGCAACAGAAATTTTGCGGATTGGTCGATCCGTTCGCGAGATATGGCAGTTTGGAAATAAGAAACGCTTGAGAAACTCAAAATTTTCGCAGTTCTGATGCTCGACACGAATAACTAGAACGGCCTGGGGAAAAGTGCGCATACCGTTGTAATCGGGCGAGTTTCTACTTTCAGATGCAACAGAAATTTTGCGGATTGATCAATTCGTTCGCGAGATATGGCAGTTTGGATATAAGAAACGCTTGAGAAACTCAAAATTTTCGCAGTTCTGATGCTCGAAACGAGTAACTAGAACGGCCTAGGGGAATAGTACGCACACCGTTGTAATCGGGCGAGTTTCTACTTTCAGACGCAACAGAAATTTTGCGGATTGATCAATCCGTTCGCGAGATATGGCAGTTTGGAGGTAAGAAACGCTTGAGAAACTCAAAATTTGCGCAGTTCTGATGCTCAAAACCAAATAACTAGAACGGCCTAGGGGAAAAGTACGCATACCGTTGTAATCGGGCGAGATTCTACTTGCATATGCAACAGAAATTTTGCGGATTGGTCGATCCGTTCGCGAGATATGGCAGTTTGGAAGTAAGAAACGCTTGAGAAACTCAAAATTTTCGCAGTTCTGATGCTCGAAATGAATAACTGAAACGGCCTAGGGGAAAAGTGCGCATACCGTTGTAATCGGGCGAGTTTCTACTTTCAGATGCCGCAGAAATTTTGCGAATTGATCAATCCGTTCGCGAGATATGGCAGTTTGGAAATAAGAAACGCTTGAGAAACTCAAAATTTTCGCAGTTCTGATGCTCGAAACGAATAACTAGAACGGCCTAGGGGAAAAGTACGCATACCGTTGTAATCGGGCGAGTTTCTACTTTCAGATGCAACAGAAATTTTGCGGATTGATCAATCCGTTCGCGAGATATGGCAGTTTGGATATAAGAAACGCTTGAGAAACTCAAAATTTTCGCAGTTCTGATGCTCGAAACGAGTAACTAGAACGGCCTAGGGGAATAGTACGCACACCGTTGTAATCGGGCGAGTTTCTACTTTCAGACGCAACAGAAATTTTGCGGATTGATCAATCCGTTCGCGAGATATGGCAGTTTGGATGTAAGAAACGCTTGAGAAACTCAAAATTTGCGCAGTTCTGATGCTCGAAACGAATAACTAGAACGGCCTAGGGGGAAAGTACGCATACCGTTGCAATCGGGCTAGTTTCTACTTGCAGATGCAACAGAAATTTTGCGGATTGGTCGATCCGTTCGCGAGATATGGCAGTTTGGATGTAAGAAACGCTTGAGAAACTCAAAATTTTCGCAGTTCTGATGCTCGACACGAATAACTAGAACGGCCTAGGGGAAAAGTACGCATACCGTTGTAATCGGGCGAGTTTCTACTTGCACATGCAACAGAAATTTTGCGGATTGGTCGATCCGTTCGCGAGATATGGCAGTTTGGAAGTAAGAAACGCTTGAGAAACTCAAAATTTTCGCAGTTCTGATGCTCGAAACGAATAACTAGAACGGCATAGGGGAAAAGTACGCATACCGTTGTAATCGGGCGAGTTTCTACTTTCAGATGCAACAGAAATTTTGTGGATTGATCAATCCGTTCGCGAGATATGGCAGTTTGGAGGTAAGAAACGCTTGAGAAACTCAAAATTTTCGCAGTTCTGATGCTCGAAACGAATAACTAGAACGGCCTAGGGGAAAAGTACGCAAACCGTTGTAATCGGGCGAGTTTCTACTTTCAGATGCAACAGAAATTTTGCGGATTGGTCAATCCGTTCGCGAGATATGGCAGTTTGGATGTAAGAAACGCTTGAGAAACTCAAAATTTTCGCAGTTCTGATGCTCGACACGAATAACTAGAACGGCCTGGGGAAAAGTGCGCATACCGTTGTAATCGGGCGAGTTTCTACTTTCAGATGCAACAGAAATTTTGCGGATTGATCAATTCGTTCGCGAGATATGGCAGTTTGGATATAAGAAACGCTTGAGAAACTCAAAATTTTCGCAGTTCTGATGCTCGAAACGAGTAACTAGAACGGCCTAGGGGAATAGTACGCACACCGTTGTAATCGGGCGAGTTTCTACTTTCAGACGCAACAGAAATTTTGCGGATTGGTCAATCCGTTCGCGAGATATGGCAGTTGGGTGGTAAGAAACGCTTGAGAAACTCAAAATTTGCGCAGTTCTGATGCTCGAAACGAAATAACTAGAACGGCCTAGGGGAAAAGTACGCATACCGTTGTAATCGGGCGAGATTCTACTTGCACATGCAACAGAAATTTTGCGGATTGGTCGATCCGTTCGCGAGATATGGCAGTTTGGAAATAAGAAACGCTTGAGAAACTCAAAATTTTCGCAGTTCTGATGCTCGAAACGAATAACTAGAACCGCCTAGGGGAAAAGTGCGCATACCGTTGTAATCGGGCGAGTTTCTACTTTCAGATGCCACAGACATTTTGCGGATTGATCAATCCGTTCGCGAGATATGGCAGTTTGGAAATAAGAAACGCTTGATAAACTCAAAATTTTCGCAGTTCTGATGCTCGAAACGAGTAACTAGAACGGCCTAGGGGAAAAGTACGCATACCGTTCTAATCGGGCGAGTTTCTACTTTCAGATGCAACAGAAATTTTGTGGATTGATCAATCCGTTCGCGAGATATGGCAGTTTGGAGGTAAGAAACGCTTGAGAAACTCAAAATTTGCGCAGTTCTGATGCTCGAAACGAAATAACTAGAACGGCCTAGGGGAAAAGTACGCATACCGTTGTAATCGGGCGAGATTCTACTTGCACATGCAACAGAAATTTTGCGGATTGGTCGATCCGTTCGCGAGATATGGCAGTTTGGAAATAAGAAACGCTTGAGAAACTCAAAATTTTCGCAGTTCTGATGCTCGAAACGAATAACTAGAACCGCCTAGGGGAAAAGTGCGCATACCGTTGTAATCGGGCGAGTTTCTACTTTCAGATGCCACAGACATTTTGCGGATTGATCAATCCGTTCGCGAGATATGGCAGTTTGGAAATAAGAAACGCTTGATAAACTCAAAATTTTCGCAGTTCTGATGCTCGAAACGAGTAACTAGAACGGCCTAGGGGAAAAGTACGCATACCGTTCTAATCGGGCGAGTTTCTACTTTCAGATGCAACAGAAATTTTGTGGATTGATCAATCCGTTCGCGAGATATGGCAGTTTGGAGGTAAGAAACGCTTGAGAAACTCAAAATTTTCGCAGTTCTGATGCTCGAAACGAATAACTAGAACGGCCTAGGGGAAAAGTACGCATACCGTTGTAATCGGGCGAGTTTCTACTTTCAGATGCAACAGAAATTTTGCGGATTGATCAATCCGTTCGCGAGATATGGCAGATTGGATATAAGAAACGCTTGAGAAACTCAAAATTTTCGCAGTCCTGATGCTCGAAACGAGTAACTAGAACGGCCTAGGGGAATAGTACGCACACCGTTGTAATCGGGCGAGTTTCTACTTTCAGACGCAACAGAAATTTTGCGGATTGATCAATCCGTTCGCGAGATATGGCAGTTTGGATGTAAGAAACGCTTGAGAAACTCAAAATTTGCGCAGTTCTGATGCTCGAAACGAGTAACTAGAACGGCCTAGGGGAATAGTACGCACACCGTTGTAATCGGGCGAGTTTCTACTTTCAGACGCAACAGAAATTTTGCGGATTGGTCAATCCGTTCGCGAGATATGGCAGTTGGGAGGTAAGAAACGCTTGAGAAACTCAAAATTTGCGCAGTTCTGATGCTCGAAACGAAATAACGAGAACGGCCTAGGGGAAAAGTACGCATACCGTTGTAATCGGGCAAGATTCTACTTGCACATGCAACAGAAATTTTGCGGATTGGTCGATCCGTTCGCGAGATATGGCAGTTTGGAAGTAAGAAACGCTTGAGAAACTCAAAATTTTCGCAGTTCTGATGCTCGAAATGAATAACTGGAACGGCCTAGGGGAAAAGTGCGCATACCGTTGTAATCGGGCGAGTTTCTACTTTCAGATGCCGCAGAAATTTTGCGAATTGATCAATCCGTTCGCGAGATATGGCAGTTTGGAAATAAGAAACGCTTGAGAAACTCAAAATTTTCGCAGTTCTGATGCTCGAAACGAATAACTAGAACGGCCTAGGGGAAAAGTACGCATACCGTTGTAATCGGGCGAGTTTCTACTTTCAGATGCAACAGAAACTTTGCGGATTGATCAATCCGTTCGCGAGATATGGCAGTTTGGAGGTAAGAAACGCTTGAGAAACTCAAAATTTGCGCAGTTCTGATGCTCGAAACGAAATAACTAGGACGGCCTAGGGGAAAAGTACGCATACCGTTGTAATCGGGCGAGATTCTACTTGCACATGCAACAGAAATTTTGCGGATTGGTCGATCCGTTCGCGAGATATGGCAGTTTGGAAGTAAGAAACGCTTGAGAAACTCAAAATTTTCGCAGTTCTGATGCTCGAAATGAATAACTGGAACGGCCTAGGGGAAAAGTGCGCATACCGTTGTAATCGGGCGAGTTTCTACTTTCAGATGCCGCAGAAATTTTGCGAATTGATCAATCCGTTCGCGAGATATGGCAGTTTGGAAATAAGAAACGCTTGAGAAACTCAAAATTTTCGCAGTTCTGATGCTCGAAACGAATAACTAGAACGGCCTAGGGGAAAAGTACGCATACCGTTGTAATCGGGCGAGTTTCTACTTTCAGATGCAACAGAAATTTTGCGGATTGGTCAATCCGTTCGCGAGATATGGAAGTTTGGATGTAAGAAACGCTTGAGAAACTCAAAATTTTCGCAGTTCTGATGCTCGACACGAATAACTAGAACGGCCTGGGGAAAAGTGCGCATACCGTTGTAATCGGGCGAGTTTCTACTTTCAGATGCAACAGAAATTTTGCGGATTGATCAATACGTTCGCGAGATATGGCAGTTTGGATATAAGAAACGCTTGAGAAACTCAAAATTTTCGCAGTTCTGATGCTCGAAACGAAATAACTAGAACGGCCTAGGGGAAAAGTACGCATACCGTTGTAATCGGGCGAGATTCTACTTGCACATGCAACAGAAATTTTGCGGATTGGTCGATCCGTTCGCGAGATATGGCAGTTTGGAAGTAAGAAACGCTTGAGAAACTCAAAATTTTCGCAGTTCTGATGCTCGAAATGAATAACTGGAACGGCCTAGGGGAAAAGTGCGCATACCGTTGTAATCGGGCGAGTTTCTACTTTCAGATGCCGCAGAAATTTTGCGAATTGATCAATCCGTTCGCGAGATATGGCAGTTTGGAAATAAGAAACGCTTGAGAAACTCAAAATTTTCGCAGTTCTGATGCTCGAAACGAATAACTAGAACGGCCTAGGGGAAAAGTACGCATACCGTTGTAATCGGGCGAGTTTCTACTTTCAGATGCAACAGAAATTTTGCGGATTGATCAATCCGTTCGCGAGATATGGCAGTTTGGATATAAGAAACGCTTGAGAAACTCAAAATTTTCGCAGTTCTGATGCTCGAAACGAGTAACTAGAACGGCCTAGGGGAATAGTACGCACACCGTTGTAATCGGGCGAGTTTCTACTTTCAGACGCAACAGAAATTTTGCGGATTGATCAATCCGTTCGCGAGATATGGCAGTTTGGATGTAAGAAACGCTTGAGAAACTCAAAATTTTCGCAGTTCTGATGCTCGACACGAATAACTAGAACGGCCTAGGGGAAAAGTACGCATACCGTTGTAATCGGGCGAGTTTCTACTTGCACATGCAACAGAAATTTTGCGGATTGGTCGATCCGTTCGCGAGATATGGCAGTTTGGAAGTAAGAAACGCTTGAGAAACTCAAAATTTTCGCAGTTCTGATGCTCGAAACGAATAACTAGAACGGCCTAGGGGGAAAGTACGCATACCGTTGCAATCGGGCTAGTTTCTACTTGCAGATGCAACAGAAATTTTGCGGATTGGTCGATCCGTTCGCGAGATATGGCAGTTTGGATGTAAGAAACGCTTGAGAAACTCAAAATTTTCGCAGTTCTGATGCTCGAAACGAATAACTAGAACGGCATAGGGGAAAAGTACGCATACCGTTGTAATCGGGCGAGTTTCTACTTTCAGATGCAACAGAAATGTTGTGGATTGATCAATCCGTTCGCGAGATATGGCAGTTTGGAGGTAAGAAACGCTTGAGAAACTCAAAATTTTCGCAGTTCTGATGCTCGAAACGAATAACTAGAACGTCCTAGGGGAAAACTACACCCACCGTTGTAATCGGGCGAGTTTCTACTTTCAGACGCAACAGAAATTTTGCGGATAGGTCAATCCGTTCGCGAGACATGGCTGTTTGGAGGTAAGAAACGCTTGAGAAACTCAAAATTTTCGCAGTTCTGATGCTCGAAACGAATAACTAGAACGGCATAGGGGAAAAGTACGCATACCGTTGTAATCGGGCGAGTTTCTACTTTCAGATGCAACAGAAATGTTGTGGATTGATCAATCCGTTCGCGAGATATGGCAGTTTGGAGGTAAGAAACGCTTGAGAAACTCAAAATTTTCGCAGTTCTGATGCTCGAAACGAATAACTAGAACGGCATAGGGGAAAAGTACGCATACCGTTGTAATCGGGCGAGTTTCTACTTTCAGATGCAACAGAAATTTTGTGGATTGATCAATCCGTTCGCGAGATATGGCAGTTTGGATGTAAGAAACGCTTGAGAAACTCAAAATTTTCGCAGTTCTGATGCTCGAAACGAATAACTAGAACGGCCTAGGGGAAAACTACAGCCACCGTTGTAATCGGGCGAGCTTCTACTTCCAGACGCAACAGAAATTTTGCGGATAGGTCAATCCGTTCGCGAGATATGGCAGTTTGGAGGTAAGAAACGCTTGAGAAACTCAAAATTTTCGCAGTTCTGATGCTCGAAATGAATAACTGGAACGGCCTAGGGGAAAAGTGCGCATACCGTTGTAATCGGGCGAGTTTCTACTTTCAGATGCAACAGAAATTTTATGGATTGGTCAATCCGTTCGCGAGATATGGCAGTTTGGATGTAAGAAACGCTTGAGAAACTCAAAATTTTCGCAGTTCTGATGCTCGACACGAATAACTAGAACGGCCTAGGGGAAAAGTGCGCATACCGTTGTAATCGGGCGAGTTTCTACTTTCAGATGCATCAGAAATTTTGCGGATTGATCAATCCGTTCGCGAGATATGGCAGTTTGGATATAAGAAACGCTTGTGAAACTCAAAATTTGCGCAGTTCTGATGCTCGAAACGAAATAACTAGAACGGCCTAGGGGAAAAGTACGCATACCGTTGTAATCGGGCGAGATTCTACTTGCACATGCAACAGAAATTTTGCGGATTGGTCGATCCGTTCGCGAGATATGGCAGTTTGGAAATAAGAAACGCTTGAGAAACTCAAAATTTTCGCAGTTCTGATGCTCGAAACGAATAACTAGAACCGCCTAGGGGAAAAGTGCGCATACCGTTGTAATCGGGCGAGTTTCTACTTTCAGATGCCACAGACATTTTGCGGATTGATTAATCCGTTCGCGAGATATGGCAGTTTGGAAATAAGAAACGCTTGATAAACTCAAAATTTTCGCAGTTCTGATGCTCGAAACGAGTAACTAGAACGGCATAGGGGAAAAGTACGCATACCGTTGTAATCGGGCGAGTTTCTACTTTCAGATGCAACAGAAATTTTGCGGATTGATCAATCCGTTCGCGAGATATGGCAGTTTGGAGGTAAGATACGCTTGAGAAACTCAAAATTTTCGCAGTTCTGATGCTCGAAACGAATAACTAGAACGGCCTAGGGGAAAAGTACGCATACCGTTCTAATCGGGCGAGTTTCTACTTGCACATGCAACAGAAATTTTGCGGATTGGTCGATCCGTTCGCGAGATATGGAAGTTTGGAAGTAAGAAACGCTTGAGAAACTCAAAATTTTCGCAGTTCTGATGCTCGACACGAATAACTAGAACGGCCTAGGGGAAAAGTGTGCATACCGTTGTAATCGGGCGAGTTTCTACATTCAGATGCAACAGAAATTATGCGGATTGATCAATCCGTTCGCGAGGTATGGCAGTTTGGATATAAGAAACGCTTGAGAAACTCAAAATTTGCGCAGTTCTGATGCTCGAAACGAAATAACTAGAACGGCCTAGGGGAAAAGTACGCATACCGTTGTAATCGGGCGAGATTCTACTTGCACATGCAACAGAAATTTTGCGGATTGGTCGATCCGTTCGCGAGATATGGCAGTTTGGAAGTAAGAAACGCTTGAGAAACTCAAAATTTTCGCAGTTCTGATGCTCGAAACGAATAACTAGAACGGCATAGGGGAAAAGTACGCATACCGATGTAATCGGGCGAGTTTCTACTATCAGATACAACAGAAATTTTGTGGATTGATCAAACCGTTCGCGAGATATGGCAGTTTGGAGGTAAGAAACGCTTGAGAAACTCAAAATTTTCGCAGTTCTGATGCTCGAAACGAATAACTACAACGGCCTAGGGGAAAACTACACCCACCGTTGTAATCGGGCGAGTTTCTACTTTCAGACGCAACAGAAATTTTGCGGATAGGTCAATCCGTTCGCGAGATATGGCAGTTTGGAGGTAAGAAACGCTTGAGAAACTCAAAATTTTCGCAGTTCTGATGCTCGAAATGAATAACTGGAACGGCCTAGGGGAAAAGTGCGCATACCGTTGTAATCGGGCGAGTTTCTACTTTCAGATGCCGCAGAAATTTTGCGGATTGATCAATCCGTTCGCGAGATATGGCAGTTTGGAAATAAGAAACGCTTGAGAAACTCAAAATTTTCGCAGTTCTGATGCTCGAAACGAGTAACTAGAACGGCATAGGGGAAAAGTAAGCATACCGTTGTAATCGGGCGAGTTTCTACTTTCAGATGCAACAGAAATTTTGCGGATTGGTCAATCCGTTCGCGAGATATGGCAGTTTGGATGTAAGAAACGCTTGAGAAACTCAAAATTTTCGCAGTTCTGATGCTCGACACGAATAACTAGAACGGCCTAGGGGAAAAGTGCGCATACCGTTGTAATCGGGCGAGTTTCTACTTTCAGATGCAACAGAAATTATGCGGATTGATCAATCCGTTCGCGAGGTATGGCAGTTTGGATATAAGAAACGCTTGAGAAACTCAAAATTTGCGCAGTTCTGATGCTCGAAACGAAATAACTAGAACGGCCTAGGGGAAAAGTACGCATACCGTTGTAATCGGGCGAGATTCTACTTGCACATGCAACAGAAATTTTGCGGATTGGTCGATCCGTTGGCGAGATATGGCAGTTTGGAAATAAGAAACGCTTGAGAAACTCAAAATTTTCGCAGTTCTGATGCTCGAAACGAATAACTAGAACCGCCTAGGGGAAAAGTGCGCATACCGTTGTAATCGGGCGAGTTTCTACTTTCAGATGCCGCAGAAATTTTGCGGATTGATCAATCCGTTCGCGAGATATGGCAGTTTGGAAATAAGAAACGCTTGAGAAACTCAAAATTTTCGCAGTTCTGATGCTCGAAACGAGTAACTAGAACGGCATAGGGGAAAAGTAAGCATACCGTTGTAATCGGGCGAGTTTCTACTTTCAGATGCAACAGAAATTTTGCGGATTGGTCAATCCGTTCGCGAGATATGGCAGTTTGGATGTAAGAAACGCTTGAGAAACTCAAAATTTTCGCAGTTCTGATGCTCGACACGAATAACTAGAACGGCCTAGGGGAAAAGTGCGCATACCGTTGTAATCGGGCGAGTTTCTACTTTCAGATGCAACAGAAATTATGCGGATTGATCAATCCGTTCGCGAGGTATGGCAGTTTGGATATAAGAAACGCTTGAGAAACTCAAAATTTGCGCAGTTCTGATGCTCGAAACGAAATAACTAGAACGGCCTAGGGGAAAAGTACGCATACCGTTGTAATCGGGCGAGATTCTACTTGCACATGCAACAGAAATTTTGCGGATTGGTCGATCCGTTGGCGAGATATGGCAGTTTGGAAATAAGAAACGCTTGAGAAACTCAAAATTTTCGCAGTTCTGATGCTCGAAACGAATAACTAGAACCGCCTAGGGGAAAAGTGCGCATACCGTTGTAATCGGGCGAGTTTCTACTTTCAGATGCCACAGAAATTTTGCGGATTGATCAATCCGTTCGCGAGATATGGCAGTTTGGAAATAAGAAACGCTTGATAAACTCAAAATTTTCGCAGTTCTGATGCTCGAAACGAGTAACTAGAACGGCATAGGGGAAAAGTACGCATACCGTTGTAATCGGGCGAGTTTCTACTTTCAGATGCAACAGAAATTTTGCGGATTGATCAATCCGTTCGCGAGATATGGCAGTTTGGAGGTAAGAAACGCTTGAGAAACTCAAAATTTTCGCAGTTCTGATGCTCGAAATGAATAACTGGAACGGCCTAGGGGAAAAGTGCGCATACCGTTGTAATCGGGCGAGTTTCTACTTTCAGATGCCGCAGAAATTTTGCGGATTGATCAATCCGTTCGCGAGATATGGCAGTTTGGAAATAAGAAACGCTTGAGAAACTCAAAATTTTCGCAGTTCTGATGCTCGAAACGAGTAACTAGAACGGCATAGGGGAAAAGTAAGCATACCGTTGTAATCGGGCGAGTTTCTACTTTCAGATGCAACAGAAATTTTGCGGATTGGTCAATCCGTTCGCGAGATATGGCAGTTTGGATGTAAGAAACGCTTGAGAAACTCAAAATTTTCGCAGTTCTGATGCTCGACACGAATAACTAGAACGGCCTAGGGGAAAAGTACGCATACCGTTGTAATCGGGCGAGATTCTACTTGCACATGCAACAGAAATTTTGCGGATTGGTCGATCCGTTCGCGAGATATGGCAGTTTGGAAATAAGAAACGCTTGAGAAACTCAAAATTTTCGCAGTTCTGATGCTCGAAACGAATAACTAGAACCGCCTAGGGGAAAAGTGCGCATACCGTTGTAATCGGGCGAGTTTCTACTTTCAGATGCCACAGAAATTTTGCGGATTGATCAATCCGTTCGCGAGATATGGCAGTTTGGAAATAAGAAACGCTTGATAAACTCAAAATTTTCGCAGTTCTGATGCTCGAAACGAGTAACTAGAACGGCATAGGGGAAAAGTACGCATACCGTTGTAATCGGGCGAGTTTCTACTTGCACATGCAACAGAAATTTTGCGGATTGGTCGATCCGTTCGCGAGATATGGCAGTTTGGAAGTAAGAAACGCTTGAGAAACTCAAAGTTTTCGCAGTTCTGATGCTCGAAACGAATAACTAGAACGGCCTGGGGGGAAAGTACGCATACCGTTGCAATCGGGCTAGTTTCTACTTGCAGATGCAACAGAAATTTTGCTGATTGGTCGATCCGTTCGCGAGATATGGCAGTTTGGATGTAAGAAACGCTTGAGAAACTCAAAATTTTCGCAGTTCTGATGCTCGAAATGAATAACTGGAACGGCCTAGGGGAAAAGTGCGCATACCGTTGTAATCGGGCGAGTTTCTGCTTTCAGATGCCGCAGAAATTTTGCGGATTGATCAATCCGTTCGCGAGATATGGTAGTTTGGAAATAAGAAACGCTTGAGAAACTCAAAATTTTCGCAGTTCTGATGCTCGAAACGAAATAACTAGAACGGCCTAGGGGAAAAGTGCGCATACCGTTGTAATCGGGCCAGTTTCTACTTTCAGATGCAACAGAAATTTTGCGGATTGATCAATCCGTTCGCGAGATATGGCAGTTTGGATATAAGAAACGCTTGAGAAACTCAAAATTTTCGCAGTTCTGATGCTCGAAACGAGTAACTAGAACGGCCTAGGGGAATAGTACGCACACCGTTGTAATCGGGCGAGTTTCTACTTTCAGACGCAACAGAAATTTTGCGGATTGGTCAATCCGTTCGCGAGATATGGCAGTTGGGAGGTAAGAAACGCTTGAGAAACTCAAAATTTGCGCAGTTCTGATGCTCGAAACGAAATAACTAGAACGGCCTAGGGGAAAAGTACGAATACCGTTGTAATCGGGCGAGATTCTACTTGCACATGCAACAGAAATTTTGCGGATTGGTCGATCCGTTCGCGAGATATGGCAGTTTGGATATAAGAAACGCTTGAGAAACTCAAAATTTTCGCAGTTCTGATGCTCGAAACGAGTAACTAGAACGGCCTAGGGGAATAGTACGCACACCGTTGTAATCGGGCGAGTTTCTACTTTCAGACGCAACAGAAATTTTGCGGATTGGTCAATCCGTTCGCGAGATATGGCAGTTGGGAGGTAAGAAACGCTTGAGAAACTCAAAATTTTCGTAGTTCTGATGCTCGAAACGAATAACTGGAACGGCCTAGGGGAAAACTACACATACCGTTGTAATCGGGCGAGTTTCTACTTTCAGACGCAACAGAAATTTTGCGGATAGGTCAATCCGTTCGCGAGATATGGCAGTTTGGAAATAAGAAACGCTTGAGAAACTCAAAATTTTCGCAGTTCTGATGCTCGAAACGAGTAACTAGAACGGCATAGGGGAAAAGTACGCATACCGTTGTAATCGGGCGAGTTTCTACTTTCAGATGCAACAGAAATTTTGCGGATTGATCAATCCGTTCGCGAGATATGGCAGTTTGGAGGTAAGAAACGCTTGAGAAACTTAAAATTTTCGCAGTTCTGATGCTCGAAACGAATAACTAGAACCGCCTAGGGGAAAAGTGCGCATACCGTTGTAATCGGGCGAGTTTCTACTTTCAGATGCCACAGAAATTTTGCGGATTGATCAATCCGTTCGCGAGATATGGCAGTTTGGAAATAAGAAACGCTTGAGAAACTCAAAATTTTCGCAGTTCTGATGCTCGAAACGAATAACTAGAACGGCCTGGGGGGAAAGTACGCATACCGTTGCAATCGGGCTAGTTTCTACTTGCAGATGCAACAGAAATTTTGCTGATTGGTCGATCCGTTCGCGAGATATGGCAGTTTGGATGTAAGAAACGCTTGAGAAACTCAAAATTTTCGCAGTTCTGATGCTCGAAATGAATAACTGGAACGGCCTAGGGGAAAAGTGCGCATACCGTTGTAATCGGGCGAGTTTCTGCTTTCAGATGCCGCAGAAATTTTGCGGATTGATCAATCCGTTCGCGAGATATGGTAGTTTGGAAATAAGAAACGCTTGAGAAACTCAAAATTTTCGCAGTTCTGATGCTCGAAACGAAATAACTAGAACGGCCTAGGGGAAAAGTGCGCATACCGTTGTAATCGGGCCAGTTTCTACTTTCAGATGCAACAGAAATTTTGCGGATTGATCAATCCGTTCGCGAGATATGGCAGTTTGGATATAAGAAACGCTTGAGAAACTCAAAATTTTCGCAGTTCTGATGCTCGAAACGAGTAACTAGAACGGCCTAGGGGAATAGTACGCACACCGTTGTAATCGGGCGAGTTTCTACTTTCAGACGCAACAGAAATTTTGCGGATTGGTCAATCCGTTCGCGAGATATGGCAGTTGGGAGGTAAGAAACGCTTGAGAAACTCAAAATTTGCGCAGTTCTGATGCTCGAAACGAAATAACTAGAACGGCCTAGGGGAAAAGTACGAATACCGTTGTAATCGGGCGAGATTCTACTTGCACATGCAACAGAAATTTTGCGGATTGGTCGATCCGTTCGCGAGATATGGCAGTTTGGAAATAAGAAACGCTTGATAAACTCAAAATTTTCGCAGTTCTGATGCTCGAAACGAGTAACTAGAACGGCATAGGGGAAAAGTACGCATACCGTTGTAATCGGGCGAGTTTCTACTTTCAGATGCAACAGAAATTTTGCGGATTGATCAATCCGTTCGCGAGATATGGCAGTTTGGAGGTAAGAAACGCTTGAGAAACTCAAAATTTGCGCAGTTCTGATGCTCGAAACGAAATAACTAGAACGGCCTAGGGGAAAAGTACGAATACCGTTGTAATCGGGCGAGATTCTACTTGCACATGCAACAGAAATTTTGCGGATTAGTCGATCCGTTCGCGAGATATGGCAGTTTGGAAATAAGAAACGCTTGATAAACTCAAAATTTTCGCAGTTCTGATGCTCGAAACGAGTAACTAGAACGGCATAGGGGAAAAGTACGCATACCGTTGTAATCGGGCGAGTTTCTACTTTCAGATGCAACAGAAATTTTGCGGATTGATCAATCCGTTCGCGAGATATGGCAGTTTGGAGGTAAGAAACGCTTGAGAAACTCAAAATTTGCGCAGTTCTGATGCTCGAAACGAAATAACTAGAACGGCCTAGGGGAAAAGTACGAATACCGTTGTAATCGGGCGAGATTCTACTTGCACATGCAACAGAAATTTTGCGGATTAGTCAATCCGTTCGCGAGATATGGCAGTTTGGAAATAAGAAACGCTTGAGAAACTCAAAATTTTCGCAGTTCTGATGCTCGAAACGAGTAACTAGAACGGCATAGGGGAAAAGTACGCATACCGTTGTAATCGGGCGAGTTTCTACTTTCAGATGCAACAGAAATTTTGCGGATTGATCAATCCGTTCGCGAGATATGGCAGTTTGGAGGTAAGAAACGCTTGAGAAACTTAAAATTTTCGCAGTTCTGATGCTCGAAACGAATAACTAGAACCGCCTAGGGGAAAAGTGCGCATACCGTTGTAATCGGGCGAGTTTCTACTTTCAGATGCCACAGAAATTTTGCGGATTGATCAATCCGTTCGCGAGATATGGCAGTTTGGAAATAAGAAACGCTTGAGAAACTCAAAATTTTCGCAGTTCTGATGCTCGAAACGAATAACTAGAACGGCCTAGGGGAAAAGTACGCAAACCGTTGTAATCGGGCGAGTTTCTACTTTCAGATGCAACAGAAATTTTGCGGATTGGTCAATCCGTTCGCGAGGTATGGCAGTTTGGATGTAAGAAACGCTTGAGAAACTCAAAATTTTCGCAGTTCTGATGCTCGACACGAATAACTAGAACGGCCTGGGGAAAAGTGCGCATACCGTTGTAATCGGGCGAGTTTCTACTTTCAGATGCAACAGAAATTTTGCGGATTGATCAATTCGTTCGCGAGATATGGCAGTTTGGATATAAGAAACGCTTGAGAAACTCAAAATTTTCGCAGTTCTGATGCTCGAAACGAGTAACTAGAACGGCCTAGGGGAATAGTACGCACACCGTTGTAATCGGGCGAGTTTCTACTTTCAGACGCAACAGAAATTTTGCGGATTGGTCAATCCGTTCGCGAGATATGGCAGTTGGGTGGTAAGAAACGCTTGAGAAACTCAAAATTTGCGCAGTTCTGATGCTCGAAACGAAATAACTAGAACGGCCTAGGGGAAAAGTACGCATACCGTTGTAATCGGGCGAGATTCTACTTGCACATGCAACAGAAATTTTGCGGATTGGTCGATCCGTTCGCGAGATATGGCAGTTTGGAAATAAGAAACGCTTGAGAAACTCAAAATTTTCGCAGTTCTGATGCTCGAAACGAATAACTAGAACCGCCTAGGGGAAAAGTGCGCATACCGTTGTAATCGGGCGAGTTTCTACTTTCAGATGCCACAGACATTTTGCGGATTGATCAATCCGTTCGCGAGATATGGCAGTTTGGAAATAAGAAACGCTTGATAAACTCAAAATTTTCGCAGTTCTGATGCTCGAAACGAGTAACTAGAACGGCCTAGGGGAAAAGTACGCATACCGTTCTAATCGGGCGAGTTTCTACTTTCAGATGCAACAGAAATTTTGTGGATTGATCAATCCGTTCGCGAGATATGGCAGTTTGGAGGTAAGAAACGCTTGAGAAACTCAAAATTTTCGCAGTTCTGATGCTCGAAACGAATAACTAGAACGGCCTAGGGGAAAAGTACGCATACCGTTGTAATCGGGCGAGTTTCTACTTTCAGATGCAACAGAAATTTTGCGGATTGATCAATCCGTTCGCGAGATATGGCAGATTGGATATAAGAAACGCTTGAGAAACTCAAAATTTTCGCAGTTCTGATGCTCGAAACGAGTAACTAGAACGGCCTAGGGGAATAGTACGCACACCGTTGTAATCGGGCGAGTTTCTACTTTCAGACGCAACAGAAATTTTGCGGATTGGTCAATCCGTTCGCGAGATATGGCAGTTGGGAGGTAAGAAACGCTTGAGAAACTCAAAATTTGCGCAGTTCTGATGCTCGAAACGAAATAACTAGAACGGCCTAGGGGAAAAGTACGCATACCGTTGTAATCGGGCGAGATTCTACTTGCACATGCAACAGAAATTTTGCGGATTGGTCGATCCGTTCGCGAGATATGGCAGTTTGGAAATAAGAAACGCTTGAGAAACTCAAAATTTGCGCAGTTCTGATGCTCGACACGAAATAACTAGAACGGCCTAGGGGAAAAGTACGCATACCGTTGTAATCGGGCGAGATTCTACTTGCACATGCAACAGAAATTTTGCGGATTGGTCGATCCGTTCGCGAGATATGGCAGTTTGGAAATAAGAAACGCTTGAGAAACTCAAAATTTTCGCAGTTCTGATGCTCGAAACGAATAACTAGAACCGCCTAGGGGAAAAGTGCGCATACCGTTGTAATCGGGCGAGTTTCTACTTTCAGATGCCACAGACATTTTGCGGATTGATCAATCCGTTCGCGAGATATGGCAGTTTGGAAATAAGAAACGCTTGATAAACTCAAAATTTTCGCAGTTCTGATGCTCGAAACGAGTAACTAGAACGGCCTAGGGGAAAAGTACGCATACCGTTCTAATCGGGCGAGTTTCTACTTTCAGATGCAACAGAAATTTTGTGGATTGATCAATCCGTTCGCGAGATATGGCAGTTTGGAGGTAAGAAACGCTTGAGAAACTCAAAATTTTCGCAGTTCTGATGCTCGAAACGAATAACTAGAACGGCCTAGGGGAAAAGTACGCATACCGTTGTAATCGGGCGAGTTTCTACTTTCAGATGCAACAGAAATTTTGCGGATTGATCAATCCGTTCGCGAGATATGGCAGATTGGATATAAGAAACGCTTGAGAAACTCAAAATTTTCGCAGTTCTGATGCTCGAAACGAGTAACTAGAACGGCCTAGGGGAATAGTACGCACACCGTTGTAATCGGGCGAGTTTCTACTTTCAGACGCAACAGAAATTTTGCGGATTGGTCAATCCGTTCGCGAGATATGGCAGTTGGGAGGTAAGAAACGCTTGAGAAACTCAAAATTTGCGCAGTTCTGATGCTCGAAACGAAATAACTAGAACGGCCTAGGGGAAAAGTACGCATACCGTTGTAATCGGGCGAGATTCTACTTGCACATGCAACAGAAATTTTGCGGATTGGTCGATCCGTTCGCGAGATATGGCAGTTTGGAAATAAGAAACGCTTGAGAAACTCAAAATTTTCGCAGTTCTGATGCTCGAAACGAATAACTAGAACCGCCTAGGGGAAAAGTGCGCATACCGTTGTAATCGGGCGAGATTCTACTTGCACATGCAACAGAAATTTTGCGGATTGGTCGATCCGTTGGCGAGATATGGCAGTTTGGAAATAAGAAACGCTTGAGAAACTCAAAATTTTCGCAGTTCTGATGCTCGAAACGAATAACTAGAACCGCCTAGGGGAAAAGTGCGCATACCATTGTAATCGGGCGAGTTTCTACTTTCAGATGCCACAGAAATTTTGCGGATTGATCAATCCGTTCGCGAGATATGGCAGTTTGGAAATAAGAAACGCTTGATAAACTCAAAATTTTCGCAGTTCTGATGCTCGAAACGAGTAACTAGAACGGCATAGGGGAAAAGTACGCATACCGTTGTAATCGGGCGAGTTTCTACTTTCAGATGCAACAGAAATTTTGCGGATTGATCAATCCGTTCGCGAGATATGGCAGTTTGGATGTAAGAAACGCTTGAGAAACTCAAAATTTTCGCAGTTCTGATGCTCGACACGAATAACTAGAACGGCCTAGGGGAAAAGTACGCATACCGTTGTAATCGGGCGAGATTCTACTTGCACATGCAACAGAAATTTTGCGGATTGGTCAGTCCGTTCGCGAGATATGGCAGTTTGGATGTAAGAAACGCTTGAGAAACTCAAAATTTTCGCAGTTCTGATGCTCGACACGAATAACTAGAACGGCCTAGGGGAAAAGTACGCATACCGTTGTAATCGGGCGAGATTCTACTTGCACATGCAACAGAAATTTTGCGGATTGGTCGATCCGTTCGCGAGATATGGCAGTTTGGAAATAAGAAACGCTTGAGAAACTCAAAATTTTCGCAGTTCTGATGCTCGAAACGAATAACTAGAACCGCCTAGGGGAAAAGTGCGCATACCGTTGTAATCGGGCGAGTTTCTACTTTCAGATGCCACAGAAATTTTGCGGATTGATCAATCCGTTCGCGAGATATGGCAGTTTGGAAATAAGAAACGCTTGATAAACTCAAAATTTTCGCAGTTCTGATGCTCGAAACGAGTAACTAGAACGGCATAGGGGATAAGTACGCATACCGTTGTAATCGGGCGAGTTTCTACTTGCACATGCAACAGAAATTTTGCGGATTGGTCGATCCGTTCGCGAGATATGGCAGTTTGGAAGTAAGAAACGCTTGAGAAACTCAAAATTTTCGCAGTTCTGATGCTCGAAACGAATAACTAGAACGGCCTGGGGGGAAAGTACGCATACCGTTGCAATCGGGCTAGTTTCTACTTGCAGATGCAACAGAAATTTTGCTGATTGGTCGATCCGTTCGCGAGATATGGCAGTTTGGATGTAAGAAACGCTTGAGAAACTCAAAATTTTCGCAGTTCTGATGCTCGAAATGAATAACTGGAACGGCCTAGGGGAAAAGTGCGCATACCGTTGTAATCGGGCGAGTTTCTGCTTTCAGATGCCGCAGAAATTTTGCGGATTGATCAATCCGTTCGCGAGATATGGTAGTTTGGAAATAAGAAACGCTTGAGAAACTCAAAATTTTCGCAGTTCTGATGCTCGAAACGAAATAACTAGAACGGCCTAGGGGAAAAGTGCGCATACCGTTGTAATCGGGCGAGTTTCTACTTTCAGATGCAACAGAAATTTTGCGGATTGATCAATCCGTTCGCGAGATATGGCAGTTTGGATATAAGAAACGCTTGAGAAACTCAAAATTTTCGCAGTTCTGATGCTCGAAACGAGTAACTAGAACGGCCTAGGGGAATAGTACGCACACCGTTGTAATCGGGCGAGTTTCTACTTTCAGACGCAACAGAAATTTTGCGGATTGGTCAATCCGTTCGCGAGATATGGCAGTTGGGAGGTAAGAAACGCTTGAGAAACTCAAAATTTGCGCAGTTCTGATGCTCGAAACGAAATAACTAGAACGGCCTAGGGGAAAAGTACGAATACCGTTGTAATCGGGCGAGATTCTACTTGCACATGCAACAGAAATTTTGCGGATTGGTCGATCCGTTCGCGAGATATGGCAGTTTGGAAATAAGAAACGCTTGATAAACTCAAAATTTTCGCAGTTCTGATGCTCGAAACGAGTAACTAGAACGGCATAGGGGAAAAGTACGCATACCGTTGTAATCGGGCGAGTTTCTACTTTCAGATGCAACAGAAATTTTGCGGATTGATCAATCCGTTCGCGAGATATGGCAGTTTGGAGGTAAGAAACGCTTGAGAAACTCAAAATTTGCGCAGTTCTGATGCTCGAAACGAAATAACTAGAACGGCCTAGGGGAAAAGTACGAATACCGTTGTAATCGGGCGAGATTCTACTTGCACATGCAACAGAAATTTTGCGGATTAGTCGATCCGTTCGCGAGATATGGCAGTTTGGAAATAAGAAACGCTTGATAAACTCAAAATTTTCGCAGTTCTGATGCTCGAAACGAGTAACTAGAACGGCATAGGGGAAAAGTACGCATACCGTTGTAATCGGGCGAGTTTCTACTTTCAGATGCAACAGAAATTTTGAGGATTGATCAATCCGTTCGCGAGATATGGCAGTTTGGAGGTAAGAAACGCTTGAGAAACTCAAAATTTTCGCAGTTCTGATGCTCGAAACGAATAACTAGAACGGCCTAGGGGAAAAGTACGCATACCGTTGTAATCGGGCGAGTTTCTACTTGCACATGCAACAGAAATTTTGCGGATTGGTCGATCCGTTCGCGAGATATGGCAGTTTGGAAGTAAGAAACGCTTGAGAAACTCAAAATTTTCGCAGTTCTGATGCTCGAAACGAATAACTAGAACGGCCTAGGGGGAAAGTACGCATACCGTTGCAATCGGACTAGTTTCTACTTGCAGATGCAACAGAAATTTTGCGGATTGATCAATCCGTTCGCGAGATATGGCAGTTTGGATATAAGAAACGCTTGAGAAACTCAAAATTTTCGCAGTTCTGATGCTCGAAACGAGTAACTAGAACGGCCTAGGGGAATAGTACGCACACCGTTGTAATCGGGCGAGTTTCTACTTTCAGACGCAACAGAAATTTTGCGGATTGGTCAATCCGTTCGCGAGATATGGCAGTTGGGAGGTAAGAAACGCTTGAGAAACTCAAAATTTGCGCAGTTCTGATGCTCGAAACGAAATAACTAGAACGGCCTAGGGGAAAAGTACGAATACCGTTGTAATCGGGCGAGATTCTACTTGCACATGCAACAGAAATTTTGCGGATTGGTCGATCCGTTCGCGAGATATGGCAGTTTGGAAATAAGAAACGCTTGATAAACTCAAAATTTTCGCAGTTCTGATGCTCGAAACGAGTAACTAGAACGGCATAGGGGAAAAGTACGCATACCGTTGTAATCGGGCGAGTTTCTACTTTCAGATGCAACAGAAATTTTGCGGATTGATCAATCCGTTCGCGAGATATGGCAGTTTGGAGGTAAGAAACGCTTGAGAAACTCAAAATTTGCGCAGTTCTGATGCTCGAAACGAAATAACTAGAACGGCCTAGGGGAAAAGTACGAATACCGTTGTAATCGGGCGAGATTCTACTTGCACATGCAACAGAAATTTTGCGGATTAGTCGATCCGTTCGCGAGATATGGCAGTTTGGAAATAAGAAACGCTTGATAAACTCAAAATTTTCGCAGTTCTGATGCTCGAAACGAGTAACTAGAACGGCATAGGGGAAAAGTACGCATACCGTTGTAATCGGGCGAGTTTCTACTTTCAGATGCAACAGAAATTTTGAGGATTGATCAATCCGTTCGCGAGATATGGCAGTTTGGAGGTAAGAAACGCTTGAGAAACTCAAAATTTTCGCAGTTCTGATGCTCGAAACGAATAACTAGAACGGCCTAGGGGAAAAGTACGCATACCGTTGTAATCGGGCGAGTTTCTACTTGCACATGCAACAGAAATTTTGCGGATTGGTCGATCCGTTCGCGAGATATGGCAGTTTGGATGTAAGAAACGCTTGAGAAACTCAAAATTTTCGCAGTTTTGATGCTCGAAACGAATAACTAGAACGGCCTAGGGGGAAAGTACGCATACCGTTGCAATCGGACTAGTTTCTACTTGCAGATGCAACAGAAATTTTGCGGATTGATCAATCCGTTCGCGAGATATGGCAGTTTGGAGGTAAGAAACGCTTGAGAAACTCAAAATTTTCGTAGTTCTGATGCTCGAAACGAATAACTGGAACGGCCTAGGGGAAAACTACACATACCGTTGTAATCGGGCGAGTTTCTACTTTCAGACGCAACAGAAATTTTGCGGATAGGTCAATCCGTTCGCGAGATATGGCAGTTTGGAAATAAGAAACGCTTGAGAAACTCAAAATTTTCGCAGTTCTGATGCTCGAAACGAGTAACTAGAACGGCATAGGGGAAAAGTACGCATACCGTTGTAATCGGGCGAGTTTCTACTTTCAGATGCAACAGAAATTTTGCGGATTGATCAATCCGTTCGCGAGATATGGCAGTTTGGAGGTAAGAAACGCTTGAGAAACTTAAAATTTTCGCAGTTCTGATGCTCGAAACGAATAACTAGAACCGCCTAGGGGAAAAGTGCGCATACCGTTGTAATCGGGCGAGTTTCTACTTTCAGATGCCACAGAAATTTTGCGGATTGATCAATCCGTTGGCGAGATATGGCAGTTTGGAAATAAGAAACGCTTGAGAAACTCAAAATTTTCGCAGATCTGATGCTCGAAACGAGTAACTAGAACGGCATAGGGGAAAAGTACGCATACCGTTGTAATCGGGCGAGTTTCTACTTTCAGATGCAACAGAAATTTTGCGGATTGATCAATCCGTTCGCGAGATATGGCAGTTTGGAGGTAAGAAACGCTTGAGAAACTCAAAATTTTCGCAGTTCTGATGCTCGAAACGAATAACTAGAACGGCCTAGGGGAAAACTACACCCACCGTTGTAATCGGGCGAGTTTCTACTTTCAGACGCAACAGAAATTTTGCGGATAGGTCAATCCGTTCGCGAGATATGGCAGTTTGGAGGTAAGAAACGCTTGAGAAACTCAAAATTTGCGCAGTTCTGATGCTCGAAACGAAATAACTAGAACGGCCTAGGGGAAAAGTACGAATACCGTTGTAATCGGGCGAGATTCTACTTGCACATGCAACAGAAATTTTGCGGATTGGTCGATCCGTTCGCGAGATATGGCAGTTTGGAAATAAGAAACGCTTGATAAACTCAAAATTTTCGCAGTTCTGATGCTCGAAACGAGTAACTAGAACGGCATAGGGGAAAAGTACGCATACCGTTGTAATCGGGCGAGTTTCTACTTTCAGATGCAACAGAAATTTTGCGGATTGATCAATCCGTTCGCGAGATATGGCAGTTTGGAGGTAAGAAACGCTTGAGAAACTCAAAATTTGCGCAGTTCTGATGCTCGAAACGAAATAACTAGAACGGCCTAGGGGAAAAGTACGAATACCGTTGTAATCGGGCGAGATTCTACTTGCACATGCAACAGAAATTTTGCGGATTAGTCGATCCGTTCGCGAGATATGGCAGTTTGGAAATAAGAAACGCTTGATAAACACAAAATTTTCGCAGTTCTGATGCTCGAAACGAGTAACTAGAACGGCATAGGGGAAAAGTACGCATACCGTTGTAATCGGGCGAGTTTCTACTTTCAGATGCAACAGAAATTTTGAGGATTGATCAATCCGTTCGCGAGATATGGCAGTTTGGAGGTAAGAAACGCTTGAGAAACTCAAAATTTTCGCAGTTCTGATGCTCGAAACGAATAACTAGAACGGCCTAGGGGAAAAGTACGCATACCGTTGTAATCGGGCGAGTTTCTACTTGCACATGCAACAGAAATTTTGCGGATTGGTCGATCCGTTCGCGAGATATGGCAGTTTGGAAGTAAGAAACGCTTGAGAAACTCAAAATTTTCGCAGTTCTGATGCTCGAAACGAATAACTAGAACGGCCTAGGGGGAAAGTACGCATACCGTTGCAATCGGACTAGTTTCTACTTGCAGATGCAACAGAAATTTTGCGGATTGATCAATCCGTTCGCGAGATATGGCAGTTTGGATATAAGAAACGCTTGAGAAACTCAAAATTTTCGCAGTTCTGATGCTCGAAACGAGTAACTAGAACGGCCTAGGGGAAAAGTACGAATACCGTTGTAATCGGGCGAGATTCTACTTGCACATGCAACAGAAATTTTGCGGATTGGTCGATCCGTTCGCGAGATATGGCAGTTTGGAAATAAGAAACGCTTGATAAACTCAAAATTTTCGCAGTTCTGATGCTCGAAACGAGTAACTAGAACGGCATAGGGGAAAAGTACGCATACCGTTGTAATCGGGCGAGTTTCTACTTTCAGATGCAACAGAAATTTTGCGGATTGATCAATCCGTTCGCGAGATATGGCAGTTTGGAGGTAAGAAACGCTTGAGAAACTCAAAATTTGCGCAGTTCTGATGCTCGAAACGAAATAACTAGAACGGCCTAGGGGAAAAGTACGAATACCGTTGTAATCGGGCGAGATTCTACTTGCACATGCAACAGAAATTTTGCGGATTAGTCGATCCGTTCGCGAGATATGGCAGTTTGGAAATAAGAAACGCTTGATAAACTCAAAATTTTCGCAGTTCTGATGCTCGAAACGAGTAACTAGAACGGCATAGGGGAAAAGTACGCATACCGTTGTAATCGGGCGAGTTTCTACTTTCAGATGCAACAGAAATTTTGAGGATTGATCAATCCGTTCGCGAGATATGGCAGTTTGGAGGTAAGAAACGCTTGAGAAACTCAAAATTTTCGCAGTTCTGATGCTCGAAACGAATAACTAGAACGGCCTAGGGGAAAAGTACGCATACCGTTGTAATCGGGCGAGTTTCTACTTGCACATGCAACAGAAATTTTGCGGATTGGTCGATCCGTTCGCGAGATATGGCAGTTTGGATGTAAGAAACGCTTGAGAAACTCAAAATTTTCGCAGTTCTGATGCTCGAAACGAATAACTAGAACGGCCTAGGGGGAAAGTACGCATACCGTTGCAATCGGACTAGTTTCTACTTGCAGATGCAACAGAAATTTTGCGGATTGATCAATCCGTTCGCGAGATATGGCAGTTTGGAGGTAAGAAACGCTTGAGAAACTCAAAATTTTCGTAGTTCTGATGCTCGAAACGAATAACTGGAACGGCCTAGGGGAAAACTACACATACCGTTGTAATCGGGCGAGTTTCTACTTTCAGACGCAACAGAAATTTTGCGGATAGGTCAATCCGTTCGCGAGATATGGCAGTTTGGAAATAAGAAACGCTTGAGAAACTCAAAATTTTCGCAGTTCTGATGCTCGAAACGAGTAACTAGAACGGCATAGGGGAAAAGTACGCATACCGTTGTAATCGGGCGAGTTTCTACTTTCAGATGCAACAGAAATTTTGCGGATTGATCAATCCGTTCGCGAGATATGGCAGTTTGGAGGTAAGAAACGCTTGAGAAACTTAAAATTTTCGCAGTTCTGATGCTCGAAACGAATAACTAGAACCGCCTAGGGGAAAAGTGCGCATACCGTTGTAATCGGGCGAGTTTCTACTTTCAGATGCCACAGAAATTTTGCGGATTGATCAATCCGTTGGCGAGATATGGCAGTTTGGAAATAAGAAACGCTTGAGAAACTCAAAATTTTCGCAGATCTGATGCTCGAAACGAGTAACTAGAACGGCATAGGGGAAAAGTACGCATACCGTTGTAATCGGGCGAGTTTCTACTTTCAGATGCAACAGAAATTTTGCGGATTGATCAATCCGTTCGCGAGATATGGCAGTTTGGAGGTAAGAAACGCTTGAGAAACTCAAAATTTTCGCAGTTCTGATGCTCGAAACGAATAACTAGAACGGCCTAGGGGAAAACTACACCCACCGTTGTAATCGGGCGAGTTTCTACTTTCAGACGCAACAGAAATTTTGCGGATAGGTCAATCCGTTCGCGAGATATGGCAGTTTGGAGGTAAGAAACGCTTGAGAAACTCAAAATTTTCGCAGTTCTGATGCTCGAAACGAATAACTAGAACGGCCTAGGGGAAAAGTGCGCATACCGTTGTAATCGGGCGAGTTTCTACTTTCAGATGCAACAGAAATTTTGCGGATTGATCAATCCGTTCGCGAGATATGGCAGTTTGGATATAAGAAACGCTTGAGAAACTCAAAATTTTCGCAGTTCTGATGCTCGAAACGAGTAACTAGAACGGCCTAGGGGAATAGTACGCACACCGTTGTAATCGGGCGAGTTTCCACTTTCAGACGCAACAGAAATTTTGCGGATTGGTCAATCCGTTCGCGAGATATTTCAGTTTGGAGGTAAGAAACGCTTGAGAAACTCAAAATTTGCGCAGTTCTGATGCTCGAAACGAATAACTAGAACGGCCTAGGGGAAAATTGCGCATACCGTTGTAATCGGGCGAGTTTCTACGTTCAGATGCAGCAGAAATTTTGCGGATCGGCAATCCGTTCGCGAGATATGGCAGTTTGGATGTAAGAAACGCTTGAGGAACTCAAAATTTTCGCAGTTCTGATGCTCGAAACGAATAACCTGAACGGCATAGGGGAAAAGTACGCATACCGTTGTAATCGGGCGAGTTTCTACTTTCAGACGCAACAGAAATTTTGCGGATAGGACAATCCGTTCGCGAGATATGGCAGTTTGGAAATAAGAAACGCTTGAGAAACTCAAAATTTTCGCAGTTCTGATGCTCGAAACGAGTAACTAGAACGGCATAGGGGAAAAGTACGCATACCGTTGTAATCGGGCGAGTTTCTACTTTCAGATGCAACAGAAATTTTGCGGATTAATCAATCCGTTCGCGAGATATGGCAGTTTGGAGGTAAGAAACGCTTGAGAAACTCAAAATTTTCCAGTTCTGATGCTCGAAAGGAATAACTGGAACGGCCTAGGGGAAAACTACACATACCGTTGTAATCGGGCGAGTTTCTACTTTCAGACGCAACAGAAATTTTGCGGATAGGTCAATCCGTTCGCGAGATATGGCAGTTTGGAAATAAGAAACGCTTGAGAAACTCAAAATTTTCGCAGTTCTGATGCTCGAAACGAGTAACTAGAACGGCATAGGGGAAAAGTACGCATACCGTTGTAATCGGGCGAGTTTCTACTTTCAGATGCCACAGAAATTTTGCGGATTGATCAATCCGTTCGCGAGATATGGCAGTTTGGAAATAAGAAACGCTTGAGAAACTCAAAATTTTCGCAGTTCTGATGCTCGAAACGAGTAACTAGAACGGCATAGGGGAAAAGTACGCATACCGTTGTAATCGGGCGAGTTTCTACTTTCAGATGCAACAGAAATTTTGCGGATTGATCAATCCGTTCGCGAGATATGGCAGTTTGGAGGTAAGAAACGCTTGAGAAACTCAAAATTTTCGCAGTTCTGATGCTCGAAACGAATAACTAGAACGGCCTAGGGGAAAAGTGCGCATACCGTTGTAATCGGGCGAGTTTCTGCTTTCAGATGCAACAGAAATTTTGCGGATTGATCAATCCGTTCGCGAGATATGGCAGTTTGGATATAAGAAACGCTTGAGAAACTCAAAATTTTCGCAGTTCTGATGCTCGAAACGAATAACTAGAACCGCCTAGGGGAAAAGTGCGCATACCGTTGTAATCGGGCGAGTTTCTACTTTCAGATGCCACAGAAATTTTGCGGATTGATCAATCCGTTCGCGAGATATGGCAGTTTGGAAATAAGAAACGCTTGAGAAACTCAAAATTTTCGCAGTTCTGATGCTCGAAACGAGTAACTAGAACGGCATAGGGGAAAAGTACGCATACCGTTGTAATCGGGCGAGTTTCTACTTTCAGATGCAACAGAAATTTTGCGGATTGATCAATCCGTTCGCGAGATATGGCAGTTTGGAAATAAGAAACGCTTGAGAAACTCAAAATTTTCGCAGTTCTGATGCTCGAAACGAGTAACTAGAACGGCATAGGGGAAAAGTACGCATACCGTTGTAATCGGGCGAGTTTCTACTTTCAGACGCAACAGAAATTTTGCGGATAGGTCAATCCGTTCGCGAGATATGGCAGTTTGGATATAAGAAACGCTTGAGAAACTCAAAATTCTCGCAGTTCTGATGCTCGAAACGAGTAACTAGAACGGCATAGGGGAAGAGTACGCATACCGTTGTAATCGGGTGAGTTTCTACTTTCAGATGCAACAGAAATTTTGCGGATTGTTCAATCCGTTCGCGAGATATGGCCGTTTGGATGTAAGAAACGCTTGAGAAACTCAAAATTTTCGCAGGTCTGATGCTCGAAACGAATAACTGGAACGGCCTAGGGGAAAACTACACATACCGTTGTAATCGGGCGAGTTTCTACTTTCAGACGCAACAGAAATTTTGCGGATAGGTCAATCCGTTCGCGAGATATGGCAGTTTGGAAATAAGAAACGCTTGAGAAACTCAAAATTTTCGCAGTTCTGATGCTCGAAACGAGTAACTATAACGGCATAGGGGAAAAGTACGCATACCGTTGTAATCGGGCGAGTTTCTACTTTCAGACGCAACAGAAATTTTGCGGATAGGTCAATCCGTTCGCGAGATATGGCAGTTTGGAGGTAAGAAACGCTTGAGAAACTCAAAATTTTCGCAGTTCTGATGCTCGAAACGAATAACTAGAACGGCCTAGGGGAAAAGTGCGCATACCGTTGTAATCGGGCGAGTTTCTACTTTCAGATGCAACAGAAATTTTGCGGATTGATCAATCCGTTCGCGAGATATGGCAGTTTGGATATAAAAAACGCTTGAGAAACTCAAAATTTTCGCAGTTCTGATGCTCGAAACGAGTAACTAGAACGGCCTAGGGGAATAGTACGCACACCGTTGTAATCGGGCGAGTTTCCACTTTCAGACGCAACAGAAATTTTGCGGATTGGTCAATCCGTTCGCGAGATATTTCAGTTTGGAGGTAAGAAACGCTTGAGAAACTCAAAATTTGCGCAGTTCTGATGCTCGAAACGAATAACTAGAACGGCCTAGGGGAAAATTGCGCATACCGTTGTAATCGGGCGAGTTTCTACTTTCAGATGCAACAGAATTTTGCGGATCGGCAATCCGTTCGCGAGATATGGCAGTTTGGATGTAAGAAACGCTTGAGGAACTCAAAATTTTCGCAGTTCTGATGCTCGAAACGAGTAACTAGAACGGCATAGGGGAAAAGTACGCATACCGTTGTAATCGGGCGAGTTTCTACTTTCAGATGCAACAGAAATTTTGCGGATAGGTCAATCCGTTCGCGAGATATGGCAGTTTGGAGGTAAGAAACGCTTGAGAAACTCAAAATTTTCGCAGTTCTGATGCTCGAAACGAATAACTAGAACCGCCTAGGGGAAAAGTGCGCATACCGTTGTAATCGGGCGAGTTTCTACTTTCAGATGCCACAGAAATTTTGCGGATTGATCAATCCGTTCGCGAGATATGGCAGTTTGGAAATAAGAAACGCTTGAGAAACTCAAAATTTTCGCAGTTCTGATGCTCGAAACGAGTAACTAGAACGGCATAGGGGAAAAGTACGCATACCGTTGTAATCGGGCGAGTTTCTACTTTCAGATGCAACAGAAATTTTGCGGATTGATCAATCCGTTCGCGAGATATGGCAGTTTGGAGGTAAGAAACGCTTGAGAAACTCAAAATTCTCGCAGTTCTGATGCTCGAAACGAGTAACTAGAACGGCATAGGGGAAGAGTACGCATACCGTTGTAATCGGGTGAGTTTCTACTTTCAGATGCAACAGAAATTTTGCGGATTGTTCAATCCGTTCGCGAGATATGGCCGTTTGGATGTAAGAAACGCTTGAGAAACTCAAAATTTTCGCAGGTCTGATGCTCGAAACGAATAACTGGAACGGCCTAGGGGAAAACTACACATACCGTTGTAATCGGGCGAGTTTCTACTTTCAGACGCAACAGAAATTTTGCGGATAGGTCAATCCGTTCGCGAGATATGGCAGTTTGGAAATAAGAAACGCTTGAGAAACTCAAAATTTTCGCAGTTCTGATGCTCGAAACGAGTAACTAGAACGGCATAGGGGAAAAGTACGCATACCGTTGTAATCGGGCGAGTTTCTACTTTCAGACGCAACAGAAATTTTGCGGATAGGTCAATCCGTTCGCGAGATATGGCAGTTTGGAGGTAAGAAACGCTTGAGAAACTCAAAATTTTCGCAGTTCTGATGCTCGAAACGAATAACTAGAACGGCCTAGGGGAAAAGTGCGCATACCGTTGTAATCGGGCGAGTTTCTACTTTCAGATGCAACAGAAATTTTGCGGATTGATCAATCCGTTCGCGAGATATGGCAGTTTGGATATAAAAAACGCTTGAGAAACTCAAAATTTTCGCAGTTCTGATGCTCGAAACGAGTAACTAGAACGGCCTAGGGGAATAGTACGCACACCGTTGTAATCGGGCGAGTTTCCACTTTCAGACGCAACAGAAATTTTGCGGATTGGTCAATCCGTTCGCGAGATATTTCAGTTTGGAGGTAAGAAACGCTTGAGAAACTCAAAATTTGCGCAGTTCTGAAGCTCGAAACGAATAACTGGAACGGCCTAGGGGAAAATTGCGCATACCGTTGTAATCGGGCGAGTTTCTGCTTTCAGATGCAACAGAAATTTTGCGGATTGATCAATCCGTTCGCGAGATATGGCAGTTTGGAAATAAGAAACGCTTGAGAAACTCAAAATTTTCGCAGTTCTGATGCTCGAAACGAGTAACTAGAACGGCATAGGGGAAAAGTACGCATACCGTTGTAATCGGGCGAGTTTCTACTTTCAGATGCAACAGAAATTTTGCGGATTGATCAATCCGTTCGCGAGATATGGCAGTTTGGATATAAAAAACGCTTGAGAAACTCAAAATTTTCGCAGTTCTGATGCTCGAAACGAGTAACTAGAACGGCCTAGGGGAATAGTACGCACACCGTTGTAATCGGGCGAGTTTCCACTTTCAGACGCAACAGAAATTTTGCGGATTGGTCAATCCGTTCGCGAGATATTTCAGTTTGGAGGTAAGAAACGCTTGAGAAACTCAAAATTTGCGCAGTTCTGAAGCTCGAAACGAATAACTGGAACGGCCTAGGGGAAAATTGCGCATACCGTTGTAATCGGGCGAGTTTCTACTTTCAGATGCAACAGAAATTTTGCGGATTGATCAATCCGTTCGCGAGATATGGCACTTTGGAGGTAAGAAACGCTTGAGAAACTCAAAATTTTCGCAGTTCTGATGCTCGAAACGAATAACTAGAACCGCCTAGGGGAAAAGTGCGCATACCGTTGTAATCGGGCGAGTTTCTACTTTCAGATGCCACAGAAATTTTGCGGATTGATCAATCCGTTCGCGAGATATGGCAGTTTGGAAATAAGAAAAGCTTGAGAAACTCAAAATTTTCGCAGTTCTGATGCTCGAAACGAGTAACTAGAACGGCATAGGGGAAAAGTACGCATACCGTTGTAATCGGGCGAGTTTCTACTTTCAGATGCAACAGAAATTTTGCGGATTGATCAATCCGTTCGCGAGATATGGCAGTTTGGAGGTAAGAAACGCTTGAGAAACTCGAAATTTTCGCAGTTCTGATGCTCGAAACGAGTAACTAGAACGGCATAGGGGAAGAGTACGCATACCGTTGTAATCGGGTGAGTTTCTACTTTCAGATGCAACAGAAATTTTGCGGATTGTTCAATCCGTTCGCGAGATATGGCCGTTTGGATGTAAGAAACGCTTGAGAAACTCAAAATTTTCGCAGTTCTGATGCTCGAAACGAGTAACTAGAACGGCATAGGGGAAAAGTACGCATACCGTTGTAATCGGGCGAGCTTCTACTTTCAGATGCAACAGAAATTTTGCGGATTGATCAATCCGTTCGCGAGATATGGCAGTTTGGATGTAAGAAACGCTTGAGGAACTCAAAATTTTCGCAGTTCTGATGCTCGAAACGAATAACCTGAACGGCATAGGGGAAAAGTACGCATACCGTTGTAATCGGGCGAGTTTCTACTTTCGGACGCAACAGAAATTTTGCGGATAGGTCAATCCGTTCGCGAGATATGGCAGTTTGGAAATAAGAAACGCTTGAGAAACTCAAAATTTTCGCAGTTCTGATGCTCGAAAGGAATAACTGGAACGGCCTAGGGGAAAACTACACATACCGTTGTAATCGGGCGAGTTTCTACTTTCAGACGCAACAGAAATTTTGCGGATAGGTCAATCCGTTCGCGAGATATGGCAGTTTGGAAATAAGAAACGCTTGAGAAACTCAAAATTATCGCAGTTCTGATGCTCGAAACGAGTAACAAGAACGGCATAGGGGAAAAGTACGCATACCGTTGTAATCGGGCGAGTTTCTACTTTCAGATGCAACAGAAATTTTGCGGATTGATGAATCCGTTCGCGAGATATGGCAGTTTGGATGTAAGAAACGCTTGAGAAACTCAAAATTTTCGCAGTTCTGATGCTCGAAACGAATAACTAGAACGGCCTAGGGGAAAACTACACCCACCGTTGTAATCGGGCGAGTTTCTACTTTCAGACGCAACAGAAATTTTGCGGATGGGTCAATCCGTTCGCGAGATATGGCAGTTTGGAGGTAAGAAACGCTTGAGAAACTCAAAATTTTCGCAGTTCTGATGCTCGAAACGAGTAACTAGAACGGCATAGGGGAAGAGTACGCATACCGTTGTAATCGGGTGAGTTTCTACTTTCAGATGCAACAGAAATTTTGCGGATTGTTCAATCCGTTCGCGAGATATGGCCGTTTGGATGTAAGAAACGCTTGAGAAACTCAAAATTTTCGCAGTTCTGATGCTCGAAACGAGTAACTAGAACGGCATAGGGGAAGAGTACGCATACCGTTGTAATCGGGTGAGTTTCTACTTTCAGATGCCACAGAAATTTTGCGGATTGGTCAATCCGTTCGCGAGATATGGCAGTTTGGAGGTAAGGAACGCTTGAGAAACGCAAAATTTTCGCAGTTCTGATGCTCGACACGAATAACTAGAACGGCCTAGGGGAAAAGTGCGCATACCGTTGTAATCGGGCGAGTTTCTACTTTCAGATGCCACAGAAATTTTGCGGATTGATCAATCCGTTCGCGAGATATGGCAGTTTGGAAATAAGAAACGCTTGAGAAACTCAAAATTTTCGCAGTTCTGATGCTCGAAAGGAATAACTGGAACGGCCTAGGGGAAAACTACACATACCGTTGTAATCGGGCGAGTTTCTACTTTCAGACGCAACAGAAATTTTGCGGATAGGTCAATCCGTTCGCGAGATATGGCAGTTTGGAAATAAGAAACGCTTGAGAAACTCAAAATTTTCGCAGTTCTGATGCTCGAAACGAATAACTAGAACCGCCTAGGGGAAAAGTGCGCATACCGTTGTAATCGGGCGAGTTTCTACTTTCAGATGCCACAGAAATTTTGCGGATAGGTCAATCCGTTCGCGAGATATGGCAGTTTGGAGGTAAGAAACGCTTGAGAAACTCAAAATTTTCGCAGTTCTGATGCTCGAAACGAATAACTAGAACCGCCTAGGGGAAAAGTGCGCATACCGTTGTAATCGGGCGAGTTTCTACTTGCACATGCAACAGAAATTTTGCGGATTGGTCGATCCGTTCCCGAGATATGGCAGTTTGGAAGTAAGAAACGCTTGAGAAACTCAAAATTTTCGCAGTTCTGATGCTCGAAACGAGTAACTAGAACGGCATAGGGGAAAAGTACGCATACCGTTTTAATCGGGCGTGTTTCTACTTTCAGATGCAACAGAAATTTTGCGGATTGATCAATCCGTTCGCGAGATATGGCAGTTTGGAAATAAGAAACGCTTGAGAAACTCAAAATTTTCGCAGTTCTGATGCTCGAAAGGAATAACTGGAACGGCCTAGGGGAAAACTACACATACCGTTGTAATCGGGCGAGTTTCTACTTTCAGACGCAACAGAAATTTTGCGGATAGGTCAATCCGTTCGCGAGATATGGCAGTTTGGAAATAAGAAACGCTTGAGAAACTCAAAATTTTCGCAGTTCTGATGCTCGAAACGAATAACTAGAACCGCCTAGGGGAAAAGTGCGCATACCGTTGTAATCGGGCGAGTTTCTACTTTCAGATGCCACAGAAATTTTGCGGATAGGTCAATCCGTTCGCGAGATATGGCAGTTTGGAGGTAAGAAACGCTTGAGAAACTCAAAATTTTCGCAGTTCTGATGCTCGAAACGAATAACTAGAACCGCCTAGGGGAAAAGTGCGCATACCGTTGTAATCGGGCGAGTTTCTACTTGCACATGCAACAGAAATTTTGCGGATTGGTCGATCCGTTCCCGAGATATGGCAGTTTGGAAGTAAGAAACGCTTGAGAAACTCAAAATTTTCGCAGTTCTGATGCTCGAAACGAGTAACTAGAACGGCATAGGGGAAAAGTACGCATACCGTTTTAATCGGGCGTGTTTCTACTTTCAGATGCAACAGAAATTTTGCGGATTGATCAATCCGTTCGCGAGATATGGCAGTTTGGAGGTAAGAAACGCTTGAGAAACTCAAAATTTTCGCAGTTCTGATGCTCGAAACGAATAACTAGAACCGCCTAGGGGAAAAGTGCGCATACCGTTGTAATTGGGCGAGTTTCTACTTTCAGATGCCACAGAAATTTTGCGGATAGGTCAATCCGTTCGCGAGATATGGCAGTTTGGAGGTAAGAAACGCTTGAGAAACTCAAAATTTTCGCAGTTCCGATGCTCGAAACGAATAACTAGAACCGCCTAGGGGAAAAGTGCGCATACCGTTGTAATCGGGCGAGTTTCTACTTGCACATGCAACAGAAATTTTGCGGATTGGTCGATCCGTTCGCGAGATATGGCAGTTTGGAAGTAAGAAACGCTTGAGAAACTCAAAATTTTCGCAGTTCTGATGCTCGAAACGAATAACTAGAACGGCCTAGAGGGAAAGTACGCATACCGTTGCAATCGGGCAGGTTTCTACTCGCAGATGCAACAGAAATTTTGCGGATTGGTCGATCCGTTCGCGAGATATGGCAGTTTGGATGTAAGAAACGCTTGAGAAACTCAAAATTTTCGCAGTTCTGATGCTCGAAACGAGTAACTAGAACGGCATAGGGGAAAAGTACGCATACCGTTGTAATCGGGCGAGTTTCTACTTTCAGATGCAACAGAAATTTTGCGGATTGATGAATCCGTTCGCGAGATATGGCAGTTTGGATGTAAGAAACGCTTGAGAAACTCAAAATTTTCGCAGTTCTGATGCTCGAAACGAATAACTAGAACGGCCTAGGGGAAAACTACACCCACCGTTGTAATCGGGCGAGTTTCTACTTTCAGACGCAACAGAAATTTTGCGGATGGGTCAATCCGTTCGCGAGATATGGCAGTTTGGAGGTAAGAAACGCTTGAGAAACTCAAAATTTTCGCAGTTCTGATGCTCGACACGAATAACTAGAACGGCCTAGGGGAGAAGTGCGCATACCGTTGTAATCGGGCGAGTTTCTACTTTCAGACGCAACAGAAATTTTGCGGATGGGTCAATCCGTTCGCGAGATATGGCAGTTTGGAGGTAAGAAACGCTTGAGAAACTCAAAATTTTCGCAGTTCTGATGCTCGAAACGAGTAACTAGAACGGCATAGGGGAAGAGTACGCACACCGTTGTAATCGGGTGAGTTTCTACTTTCAGATGCAACAGAAATTTTGCGGATTGTTCAATCCGTTCGCGAGATATGGCCGTTTGGATGTAAGAAACGCTTGAGAAACTCAAAATTTTCGCAGTTCTGATGCTCGAAACGAGTAACTAGAACGGCATAGGGGAAGAGTACGCATACCGTTGTAATCGGGTGAGTTTCTACTTTCAGATGCCACAGAAATTTTGCGGATTGGTCAATCCGTTCGCGAGATATGGCAGTTTGGAGGTAAGGAACGCTTGAGAAACGCAAAATTTTCGCAGTTCTGATGCTCGACACGAATAACTAGAACGGCCTAGGGGAAAAGTGCGCATACCGTTGTAATCGGGCGAGTTTCTACTTTCAGATGCCACAGAAATTTTGCGGATTGATCAATCCGTTCGCGAGATATGGCAGTTTGGAAATAAGAAACGCTTGAGAAACTCAAAATTTTCGCAGTTCTGATGCTCGAAAGGAATAACTGGAACGGCCTAGGGGAAAACTACACATACCGTTGTAATCGGGCGAGTTTCTACTTTCAGACGCAACAGAAATTTTGCGGATAGGTCAATCCGTTCGCGAGATATGGCAGTTTGGAAATAAGAAACGCTTGAGAAACTCAAAATTTTCGCAGTTCTGATGCTCGAAACGAATAACTAGAACCGCCTAGGGGAAAAGTGCGCATACCGTTGTAATCGGGCGAGTTTCTACTTTCAGATGCCACAGAAATTTTGCGGATAGGTCAATCCGTTCGCGAGATATGGCAGTTTGGAGGTAAGAAACGCTTGAGAAACTCAAAATTTTCGCAGTTCTGATGCTCGAAACGAATAACTAGAACCGCCTAGGGGAAAAGTGCGCATACCGTTGTAATCGGGCGAGTTTCTACTTGCACATGCAACAGAAATTTTGCGGATTGGTCGATCCGTTCGCGAGATATGGCAGTTTGGAAGTAAGAAACGCTTGAGAAACTCAAAATTTTCGCAGTTCTGATGCTCGAAACGAGTAACTAGAACGGCATAGGGGAAAAGTACGCATACCGTTTTAATCGGGCGTGTTTCTACTTTCAGATGCAACAGAAATTTTGCGGATTGATCAATCCGTTCGCGAGATATGGCAGTTTGGAGGTAAGAAACGCTTGAGAAACTCAAAATTTTCGCAGTTCTGATGCTCGAAACGAATAACTAGAACGGCCTAGAGGGAAAGTACGCATACCGTTGCAATCGGGCTAGTTTCTACTTGCAGATGCAACAGAAATTTTGCGGATTGGTCGATCCGTTCGCGAGATATGGCAGTTTGGATGTAAGAAACGCTTGAGAAACTCAAAATTTTCGCAGTTCTGATGCTCGAAACGAGTAACTAGTACGGCATAGGGGAAAAGTACGCATACCGTTGTAATCGGGCGAGTTTCTACTTTCAGATGCAACAGAAATTTTGCGGATTGATCAATCCGTTCGCGAGATATGGCAGTTTGGAGGTAAGAAACGCTTGAGAAACTCAAAATTTTCGCAGTTCTGATGCTCGAAACGAATAACTAGAACCGCCTAGGGGAAAAGTGCGCATACCGTTGTAATCGGGCGAGTTTCTACTTTCAGATGCCACAGAAATTTTGCGGATAGGTCAATCCGTTCGCGAGATATGGCAGTTTGGAGGTAAGAAACGCTTGAGAAACTCAAAATTTTCGCAGTTCTGATGCTCGAAACGAATAACTAGAACCGCCTAGGGGAAAAGTGCGCATACCGTTGTAATCGGGCGAGTTTCTACTTGCACATGCAACAGAAATTTTGCGGATTGGTCGATCCGTTCGCGAGATATGGCAGTTTGGATGTAAGAAACGCTTGAGAAACTCAAAATTTTCGCAGTTCTGATGCTCGAAACGAGTAACTAGAACGGCATAGGGGAAAAGTACGCATACCGTTGTAATCGGGCGAGTTTCTACTTTCAGATGCAACAGAAATTTTGCGGATTGATGAATCCGTTCGCGAGATATGGCAGTTTGGATGTAAGAAACGCTTGAGAAACTCAAAATTTTCGCAGTTCTGATGCTCGAAACGAATAACTAGAACGGCCTAGGGGAAAACTACACCCACCGTTGTAATCGGGCGAGTTTCTACTTTCAGACGCAACAGAAATTTTGCGGATGGGTCAATCCGTTCGCGAGATATGGCAGTTTGGAGGTAAGAAACGCTTGAGAAACTCAAAATTTTCGCAGTTCTGATGCTCGACACGAATAACTAGAACGGCCTAGGGGAGAAGTGCGCATACCGTTGTAATCGGGCGAGTTTCTACTTTCAGACGCAACAGAAATTTTGCGGATGGGTCAATCCGTTCGCGAGATATGGCAGTTTGGAGGTAAGAAACGCTTGAGAAACTCAAAATTTTCGCAGTTCTGATGCTCGAAACGAGTAACTAGAACGGCATAGGGGAAGAGTACGCATACCGTTGTAATCGGGTGAGTTTCTACTTTCAGATGCAACAGAAATTTTGCGGATTGTTCAATCCGTTCGCGAGATATGGCCGTTTGGATGTAAGAAACGCTTGAGAAACTCAAAATTTTCGCAGTTCTGATGCTCGAAACGAGTAACTAGAACGGCATAGGGGAAGAGTACGCATACCGTTGTAATCGGGTGAGTTTCTACTTTCAGATGCCACAGAAATTTTGCGGATTGGTCAATCCGTTCGCGAGATATGGCAGTTTGGAGGTAAGGAACGCTTGAGAAACGCAAAATTTTCGCAGTTCTGATGCTCGACACGAATAACTAGAACGGCCTAGGGGAAAAGTGCGCATACCGTTGTAATCGGGCGAGTTTCTACTTTCAGATGCCACAGAAATTTTGCGGATTGATCAATCCGTTCGCGAGATATGGCAGTTTGGAAATAAGAAACGCTTGAGAAACTCAAAATTTTCGCAGTTCTGATGCTCGAAAGGAATAACTGGAACGGCCTAGGGGAAAACTACACATACCGTTGTAATCGGGCGAGTTTCTACTTTCAGACGCAACAGAAATTTTGCGGATAGGTCAATCCGTTCGCGAGATATGGCAGTTTGGAAATAAGAAACGCTTGAGAAACTCAAAATTTTCGCAGTTCTGATGCTCGAAACGAATAACTAGAACCGCCTATGGGAAAAGTGCGCATACCGTTGTAATCGGGCGAGTTTCTACTTTCAGATGCCACAGAAATTTTGCGGATAGGTCAATCCGTTCGCGAGATATGGCAGTTTGGAGGTAAGAAACGCTTGAGAAACTCAAAATTTTCGCAGTTCTGATGCTCGAAACGAATAACTAGAACCGCCTAGGGGAAAAGTGCGCATACCGTTGTAATCGGGCGAGTTTCTACTTGCACATGCAACAGAAATTTTGCGGATTGGTCGATCCGTTCGCGAGATATGGCAGTTTGGAAGTAAGAAACGCTTGAGAAACTCAAAATTTTCGCAGTTCTGATGCTCGAAACGAGTAACTAGAACGGCATAGGGGAAAAGTACGCATACCGTTTTAATCGGGCGTGTTTCTACTTTCAGATGCAACAGAAATTTTGCGGATTGATCAATCCGTTCGCGAGATATGGCAGTTTGGAGGTAAGAAACGCTTGAGAAACTCAAAATTTTCGCAGTTCTGATGCTCGAAACGAATAACTAGAACCGCCTAGGGGAAAAGTGCGCATACCGTTGTAATTGGGCGAGTTTCTACTTTCAGATGCCACAGAAATTTTGCGGATAGGTCAATCCGTTCGCGAGATATGGCAGTTTGGAGGTAAGAAACGCTTGAGAAACTCAAAATTTTCGCAGTTCCGATGCTCGAAACGAATAACTAGAACCGCCTAGGGGAAAAGTGCGCATACCGTTGTAATCGGGCGAGTTTCTACTTGCACATGCAACAGAAATTTTGCGGATTGGTCGATCCGTTCGCGAGATATGGCAGTTTGGAAGTAAGAAACGCTTGAGAAACTCAAAATTTTCGCAGTTCTGATGCTCGAAACGAATAACTAGAACGGCCTAGAGGGAAAGTACGCATACCGTTGCAATCGGGCTAGTTTCTACTTGCAGATGCAACAGAAATTTTGCGGATTGGTCGATCCGTTCGCGAGATATGGCAGTTTGGATGTAAGAAACGCTTGAGAAACTCAAAATTTTCGCAGTTCTGATGCTCGAAACGAGTAACTAGAACGGCATAGGGGAAAAGTACGCATACCGTTGTAATCGGGCGAGTTTCTACTTTCAGACGCAACAGAAATTTTGCGGATAGGTCAATCCGTTCGCGAGATATGGCAGTTTGGAAATAAGAAACGCTTGAGAAACTCAAAATTTTCGCAGTTCTGATGCTCGAAACGAATAACTAGAACCGCCTAGGGGAAAAGTGCGCATACCGTTGTAATCGGGCGAGTTTCTACTTTCAGATGCCACAGAAATTTTGCGGATAGGTCAATCCGTTCGCGAGATATGGCAGTTTGGAGGTAAGAAACGCTTGAGAAACTCAAAATTTTCGCAGTTCTGATGCTCGAAACGAATAACTGGAACGGCCTAGGGGAAAACTACACATACCGTTGTAATCGGGCGAGTCTCTACTTTCAGACGCAACAGAAATTTTGCGGATAGGTCAATCCGTTCGCGAGATATGGCAGTTTGGAAATAAGAAACGCTTGAGAAACTCAAAATTTTCGCAGTTCTGATGCTCGAAACGAATAACTAGAACCGCCTAGGGGAAAAGTGCGCATACCGTTGTAATCGGGCGAGTTTCTACTTTCATATGCCACAGAAATTTTGCGGATAGGTCAATCCGTTCGCGAGATATGGCAGTTTGGAGGTAAGAAACGCTTGAGAAACTCAAAATTTTCGCAGTTCTGATGCTCGAAACGAATAACTGGAACCGCCTAGGGGAAAAGTGCGCATACCGTTGTAATCGGGCGAGTTTCTACTTGCACATGCAACAGAAATTTTGCGGATTGGTCGATCCGTTCGCGAGATATGGCAGTTTGGAAGTAAGAAACGCTTGAGAAACTCAAAATTTTCGCAGTTCTGATGCTCGAAACGAGTAACTAGAACGGCATAGGGGAAATGTACGCATACCGTTTTAATCGGGCGTGTTTCTACTTTCAGATGCAACAGAAATTTTGCGGATTGATCAATCCGTTCGCGAGATATGGCAGTTTGGAGGTAAGAAACGCTTGAGAAACTCAAAATTTTCGCAGTTCTGATGCTCGAAACGAATAACTAGAACCGCCTAGGGGAAAAGTGCGCATACCGTTGTAATTGGGCGAGTTTCTACTTTCAGATGCCACAGAAATTTTGCGGATAGGTCAATCCGTTCGCGAGATATGGCAGTTTGGAGGTAAGAAACGCTTGAGAAACTCAAAATTTTCGCAGTTCCGATGCTCGAAACGAATAACTAGAACCGCCTAGGGGAAAAGTGCGCATACCGTTGTAATCGGGCGAGTTTCTACTTGCACATGCAACAGAAATTTTGCGGATTGGTCGATCCGTTCGCGAGATATGGCAGTTTGGAAGTAAGAAACGCTTGAGAAACTCAAAATTTTCGCAGTTCTGATGCTCGAAACGAATAACTAGAACGGCCTAGAGGGAAAGTACGCATACCGTTGCAATCGGGCTAGTTTCTACTTGCAGATGCAACAGAAATTTTGCGGATTGGTCGATCCGTTCGCGAGATATGGCAGTTTGGATGTAAGAAACGCTTGAGAAACTCAAAATTTTCGCAGTTCTGATGCTCGAAACGAGTAACTAGAACGGCATAGGGGAAAAGTACGCATACCGTTGTAATCGGGCGAGTTTCTACTTTCAGATGCAACAGAAATTTTGCGGATTGTTCAATCCGTTCGCGAGATATGGCCGTTTGGATGTAAGAAACGCTTGAGAAACTCAAAATTTTCGCAGTTCTGATGCTCGAAACGAGTAACTAGAACGGCATAGGGGAAGAGTACGCATACCGTTGTAATCGGGTGAGTTTCTACTTTCAGATGCCACAGAAATTTTGCGGATTGGTCAATCCGTTCGCGAGATATGGCAGTTTGGAGGTAAGGAACGCTTGAGAAACGCAAAATTTTCGCAGTTCTGATGCTCGACACGAATAACTAGAACGGCCTAGGGGAAAAGTGCGCATACCGTTGTAATCGGGCGAGTTTCTACTTTCAGATGCAACAGAAATTTTGCGGATTGATCAATCCGTTCGCGAGATATGGCAGTTTGGAGGTAAGAAACGCTTGAGAAACTCAAAATTTTCGCAGTTCTGATGCTCGAAAAGAATAACTAGAACGGCCTAGGGGAAAACTACACCCACCGTTGTAATCGGGCGAGTTTCTACTTTCAGACGCAACAGAAATTTTGCGGATAGGACAATCCGTCCGCGAGATATGGCAGTTTGGAGGTAAGAAACGCTTGAGAAACTCAAAATTTTCGTAGTTCTGATGCTCGAAATGAATAACTGGAACGGCGTAGGGGAAAAGTACGCATACCGTTGTAATCGGGCGAGTTTCTACTTTCAGAAGCCACAGAAATTTTGCGGATTGATCAATCCGTTCGCGAGATATGGTAGTTTGGATGTAAGAAACGCTTGAGAAACTCAAAATTTTCGCAGTTCTGATGCTCGAAACGAGTAACTAGAACGGCATAGGGGAAGAGTACGCATACCGTTGTAATCGGGTGTGTTTCTACTTTCAGATGCAACAGAAATTTTGCGGATTGGTCAATCCGTTCGCGAGATATGGCAGTTGGGAGGTAAGAAACGCTTGAGAAACTCAAAATTCGCGCAGTTCTGATGCTCGACACGAATAATTAGAACGGCCTAGGGGAATAGTACGCACACCGTTGTAATCGGGCGAGTTTCTACTTTCAGACGCAACAGAAATTTTGCGGATTGGTCAATCCGTTCGCGAGATATGGCAGTTTGGAGGTAAGAAACGCTTGAGAAACTCAAAATTTGCGCAGTTCTGATGCTCGAAACGAATAACTAGAACGGCCTAGGGGAAAAGTGCGCATACCGTTGTAATCGGGCGAGTTTCTACTTTCAGATGCAACAGAAATTTTGCGGATTGATCAATCCGTTCGCGAGATATGGCAGTTTGGAGGTAAGAAACGCTTGAGAAACTCAAAATTTTCGCAGTTCTGATGCTCGAAACGAATAACTAGAACGGCCTAGGGGAAAACTACACCCACCGTTGTAATCGGGCGAGTTTCTACTTTCAGACGCAACATAAATTTTGCGGATAGGTCAATCCGTTCGCGAGATATGGCAGTTTGGAGGTAAGAAACGCTTGAGAAACTCAAAATTTTCGCAGTTCTGATGCTCGAAACGAATAACTAGAACGGCCTAGGGGAAAACTACACCCACCGTTGTAATCGGGCGAGTTTCTACTTTCAGACGCAACAGAAATTTTGCGGATAGGTCAATCCGTTCGCGAGATATGGCAGTTTGGAGGTAAGAAACGCTTGAGAAACTCAAAATTTTCGCAGTTCTGATGCTCGAAACGAGTAACTAGAACGGCATAGGGGAAAAGTACGAATACCATTGTAATCGGGCGGGATTCTACTTTCAGATGCAACAGAAATTTTGCGGATTGATCTATCCGTTCGCGAGATATGGCAGTTTGGAGGTAAGAAACGCTTGAGAAACTCAAAATTTTCGCAGTTCTGATGCTCGAAACGAATAACTAGAACGGCCTAGGGGAAAACTACACACACCGTTGTAATCGGGCGAGTTTCTACTTTCAGACGCAACAGAAATTTTGCGGATAGGTCAATCCGTTCGCGAGATATGGCAGTTTGGAGGTAAGAAACGCTTGAGAAACTCAAAATTTTCGCAGTTCTGATGCTCGAAACGAATAACTGGAACGGCCTAGGGGAAAACTACACATACCGTTGTAATCGGGCGAGTTTCTACTTTCAGATGGAACAGAAATTTTGCGGATTGGTCAATCCGTTCGCTAGATATGGCAGTTTGGAGGTAAGAAACGCTAGAGAAACTCAAAATTTTCGCAGTTCTGATGCTCGAAACGAGTAACTAGAACGGCCTAGGCGAAAACTACACATACCGTTGTAATCGGGCGAGTTTCTACTTTCAGACGCAACAGAAATTTTGCGGATAGGTCAATCCGTTCGCGAGATATGGCAGTTTGGAGGTAAGAAACGCTTGAGAAACTCAAAATTTTCGCAGTTCTGATGCTCGAAACGAGTAACTAGAACGGCATAGGGGAAAAGTACGAATACCATTGTAATCGGGCGAGATTCTACTTTCAGATGCAACAGAAATTTTGCGGATTGATCAATCCGTTCGCGAGATATGGCAGTTTGGAGGTAAGAAACGCTTGAGAAACTCAAAATTTTCGCAGTTCTGATGCTCGAAACGAATAACTAGAACGGCCTAGGGGAAAACTACACCCACCGTTGTAATCGGGCGAGTTTCTACTTTCAGACGCAACAGATATTTTGCGGATAGGTCAATCCGTTCGCGAGATATGGCAGTTTGGAGGTAAGAAACGCTTGAGAAACTCAAAATTTTCGCAGTTCTGATGCTCGAAACGAATAACTGGAACGGCCTAGGGGAAAACTACACATACCGTTGTAATCGGGCGAGTTTCTACTTTCAGATGCAACAGAAATTTTGCGGATTGGTCAATCCGTTCGCTAGATATGGCAGTTTGGAGGTAAGAAACGCTAGAGAAACTCAAAATTTTCGCAGTTCTGATGCTCGAAACGAGTAACTAGAACGGCCTAGGCGAAAACTACACATACCGTTGTAATCGGGCGAGTTTCTACTTTCAGATGCAACAGAAATTTTGCGGATTGGTCAATCCGTTCGCGAGATATGGCAGTTTGGAGGTAAGAAACGCTTGAGAAACTCAAAATTTGCGCAGTTCTGATGCTCGAAACGAATAACTAGAACGGCCTAGGGGAAAAGTGCGCATACCGTTGTAATCGGGCGAGTTTCTACTTTCAGATGCAACAGAAATTTTGCGGATTGATCAATCCGTTCGCGAGATATGGCAGTTTGGATATAAGAAACGCTTGAGAAACTCAAAATTTTCGCAGTTCTGATGCTCGAAACGAGTAACTAGAACGGCCTAGGGGAAATGTACGCATACCGTTGTATTCGGGCGAGTTTCTACTTTCAGATGCAACAGAAATTTTGCAGATTGGTTTATCCGTTCGCGAGATATGGCAGTTTGGAGATAAGAAACGCTTGAGAAACTCAAAATTTTCGCAGTTCTGATGCTCGAAACGAGTAACTAGAACGGCCGAGGGGAAATGTACGCATACCGTTGTAATCGGGCGAGTTTCTACTTTCAGATGCAACAGAAATTTTACGGATTGGTCAATCCGTTCGCGAGATATGGCAGTTTGGAAATAAGAAACGCTTGGGAAACTCAAAATTTTCGCAGTTCTGATGCTCGAAACGAATAACTAGAACCGCCTAGGGGAAAAGTGCGCATACCGTTGTAATCGGGCGAGTTTCTACTTTCAGATGCCACAGAAATTTTGCGGATTGATCAATCCGTTCGCGAGATATGGCAGTTTGGAAATAAGAAACGCTTGAGAAACTCAAAATTTTCGCAGTTCTGATGCTCGAAACGAGTAACTAGAACGGCATAGGGGAAAAGTACGAATACCATTGTAATCGGGCGAGATTCTACTTTCAGATGCAACAGAAATTTTGCGGATTGATCAATCCGTTCGCGAGATATGGCAGTTTGGAGGTAAGAAACGCTTGAGAAACTCAAAATTTTCGCAGTTCTGATGCTCGAAACGAATAACTAGAACGGCCTAGGGGAAAACTACACCCACCGTTGTAATCGGGCGAGTTTCTACTTTCAGACGCAACAGAAATTTTGCGGATAGGTCAATCCGTTCGCGAGATATGGCAGTTTGGAGGTAAGAAACGCTTGAGAAACTCAAAATTTTCGCAGTTCTGATGCTCGAAACGAATAACTGGAACGGCCTAGGGGAAAACTACACATACGGTTGTAATCGGGCGAGTTTCTACTTTCAGATGCAACAGAAATTTTGCGGATTGGTCAATCCGTTCGCTAGATATGGCAGTTTGGAGGTAAGAAACGCTAGAGAAACTCAAAATTTTCGCAGTTCTGATGCTCGAAACGAGTAACTAGAACGGCCTAGGCGAAAACTACACATACCGTTGTAATCGGGCGAGTTTCTACTTTCAGATGCAACAGAAATTTTGCGGATTGGTCAATCCGTTCGCGAGATATGGCAGTTTGGAGGTAAGAAACGCTTGAGAAACTCAAAATTTGCGCAGTTCTGATGCTCGAAACGAATAACTAGAACGGCCTAGGGGAAAAGTGCGCATACCGTTGTAATCGGGAGAGTTTCTACTTTTAGATGCAACAGAAATTTTGCGGATTGATCAATCCGTTCGCGAGATATGGCAGTTTGGATATAAGAAACGCTTGAGAAACTCAAAATTTTCGCAGTTCTGATGCTCGAAACGAGTAACTAGAACGGCCTAGGGGAAATGTACGCATACCGTTGTATTCGGGCGAGTTTCTACTTTCAGATGCAACAGAAATTTTACGGATTGGTCAATCCGTTCGCGAGATATGGCAGTTTGGAAATAAGAAACGCTTGGGAAACTCAAAATTTTCGCAGTTCTGATGCTCGAACGAATAACTAGAACCGCCTAGGGGAAAAGTGCGCATACCGTTGTAATCGGGCGAGTTTCTACTTTCAGATGCCACAGAAATTTTGCGGATTGATCAATCCGTTCGCGAGATATGGCAGTTTGGAAATAAGAAACGCTTGAGAAACTCAAAATTTTCGCAGTTCTGATGCTCGAAACGAGTAACTAGAACGGCATAGGGGAAAAGTACGTATACCGTTGTAATCGGGCGAGTTTCTACTTTCAGATGCAACAGAAATTTTGCGGATTGATCAATCCGTTCGCGAGATATGGCAGTTTGGAGGTAAGAAACGCTTGAGAAACTCAAAATTTTCGCAGTTCTGATGCTCGAAACGAATAACTAGAACGGCCTAGGGGAAAACTACACCCACCGTTGTAATCGGGCGAGTTTCTACTTTCAGACGCAACATAAATTTTGCGGATAGGTCAATCCGTTCGCGAGATATGGCAGTTTGGAGGTAAGAAACGCTTGAGAAACTCAAAATTTTCGCAGTTCTGATGCTCGACACGAATAACTAGAACGGCCTAGGGGAAAAGTGCGCATACCGTTGTAATCGGGCGAGTTTCTACTTTCAGATGCAACAGAAATTTTGCGGATTGATCAATCCGTTCGCGAGATATGGCAGTTTGGATATAAGAAACGCTTGAGAAACTCAAAATTTTCGCAGTTCTGATGCTCGAAACGAGTAACTAGAACGGCATAGGGGAAGAGTACGTATACCGTTGTAATCGGGTGAGTTTCTACTTTCAGATGCAACAGAAATTTTGCGGATTGGTCAATCCGTTCGCGAGATATGGCCGTTTGGATGTAAGAAACGCTTGAGAAACTCAAAATTCTCGCATTTCTGATGCTCGAAACGAGTAACTAGAACGGCATAGGGGAAGAGTACGCATACCGTTGTAATCGGGTGAGTTTCTACTTTCAGATGCAACAGAAATTTTGCGGATTGGTCAATCCGTTCGCGAGATATGGTAGTTGGGAGGTAAGAAACGCTTGAGAAACTCAAAATTTTCGCAGTTCTGATGCTCGAAACGAGTAACTAGAACGGCATAGGGGAAAAGTACGCATACCGTTGTAATCGGGTGAGTTTCTACTTTCAGATACAACAGAAATTTTGCGGATTGGTCAATCCGTTCGCGAGATATGGCAGTTTGGAGGTAAGAAACGCTTGAGAAACTCAAAATTTTCGCAGTTCTGATGCTCGAAACGAATAACTGGAACGGCCTAGGGGAAAACTACACAGACCGTTGTAATCGGGCGAGTTTCTACTTTCAGATGCTACAGAAATTTTGCAGATTGGTCTATCCGTTCGCGAGATATGGCAGTTTGGAGAAAAGAAACGCTTGAGAAACTCAAAATTTTCGCAGTTCTGATGCTCGAAACGAGTAACTAGAACGGCCTAGGGGAATAGTACGCACACCGTTGTAATCGGGCGAGTTTCTACTTTCAGGCGCAACAGAAATTTTGCGGATTGGTCAATCCGTTCGCGAGATATGGCAGTTTGGAGGTAAGAAACGCTTGAGAAACTCAAAATTTGCGCAGTTCTGATGCTCGAAACGAATAACTAGAACGGCTTAGGGGAAAAGTGCGCATACCGTTGTAATCGGGCGAGTTTCTACTTTCAGATGCAACAGAAATTTTGCGGATTGATCAATCCGTTCGCGAGATATGGCAGTTTGGATATAAGAAACGCTTGAGAAACTCAAAATTTTCGTAGTTCTGATGCTCGAAACGAGTAACTAGAACGGCCTAGGGGAAATGTACGCATACCGTTGTAATCGGGCGAGTTTCTACTTTCAGATGCAACAGAAATTTTGCGGATTGGTCGATCCGTTCGCGAGATGTGGCAGTTTGGATGTAAGAAACGCTTGAGAAACTCAAAATTTTCGCAGTTCTGAAGCTCGAAACTAATAACTAGAACGGCCTAGGGGAAAACTACACCTACCGTTGTAGTCGGGCGAGTTTCTACTTTCAGATGCAACAGAAATCATGCGGATTGGTCAATCCGTTCGCGAGATATGGCCGTTTGGATGTAAGAAACGCTTGAGAAACTCAAAATTTTCGCAGTTCTGATGCTCGAAACGAATAACCAGAACGGCCTAGGGGAAAAGTGCGCATACCGTTTTAATCGGCGAGTTTCTACTTTCAGATGCAACAGAAATTTTCCGGATTGATCAATCCGTTCGCGAGATATGGCAGTTTGGAGGTAAGAAACGCTTGAGAAACTCAAAATTTCGCAGTTCTGATGCTCGAAATGAATAACTGGAACGGCCTAGGCGAAAACTACACATACCGTTGTAATCGGGCGAGTTTCTACTTTCAGATGCAACAGAAATTTTGCGGATTGGTCAATCCGTTCCCGAGATATGGCAGTTTGGAGGTAAGAAACGCTTGAGAAACTCAAAATTTGCGCAGTTCTGATGCTTGAAACGAATAACTAGAACGGCCTAGGGGGAAAGTGCGCATACCGTTGTAATCGGGCGAGTTTCTACTTTCAGATGCAACAGAAATTTTGCGGATTGATCAATCCGTTCGCGAGATATGGCAGTTTGGAGATAAGAAACGCTTTAGAAACTCAATATTTTCGCAGTTCTGATGCTCGAAACGAATAACTAGAACGGCCCAGGGGAAAAGTGCGCATACCGTTGTAATCGGGCGAGTTTCTACTTTCAAATGCAACAGAAATTTTGCGGATTGGTCAATCCGTTCGCGAGATATGGCAGTTTGGATGTAAGAAACGCTTGAGAAACTCAAAATTTTCGCAGTTCTGATACTCGAAACGATTAACTGGAACGTTCTAGGGGAAAACTACACATACCGTTGTAATCGGGCGAGTTTCTACTTTCAGGTGCAACAGAAATTTTGCGGATTGGTCGATCCGTTCGCGAGATATGGCAGTTTGGAGGTAAGAAACGCTTGAGAAACTCAAAATTTGCGCAGTTCTGATGCTTGAAACGAATAACTAGAACGGCCTAGGGGGAAAGTGCGCATACCGTTGTAATCGGGCGAGTTTCTACTTTCAGATGCAACAGAAATTTTGCGGATTGATCAATCCGTTCGCGAGATATGGCAGTTTGGAGATAAGAAACGCTTTAGAAGCTCAAAATTTTCGCAGTTCTGATGCTCGAAACGAATAACTAGAACGGCCCAGGGGAAAAGTGCGCATACCGTTGTAATCGGGCGAGTTTCTACTTTCAAATGCAACAGAAATTTTGCGGATTGGTCAATCCGTTCGCGAGATATGGCAGTTTGGAGGTAAGAAACGCATGAGAAACTCAAAATTTTCGCAGTTCTGATTCTCGAAACGAATAACTGGAACGGTCTAGGGGAAAACTACACATACCGTTGTAATCAGGCGAGTTTCTACTTTCAGATGCAACAGAAATTTTGCGGATTGGTCAATCCGTTCGCGAGATGTGGCAGTTTGGATGTAAGAAACGCTTGAGAAACTCAAAATTTGCGCAGTTCTGATGCTTGAAACGAATAACTAGAACGGCCTAGGGGGAAAGTGCGCACACCGTTGTAATCGGGCGAGTTTCTACTTTCAGATGCAACAGAAATTTTGCGGATTGGTCGATCTGTTCGCGAGATATGGCAGTTTGGAGGTAAGAAACGCTTGAGAAACTCAAAATTTTCGCAGTTCTGATGCTCGAAACGAATGACTAGAACGGCCTAGGGGAGAAGTACGCATACCGTTGTAATCGAGCGGGTTTCTACTTTCAGATGCAACAGAAATCATGCGGATCGGTCAATCCGTTCGCGAGATATGGCAGTTTGGATGTAAGAAACGATTGAGAAACTCAAAATTTTCGCAGTTCTGATGCTCGAAACGAATAACTGGAACGGCCTAGGGGAAAACTACACATACCGTTGTAATCGGGCGAGTTTCTACTTTCAGATGCAACAGAAATTTTGCGGATTGGTCGATCTGTTCGCGAGATATGGCAGTTTGGAAGTAGGAAACGCTTGAGAAACTCAAAATTTAAGCAGTTCTGATGCTCGAAACGAATAACTAGAACGGCCCAGGGGAAAAGTGCGCATACCGTTGTAATCGGGCGAGTTTCTACTTTCAAATGCAACAGAAATTTTGCGGATTGGTCAATCCGTTCGCGAGATATGGCAGTTTGGAGGTAAGAAACGCTTGAGAAACTCAAAATTTTCGCAGTTCTGATTCTCGAAACGAATAACTGGAACGGTCTAGGAGAAAACTACACATACCGTTGTAATCAGGCAAGTTTCTACTTTCAGATGCAACAGAAATTTTGCGGATTGGTCAATCCGTTCGCGAGATGTGGCAGTTTGGATGTAAGAAACGCTTGAGAAACTCAAAATTTTCGCAGTTCTGATGCTCGAAACGAATAACTAGATCGGCCTAGGTGAAAAGTCCGCATACCGTTGTAATCGGGCGAGTTTCTACTTTCAGAAGCAACAGAAATTTTGCGGATTGATCAATCCGTTCGCGAGATATGGCAGTTTGGAGGTAAGAAACGCTTGAGAAACTCATAATTTTCGCAGTTCTGAAGCTCGAAATGAATAACTGGAACGGCCTAGGGGAAAACTACACATAACGTTGTAATCAGGCGAGTTTCTACTTTCAGATGCAACAGAAATTTTGCGGATTGGTCAATCCGTTCGCGAGATGTGGCAGTTTGGATGTAAGAAACGCTTGAGAAACTCAAAATTTTCGCAGTTCTGATTCTCGAAACGAATAACTAGAACGGCCTAGGGGAAAAGTACGCATACCGATGTAATCGGGCGAGTTTCTACTTTCAGGTGCAACAGAAATTTTGCGGATTGGTCGATCCGTTCGCGAGATATGGCAGTTTGGGGGTAAGAAACGCTTGAGAAACTCAAAATTTGCGCAGTTCTGATGCTTGAAACGAATAACTAAAACGGCCTAGGGGGAAAGTGCGCATACCGTTGTAATCGGTCGAGTTTCTACTTTCAGATGCAACAGAAATTTTGCGGATTGATCAATCCGTTCGCGAGATATGGCAGTTTGGAGATAAGAAACGCTTTAGAAGCTCAAAATTTTCGCAGTTCTGATGCTCGAAACGAATAACTAGAACGGCCCAGGGGAAAAGTGCGCATACCGTTGTAATCGGGCCAGTTTCTACTTTCAAATGCAACAGAAATTTTGCGGATTGGTCAGTCCGTTCGCGAGATATGGCAGTTTGGAGGTAAGAAACGCTTGAGAAACTCAAAATTGTCGCAGTTCTGATTCTCGAAACGAATAACTGGAACGGTCTAGGGGAAAACTACACATACCGTTGTAATCAGGCGAGTTTCTACTTTCAGATGCAACAGAAATTTTGCGGATTGGTCAATCCGTTCGCGAGATGTGGCAGTTTGGATGTAAGAAACGCTTGAGAAACTCAAAATTTTCGCAGTTCTGATTCTCGAAACGAATAACTAGAACGGCCTAGGGGAAAAGTACGCATACCGATGTAATCGGGCGAGTTTCTACTTTCAGGTGCAACAGAAATTTTGCGGATTGGTCGATCTGTTCGCGAGATATGGCCGTTTGGAGGTAAGAAACGCTTGAGAAACTCAAAATTTTCGCAGTTCTGATGCTCGAAACGAATGACTAGAACGGCCTAGGGGAGAAGTACGCATACCGTTGTAATCGGGCGGGTTTCTACTTTCAGATGCAACAGAAATCATGCGGATCGGTCAATCCGTTCGCGAGATATGGCAGTTTGGATGTAAGAAACGATTGAGAAACTCAAAATTTTCGCAGTTCTGATTCTTGAAACGAATAACTGGAACGGTCTAGGGGAAAACTACACATACCGTTGTAATCAGGCGAGTTTCTACTTTCAGATGCAACAGAAATTTTGCGGATTGGTCAATCCGTTCGCGAGATGTGGCAGTTTGGATGTAAGAAACGCTTGAGAAACTCAAAATTTTCGCAGTTCTGATTCTCGAAACGAATAACTAGAACGGCCTAGGGGAAAAGTACGCTTACCGATGTAATCGGGCGAGTTTCTACTTTCAGGTGCAACAGAAATTTTGCGGATTGGTCGATCCGTTCGCGAGATATGGCAGTTTGGAGGTAAGAAACGCTTGAGAAACTCAAAATTTGCGCAGTTCTGATGCTTGAAACGAATAACTAGAACGCCCTAGGGGGAAAGTGCGCATACCGTTGTAATCGGGCGAGTTTCTACTTTCAGATGCAACAGAAATTTTGCGGATTGATCAATCCGTTCGCGAGATATGGCAGTTTGGAGATAAGAAACGCTTTAGAAGCTCAAAATTTTCGCAGTTCTGATGCTCGAAACGAATAACTAGAACGGCCCAGGGGAAAAGTGCGCATACCGTTGTAATCGGGCGAGTTTCTACTTTCAAATGCAACAGAAATTTTGCGGATTGGTCAATCCGTTCGCGAGATATGGCAGTTTGGAGGTAAGAAACGCTTGAGAAACTCAAAATTTTCGCAGTTCTGATTCTCAAAACGAATAACTGGAACGGTCTAGGGGAAAACTACACATACCGTTGTAATCAGGCGAGTTTCTACTTTCAGATGCAACAGAAATTTTGCGGATCGGTCAATCCGTTCGCGAGATGTGGCAGTTTGGATGTAAGAAACGCTTGAGAAACTCAAGATTTTCGCAGTTCTGATGCTCGAAACGAATAACTGGAACGGCCTAGGGGAAAACTACACATACCGTTGTAATCGGGCGAGTTTCTACTTTCAGATGCAACAGAAATTTTGCGGATTGGTCGATCTGTTCGCGAGATATGGCAGTTTGGAAGTAGGAAACGCTTGAGAAACTCAAAATTTTCGCAGTTCTGATGCTCGAAACGAATAACTAGAACGGCCCAGGGGAAAAGTGCGCATACCGTTGTAATCGGGCGAGTTTCTACTTTCAAATGCAACAGAAATTTTGCGGATTGGTCAATCCGTTCGCGAGATATGGCAGTTTGGAGGTAAGAAACGCTTGAGAAACTCAAAATTTTCGCAGTTCTGATCCTGAAACGAATAACTGGAACGGTCTAGGGGAAAACTACACATACCGTTGTAATCAGGCGAGTTTCTACTTTCAGATGCAACAGAAATTTTGCGGATTGGTCAATCCGTTCGCGAGATGTGGCAGTTTGGATGTAAGAAACGCTTGAGAAACTCAAAATTTTCGCAGTTCTGATGCTCGAAACGAATAACTAGAACGGCCCAGGGGAAAAGTGCGCATACCGATGTAATCGGGCGAGTTTCTACTTTCAGGTGCAACAGAAATTTTGCGGATTGGTCGATCCGTTCGCGAGATATGGCAGTTTGGAGGTAAGAAACGCTTGAGAAACTCAAAATTTGCGCAGTTCTGATGCTTGAAACGAATAACTAGAACGGCCTAGGGGGAAAGTGCGCACACCGTTGTAATCGGGCGAGTTTCTACTTTCAGATGCAACAGAAATTTTGCGGATTGGTCGGTCTGTTCGCGAGATATGGCAGTTTGGAGGTAAGAAACGCTTGAGAAACTCAAAATTTTCGTAGTTCTGTTGCTCAAAACGAATGACTAGAACGGCCTAGGGGAGAAGTACGCATACCGTTGTAATCGGGCGGGTTTCTACTTTCAGATGCAACAGAAATCATGCGGATCGGTCAATCCGTTCGCGAGATACTACCTTGATCAAAAAGTTTTAGGACTTTATTCATAAAATCAAAAATACAAATTTATTCGTCCAAATCGATATGGTCCCCTTCAAAGTAGTCCCCATTGACTGCAATGCACTTGCGCCAGCGCTTGATCCAATCCTCGAAACACCGCTGGTACTCAATTTTCGGTATGTCCATCAGAGCCGTCTTCGATTTTGTCATGACCTCCTGTCGGGTACTGTAACGCGTTCCGCGAAGCGGTTTTTTAATTCGGTTGAACAGAAAAAAGTCGCAGGGTGCCAGATCTGGTGAATTTGAAGGCTGCTGGATAGTGTTCGTGTTGTTTTTCGTCAAAAACTCGCGGATAAGGATCGCATTGTGCGCCGGTGCGTTATCGTGGTGCAAAATCCACGAGTTGTTTGCCCACAAATCTGGCCTTTTTTGACGAATTCACTAACCAAAACGTCTTGAACGGATCCATAAGCAATGTTCAAGTCCTCTTCCAGCTCTCTGATGGTCAATTTGCGGTTTTCGGACAACATTTCTTGAATTTTATCGATGTTTTCATCGGTTTTCGACGTTGTCGGCCTGCCACTGCGTTTGTCATCCTCGACCGACTCACGACCACTTCTGAAGCGTTCGTGCCATCGAAAAACATTTGATCTCGAAAGAGTATCGTTGCCGAAACACTTCTCCAACATATCCAAGGTCTGCGGACCGTTAAATCCGTTTTTTACACAAAATTTAATGCAAACTCGTTGATGCTCAAATGATGCCATTTTCAAAATCGAAGACACGAACAAAGGAGATGTGCTCAGTACAACGTAACTTTTACAAATATCAAGCTATGATGCTGAAATTGGAAGGAAGTGTTAACGACAGATATGGTAACCTAACAAAAAAAAAAAGAAACAATCGGGTGATTGACGGCGACACACGGGGGACAGTCCTAGAACTTTTTGATCAAGGTAGTATGGCAGTTTGGATGTAAGAAACGATTGAGAAACTCAAAATTTTCGCAGTTCTGATGCTCGAAACGAATAACTGGAACGGCCTAGGGGAAAACTACACATACCGTTGTAATCGGGCGAGTTTCTACTTTCAGATGCAACAGAAACTTTGCGGATTGGTCGATCTGTTCGCGAGATATGGCAGTTTGGAAGTAGGAAACGCTTGAGAAACTCAAAATTTTCGCAGTTCTGATGCTCGAAACGAATAACTAGAACGGCCCAGGGGAAAAGTGCGCATACCGTTGTAATCGGGCGAGTTTCTACTTTCAAATGCAACAGAAATTTTGCGGATTGGTCAATCCGTTCGCGAGATATGGCAGTTTGGAGGTAAGAAACGCTTGAGAAACTCAAAATTTTCGCAGTTCTGATTCTCGAAACGAATAACTGGAACGGTCTAGGGGAAAACTACACATACCGTTGTAATCAGGCGAGTTTCTACTTTCAGATGCAACAGAAATTTTGCGGATTGGTCAATCCGTTCGCGAGATGTGGCAGTTTGGTTGTAAGAAACGCTTGAGAAACTCAAAATTTTCGCAGTTCTGATGCTCGAAACGAATAACTAGAACGGCCTAGGGGAAAAGTCCGCATACCGTTGTAATCGGGCGAGTTTCTACTTTCAGAAGCAACAGAAATTTTGCGGATTGATCAATCCGTTCGCGAGATATGGCAGTTTGGAGGTAAGAAACGCTTGAGAAACTCAAAATTTTCGCAGTTCTGAAGCTCGAAATGAATAACTGGAACGGCCTAGGGGAAAACTACACATACCGTTGTAATCGGGCGAGTTTCTACTTTCAGATGCAACAGAAATTTTGCGGATTGGTCAATCCGTTCGCGAGATATGGCAGTTTGGAGGTAAGAAACGCTTGAGAAACTCAAAATTTGCGCAGTTCTGATGCTTGAAACGAATAACTAGAACGGCCTAGGGGGAAAGTGCGCATACCGTTGTAATCGGGCGAGTTTCTACTTTCAGATGCAACAGAAATTTTGCGGATTGATCAATCCGTTCGCGAGATATGGCAGTTTGGAGATAAGAAACGCTTTAGAAACTCAATATTTTCGCAGTTCTGATTCTCGAAACGAATAACTAGAACGGCCCAGGGGAAAAGTGCGCATACCGTTGTAATCGGGCGAGTTTCTACTTTCAAATGCAACAGAAATTTTGCGGATTGGTCAATCCGTTCGCGAGATATGGCAGTTTGGAGGTAAGAAACGCTTGAGAAACACAAAATTTTCGCAGTTCTGATTCTCGAAACGAATAACTGGAACGGTCTAGGGGAAAACTACACATACCGTTGTAATCAGGCGAGTTTCTACTTTCAGATGCAACAGAAATTTTGCGGATTGGTCAATCCGTTCGCGAGATGTGGCAGTTTGGATGTAAGAAACGCTTGAGAAACTCAAAATTTTCGCAGTTCTGATGCTCGAAACGAATAACTAGAACGGCCTAGGGGAAAAGTACGCATACCGATGTAATCGGGCGAGTTTCTACTTTCAGGTGCAACAGAAATTTTGCGGATTGGTCGATCCGTTCGCGAGATGTGGCAGTTTGGAGATAAGAAACGCTTTAGAAACTCAATATTTTCGCAGTTCTGATGCTCGAAACGAATAACTAGAACGGCCTAGGGGAGAAGTACGCATACCGTTGTAATCGGGCGGGTTTCTACTTTCAGATGCAACAGAAATCATGCGGATCGGTCAATCCGTTCGCGAGATATGGCAGTTTGGATGTAAGAAACGATTGAGAAACTCAAAATTTTCGCAGTTCTGAAGCTCGAAACTAATAACTAGAACGGCCTAGGGGAAAACTACACATACCGTTGTAATCGGGCGAGTTTCTACTTTCAGATGCAACAGAAATTTTCCGGATTGATCAATCCGTTCGCGAGATATGGTAGTTTGGAGGTAAGAAACGCTTGAGAAACTCAAAATTTTCGCAGTTCTGATGCTCGAAACGAATAACTGGAACGGCCTAGGGGAAAACTACACATACCGTTGTAATCGGGCGAGTTTCTACATTCAAATGCAACAGAAATTTTGCGGATTGGTCAATCCGTTCGCGAGATATGGCAGTTTGGATGTAAGAAACGCTTGAGAAACTCAAAATTTTCGCAGTTCTGAAGCTCGAAACTAATAACTAGAACGGCCTAGGGGAAAACTACACCTACCGTTGTTGTCGGGCGAGTTTCTACTTTCAGATGCAACAGAAATCATGCGGATTGGTTAATCCGTTCGCGAGATATGGCCGTTTGGAGATTAGAAACGCTTTAGAAACTCAAAATTTTCGCAGTTCTGATGCTCGAAACGAATAACTAGAACGGCCCAGGGGAAAACTACACATACCGTTGTTATCAGGCGAGTTTCTACATTCAGATGCAACAGAAATTTTGCGGATTGGTCGATCCGTTCGCGAGATGTGGCAGTTTGGATGTAAGAAACGCTTGAGAAACTCAAAATTTTCGCAGTTCTGAAGCTCGAAACTAATAACTAGAACGGCCTAGGGGAAAACTACACCTACCGTTGTAGTCGGGCGAGTTTCTACTGTCAGAGGCAACAGAAATCATATGGATTGGTCAATCCGTTCGCGAGGTATGGCCGTTTGGATGTAAGAAACGCTTGAGAAACTCAAAATTTTCGCAGTTCTGATTCTCGAAACGAATAACTGGAACGGTCTAGGTGAAGACTACACATACCGTTGTAATCAGGCGAGCTTCTACTTTCAGATGCAACAGAAATTTTGCGGATTGGTCAATCCGTTCGCTAGATGTGGCAGTTTGGATGTAAGAAACGCTTGAGAAACTCAAAATTTTCGCAGTTCTGAAGCTCGAAACTAATAACTAGAACGGCCTAGGGGAAAACTACACCTACCGTTGTTGTCGGGCGAGTTTCTACTTTCAGATGCAACAGAAATCATGCGGATTGGTTAATCCGTTCGCGAGATATGGCCGTTTGGAGATTAGAAACGCTTTAGAAACTCAAAATTTTCGCAGTTCTGATGCTCGAAACGAATAACTAGAACGGCCCAGGGGAAAACTACACATACCGTTGTTATCAGGCGAGTTTCTACATTCAGATGCAACAGAAATTTTGCGGATTGGTCGATCCGTTCGCGAGATGTGGCAGTTTGGATGTAAGAAACGCTTGAGAAACTCAAAATTTTCGCAGTTCTGAAGCTCGAAACTAATAACTAGAACGGCCTAGGGGAAAACTACACCTACCGTTGTAGTCGGGCGAGTTTCTACTGTCAGAGGCAACAGAAATCATATGGATTGGTCAATCCGTTCGCGAGGTATGGCCGTTTGGATGTAAGAAACGCTTGAGAAACTCAAAATTTTCGCAGTTCTGATTCTCGAAACGAATAACTGGAACGGTCTAGGTGAAGACTACACATACCGTTGTAATCAGGCGAGCTTCTACTTTCAGATGCAACAGAAATTTTGCGGATTGGTCAATCCGTTCGCTAGATGTGGCAGTTTGGATGTAAGAAACGCTTGAGAAACTCAAAATTTTCGCAGTTCTGATGCTCGAAACGAATAACTAGAACGGCCTAGGGGAAAAGTACGCATACCGATGTAATCGGGCGAGTTTCTACTTTCAGATGCAACGGAAATTTTGCGGATTGATCAGTCCGTTCGCGAGATATGGCAGTTTGGAGATAAGAAACGCTTTAGAAGCTCAAAATTTTCGCAGTTCTGATGCTCGAAACGAATAACTAGAACGGCCCAGGGGAAAAGTGCGCATACCGTTGTAATCGGTCCAGTTTCTACTTTCAAATGCAACAGAAATTTTGCGGATTGGTCAATCCGTTCGCGAGATATGGCAGTTTGGAGGTAAGAAACGCTTGAGAAACTCAAAATTTTCGCAGTTCTGATTCTCGAAACGAATAACTGGAACGGTCTAGGGGAAAACTACACATACCGTTGTAATCAGGCGAGTTTCTACTTTCAGATGCAACAGAAATTTTGCGGATTGGTCAATCCGTTCGCGAGATGTGGCAGTTTGGATGTAAGAAACGCTTGAGAAACTCAAAATTTGCGCAGTTCTGATGCTTGAAACGAATAACTAGAACGGCCAAGGGGGAAAGTGCGCACACCGTTGTAATCGGGCGAGTTTCTACTTTCAGATGCAACAGAAATTTTGCGGATTGGTCGATCTGTTCGCGAGATATGGCAGTTTGGAGGTAAGAAACGCTTGAGAAACTCAAAATTTTCGCAGTTCTGATGCTCGAAACGAATGACTAGAACGGCCTAGGGGAGAAGTACGCATACCGTTGTAATCGGGCGGGTTTCTACTTTCAGATGCAACAGAAATCATGCGGATCGGTCAATCCGTTCGCGAGATATGGCAGTTTGGATGTAAGAAACGATTGAGAAACTCAAAATTTTCGCAGTTCTGATGCTCGAAACGAATAACTGGAACGGCCTTGGGGAAAACTACACATACCGTTGTAATCGGGCGAGTTTCTACTTTCAGATGCAACAGAAATTTTGCGGATTGGTCGATCTGTTCGCGAGATATGGCAGTTTGGAAGTAGGAAACGCTTGAGAAACTCAAAATTTTCGCAGTTCTGATGCTCGAAACGAATAACTAGAACGGCCCAGGGGAAAAGTGCGCATACCGTTGTAATCGGGCGAGTTTCTACTTTCAAATGCAACAGAAATTTTGCGGATTGGTCAATCCGTTCGCGAGATATGGCAGTTTGGAGGTAAGAAACGCTTGAGAAACTCAAAATTTGCGCAGTTCTGATGCTTGAAACGAATAACTAGAACGGCCTAGGGGGAAAGTGCGCATACCGTTGTAATCGGGCGAGTTTCTACTTTCAGATGCAACAGAAATTTTGCGGACTGATCAATCCGTTCGCGAGATATGGCAGTTTGGAGATAAGAAACGCTTTAGAAGCTCAAAATTTTCGCAGTTCTGATGCTCGAAACGAATAACTAGAACGGCCCAGGGGAAAAGTGCGCATACCGTTGTAATCGGGCGAGTTTCTACTTTCAAATGCAACAGAAATTTTGCGGATTGGTCAATCCGATCGCGAGATATGGCAGTTTGGAGGTAAGAAACGCTTGAGAAACTCAAAATTTTCGCAGTTCTGAAGCTCGAAACTAATAACTAGAACGGCCTAGGGGAAAACTACACCTACCGTTGTTGTCGGGCGAGTTTCTACTTTCAGATGCAACAGAAATCATGCGGATTGGTTAATCCGTTCGCGAGATATGGCCGTTTGGAGATTAGAAACGCTTTAGAAACTCAAAATTTTCGCAGTTCTGATGCTCGAAACGAATAACTAGAACGGCCCAGGGGAAAACTACACATACCGTTGTTATCAGGCGAGTTTCTACTTTCAGATGCAACAGAAATTTTGCGGATTGGTCAATCCGTTCGCGAGATGCGGCAGTTTGGATGTAACAAACGCTAGAGAAACTCAAAATTTTCGCAGTTCTGATGCTCGAAACGAATAACTAGAACGGCCTAGGGGAAAAGAACGCATACCGATGTAATCGGGCGAGTTTCTACTTTCAGATGCAACAGAAATTTTGCGGATTGGTCGATCCGTTCGCGAGATGTGGCAGCTTGGATGTAAGAAACGCTTGAGAAACTCAAAATTTTCGCAGTTCTGAAGCTCGAAACTAATAACTAGAACGGCCTAGGGGAAAACTACACCTACCGTTGTAGTCGGGCGAGTTTCTACTTTCAGATGCAACAGAAATCATATGGATTGGTCAATCCGTTCGCGAGGTATGGCCGTTTGGATGTAAGAAACGCTTGAGAAACTCAAAATTTTCGCAGTTCTGATTCTCGAAACGAATAACTGGAACGGTCTAGGTGAAGACTACACATACCGTTGTAATCAGGCGAGCTTCTACTTTCAGATGCAACAGAAATTTTGCGGATTGGTCAATCCGTTCGCGAGATGTGGCAGTTTGGATGTAAGAAACGCTTGAGAAACTCAAAATTTTCGCAGTTCTGATGCTCGAAACGAATAACTAGAACGGCCTAGGGGAAAAGTACGCATACCGATGTAATCGGGCGAGTTTCTACTTTCAGATGCAACGGAAATTTTGCGGATTGATCAATCCGTTCGCGAGATATGGCAGTTTGGAGATAAGAAACGCTTTAGAAGCTCAAAATTTTCGCAGTTCTGATGCTCGAAACGAATAACTAGAACGGCCCAGGGGAAAAGTGCGCATACCGTTGTAATCAGGCGAGTTTCTACTTTCAGATGCAACAGAAATTTTGCGGATTGGTCAATCCGTTCGCGAGATGTGGCAGTTTGGATGTAAGAAACGTTTGAGAAACTCAAAATTTGCGCAGTTCTGATGCTTGAAACGAATAACTAGAACGGCCTAGGGGGAAAGTGCGCACACCGTTGTAATCGGGCGAGTTTCTACTTTCAGATGCAACAGAAATTTTGCGGATTGGTCGATCTGTTCGCGAGATATGGCAGTTTGGAAGTAGGAAACGCTTGAGAAACTCAAAATTTTCGCAGTTCTGATGCTCGAAACGAATAACTAGAACGGCCCAGGGGAAAAGTGCGCATACCGTTGTAATCGGGCGAGTTTCTACTTTCAAATGCAACAGAAATTTTGCGGATTGGTCAATCCGTTCGCGAGATATGGCAGTTTGGAGGTAAGAAACGCTTGAGAAACTCAAAATTTGCGCAGTTCTGATGCTTGAAACGAATAACTAGAACGGCCTAGGGGGAAAGAGCGCATACCGTTGTAATCGGGCGAGTTTCTACTTTCAGATGCAACAAAAATTTTGCGGATTGATCAATCCGTTCGCGAGATATGGCAGTTTAGAGATAAGAAACGCTTTAGAAGCTCAAAATTTTCGCAGTTCTGATGCTCGAAACGAATAACTAGAACGGCCCAGGGGAAAAGTGCGCATACCGTTGTAATCGGGCGAGTTTCTACTTTCAAATGCAACAGAAATTTTGCGGATTGGTCAATCCGTTCGCGAGATATGGCAGTTTGGAGGTAAGAAACGCTTGAGAAACTCAAAATTTGCGCAGTTCTGATGCTTGAAACGAATAACTAGAACGGCCTAGGGGGAAAGTGCGCATACCGTTGTAATCGGGCGAGTTTCTACTTTCAGATGCAACAGAAATTTTGCGGACTGATCAATCCGTTCGCGAGATATGGCAGTTTGGAGATAAGAAACGCTTTAGAAGCTCAAAATTTTCGCAGTTCTGATGCTCGAAACGAATAACTAGAACGGCCCAGGGGAAAAGTGCGCATACCGTTGTAATCGGGCGAGTTTCTACTTTCAAATGCAACAGAAATTTTGCGGATTGGTCAATCCGTTCGCGAGATATGGCAGTTTGGAGGTAAGAAACGCTTGAGAAACTCAAAATTTGCGCAGTTCTGATGCTTGAAACGAATAACTAGAACGGCCTAGGGGGAAAGAGCGCATACCGTTGTAATCGGGCGAGTTTCTACTTTCAGATGCAACAAAAATTTTGCGGATTGATCAATCCGTTCGCGAGATATGGCAGTTTAGAGATAAGAAACGCTTTAGAAGCTCAAAATTTTCGCAGTTCTGATGCTCGAAACGAATAACTAGAACGGCCCAGGGGAAAAGTGCGCATACCGTTGTAATCGGGCGAGTTTCTACTTTCAAATGCAACAGAAATTTTGCGGATTGGTCAATCCGTTCGCGAGATATGGCAGTTTGGAGGTAAGAAACGCTTGAGAAACTCAAAATTTTCGCAGTTCTGATTCTCGAAACGAATAACTGGAACGGTCTAGGGGAAAACTACACATACCGTTGTAATCAGGCGAATTTCTACTTTCAGATGCAACAGAAATTTTGCGGATTGGTCAATCCGTTCGCGAGATGTGGCAGTTTGGATGTAAGAAACGCTTGAGAAACTCAAAATTTGCGCAGTTCTGATGCTTGAAACGAATAACTAGAACGGCCTAGGGGGAAAGTACGCATACCGATGTAATCGGGCGAGCTTCTACTTTCAGATGCAACAGAAATTTTGCGGATTGGTCGATCCGTTCGCGAGATATGGCAGTTTGGAAGTAAGAAACGCTTGAGAAATTCAAAACTTTTGCAGTTCTGATGCTCGAAACGAATGACTAGAACGGCCTAGGGGAGAAGTACGCATACCGTTGTAATCGGGCGAGTTTCTACTTTCAGATGCAACAGAAATTTTGCGGATTGATCAATCCGTTCGCGAGATATGGCAGTTTGGAGATAAGAAACGTTTGAGAAACTCAAAATTTTCGCAGTTCTGATGCTCGAAACGAATGACTAGAACCGCCTAGGGGAAAAGTGCGCATACCGTTGTAATCGGGCGAGTTTCTACTTTCAGATGCAACAGAAATTTTGCGGATTGATAAATCCGTTCGCGAGATATGGCAGTTTGGAGATAAGAAAGGCTTGAGAAACTCAAAATTTTCGCAGTTCTGATGCTCGAAACGAATAACTAGAACGGCCTAGGCGAAAAGTACGCATACCGATGTAATCGGGCGAGCTTCTACTTTCAGATGCAACAGAAATTCTGCGGATTGGTCGATCCGTTCGCGAGATATGGCAGTTTGGATGTAAGAAACGCTTGAGAGACTCAAAATTTTCGCAGTTCTGATGCTCGAAACGAATAACTAGAACGGCCCAGGGGAAAACTACACATACCGTTGTAATCAGGCGAGTTTCTACTTTCAGATGCAACAGAAATTTTGCGGATTGGTCAATCCGTTCGCCAGATGTGGCAGTTTGGAAGTAAGAAACGCTTGAGAAACTCAAAATTTTCGCAGTTCTGATGCTCGAAACGAATAACTAGAACGGCCTAGGGGAATACTACACCTACCGTTGTAATCAGGCGAGTTTCTACTTTCAGATGCAACAGAAATTTTGCGGATTGGTCAATCCGTTCGCGAGATGTGGCAGTTTGGAGGTAAGAAACGCTTGAGAAACTCAAAATTTTCGCAGTTCTGATGCTCGAAATGAATAACTAGAACGGCCTAGGGGAAAAGTACGCATACCGATGTAATCGGGCGAGTTTCTACTTTCAGATGCAACAGAAATTTTGCGGATTGGTCGATCCGTTCGCGAGATGTGGCAGTTTGGAAGTAAGAAACGCTTGAGAAATTCAAAATTTTCGCAGTTCTGATGCTCGAAACGAATGACTAGAACGGCCTAGGGGAGAAGTACGCATACCGTTGTAATCGGGCGAGTTTCTACTTTCAGATGCAACAGAAATTTTGCGGATTGATCAATCCGTTCGCGAGATATGGCAGTTTGGAAGTAAGAAACGCTTGAGAAATTCAAAACTTTCGCAGTTCTGATGCTCGAAACGAATGACTAGAACGGCCTAGGGGAGAACTACGCATACCGTTGTAATCGGGCGAGTTTCTACTTTCAGATGCAATAGAAATCATGCGGATTGATCAATCCGTTCGCGAGATATGGCAGTTTGGAGATAAGAAACGCTTTAGAAACTCAAAATTTTCGCAGTTCTGATGCTCGAAACGAATAACTAGAACGGCCCAGGGGAAAAGTGCGCATACCGTTGTAATCGGGCGAGTTTCTACTTTCAAATGCAATAGAAATCATGCGGATTGGTCAATCCGTTCGCGAGATATGGCAGTTTGGAGGTAAGAAACGCTTGAGAAACTCAAAATTTCCGCAGTTCTGATGCTCGAAACGAATAACTGGCACGGCCTAGGGGAAAACTACACATACTGTTGTAATCGGGCGAGTTTCTACTTTCAGATGCAACAGAAATTTTGCGGATTGGTCAATCCGTTCGCGAGATGTGGCAGTTTGGAGGTAAGAAACGCTTGAGAAACTCAAAATTTTCGCAGTTCTGATGCTCGAAACGAATAACTAGACCGGCCTAGGGGAAAAGTACGCAAACCGATGTACTCGGGCGAGTTTCTACTTTCAGATGCAACAGAAATTTTGCGGATTGGTGGATCCGTTCACGAGATATGGCAGTTTGGAAGTAGGAAGCGCTTGAGAAACTCAAAATTTGCGCAGTTCTGATGCTTGAAACGAATAACTAGAACGGCCTAGGGGGAAAGTGCGCATACCGTTGTATTCGGGCGAGTTTCTACTTTCAGATGCAACTAAAATTTTGCGGATTGATCAATCCGTTCGCAAGATATGGCACTTTGGAGATAAGAAACGCTTGAGAAACTCAAAATTTTCGCAGTTCTGATGCTCGAAACGAATGACTAGAACGGCCTAGGGGAGAAGTACCCATACCGTTGTAATCGGGCGAGTTTCTACTTTCAGATGCGACAGAAATCATGCGGATTGGTCAATCCGTTCGCGAGATATGGCCGTTTGGATGTAAGAAACGCTTGAGAAACTCAAAATTTTCGCAGTTCTGATGCTCGAAACGAATAACTACAACGGCCTAGGGGAAAAGTGCGCATACCGTTGTAATCGGGCGAGTTTCTACTTTCAGATGCAACAGAAATTATGCGGATTGGTCAATCCGTTCGCGAGATATGGCCGTTTGGATGTAAGAAACGCTTGAGAAACTCAAAATTTTCGCATTTCTAATGCTCGAAACAAATAACTAGAACGGCCTAGGGGAAAAGTGCGCATACCCTTGCAATCGGGCGAGTTTCTACTTTCAGATGCAACGGAAATTTTGCGGATCGGTCAATCCGTTCGCGAGATATGGCAGTTTGGATGTAAGAAACGATCGAGAAACTCAAAATTTTCGCAGTTCTGATGCTCAAAACGAATAACTGGAACGGCCTACAGGAAAACTACACATACCGTTGTAATCGGGCGAGTTTCTACTTTCAGATGCAACAGAAATTTTGCGGATTGGTCAATCCGTTCGCGAGAGATGGCAGTTTGGAGGTAAGAAACGCTTGAGAAACTCAAAATTTGCGCAGTTCTGATGCTTGAAACGAATAACTGGAACGGCCTAGGGGGAAAGTGCGCATACCGTTGTAATCGGGCGAGTTTCTACTTTCAGAAGCAACAGAAATTTTGCGGATTGGTCAATCCGTTCGCGAGATATGGCAGTTTGGAGGTAAGAAACGCTTGAGAAACTCAAAATTTTCGCAGTTCTGATTCTCGAAACGAATAACTGGAACGGTCTAGGGGAAAACTACACATACCGTTGTAATCAGGCGAGTTTCTACTTTCAGATGCAACAGAAATTTTGCGGATTGGTCAATCCGTTCGCGAGATGTGGCAGTTTGGATGTAAGAAACGCTTGAGAAACTCAAAATTTTCGCAGTTCTGATGCTCGAAACGAATAACTAGAACGGCCTAGGGGAAAAGTACGCATACCGATGTAATCGGGCGAGTTTCTACTTTCAGATGCAACTAAAATTTTGCGGATTGATCAATCCGTTCGCAAGATATGGCACTTTGGAGATAAGAAACGCTTGAGAAACTCAAAATTTGCGCAGTTCTGATGCTTGAAACGAATAACTGGAACGGCCTAGGGGGAAAGTGCGCATACCGTTGTAATCGGGCGAGTTTCTACTTTCAGATGCAACAGAAATTATGCGGATTTGTCAATCCGTTCGCGAGATATGGCCGTTTGGATGTAAGAAACGCTTGAGAAACTCAAAATTTTCGCATTTCTAATGCTCGAAACAAATAACTAGAACGGCCTAGGGGAAAAGTGCGCATACCCCTGTAATCGAGCGAGTTTCTACTTTCAGATGCAACGGAAATTTTGCGGATCGGTCAATCCGTTCGCGAGATATGGCAGTTTGGATGTAAGAAACGATCGAGAAACTCAAAATTTTCGCAGTTCTGATGCTCAAAACGAATAACTGGAACGGCCTAGAGGAAAACTACACATACCGTTGTAATCGGGCGAGTTTCTACTTTCAGATGCAACAGAAATTTTGCGGATTGGTCAATCCGTTCGCGAGAGATGGCAGTTTGGAGGTAAGAAACGCTTGAGAAACTCAAAATTTGCGCAGTTCTGATGCTTGAAACGAATAACTGGAACGGCCTAGGGGGAAAGTGCGCATACCGTTGTAATCGGGCGAGTTTCTACTTTCAGAAGCAACAGAAATTTTGCGGATTGGTCAATCCGTTCGCGAGATATGGCAGTTTGGAGGTAAGAAACGCTTGAGAAACTCAAAATTTTCGCAGTTCTGATGCTCGAAACGAATAACTGGAACGGTCTAGGGGAAAACTACACATACCGTTGTAATCAGGCGAGTTTCTACTTTCAGATGCAACAGAAATTTTGCGGATTGGTCAATCCGTTCGCGAGATGTGGCAGTTTGGAGGTAAGAAACGCTTGAGAAACTCAAAATTTTCGCAGTTCTGATGCTCGAAACGAATAACTAGACCGGCCTAGGGGAAAAGTACGCAAACCGATGTACTCGGGCGAGTTTCTACTTTCAGATGCAACAGAAATTTTGCGGATTGGTGGATCCGTTCACGAGATATGGCAGTTTGGAGGTAGGAAGCGCTTGAGAAACTCAAAATTTGCGCAGTTCTGATGCTTGAAACGAATAACTAGAACGGCCTAGGGGGAAAGTGCGCATACCGTTGTATTCGGGCGAGTTTCTACTTTCAGATGCAACTAAAATTTTGCGGATTGATCAATCCGTTCGCAAGATATGGCACTTTGGAGATAAGAAACGCTTGAGAAACTCAAAATTTTCGCAGTTCTGATGCTCGAAACGAATGACTAGAACGGCCTAGGGGAGAAGTACCCATACCGTTGTAATCGGGCGAGTTTCTACTTTCAGATGCGACAGAAATCATGCGGATTGGTCAATCCGTTCGCGAGATATGGCCGTTTGGATGTAAGAAACGCTTGAGAAACTCAAAATTTTCGCAGTTCTGATGCTCGAAACGAATAACTAGAACGGCCTAGGGGAAAAGTGCGCATACCGTTGTAATCGGGCGAGTTTCTACTTTCAAATGCAATAGAAATCATGCGGATTGGTCAATCCGTTCGCGAGATATGGCAGTTTGGAGGTAAGAAACGCTTGAGAAACTCAAAATTTCCGCAGTTCTGATGCTCGAAACGAATAACTGGAACGGCCTAGGGGAAAAGTACGCATACCGATGTAATCGGGCGAGTTTCTACTTTCAGATGCAACTAAAATTTTGCGGATTGATCAATCCGTTCGCAAGATATGGCACTTTGGAGATAAGAAACGCTTGAGAAACTCAAAATTTGCGCAGTTCTGATGCTCGAAACGAATGACTAGAACGGCCTAGGGGAGAAGTACGCATACCGTTGTAATCGGGCGAGTTTCTACTTTCAGATGCAACAGAAATTTTGCGGATTGATCAATCCGTTCGCGAGATATGGCAGTTTGGAAGTAAGAAACGCTTGAGAAATTCAAAACTTTCGCAGTTCTGATGCTCGAAACGAATGACTAGAACGGCCTAGGGGAGAACTACGCATACCGTTGTAATCGGGCGAGTTTCTACTTTCAGATGCAACAGAAATCATGCGGATTGATCAATCCGTTCGCGAGATATGGCAGTTTGGAGATAAGAAACGCTTTAGAAACTCAAAATTTTCGCAGTTCTGATGCTCGAAACGAATAACTAGAACGGCCCAGGGGAAAAGTGCGCATACCGTTGTAATCGGGCGAGTTTCTACTTTCAAATGCAATAGAAATCATGCGGATTGGTCAATCCGTTCGCGAGATATGGCAGTTTGGAGGTAAGAAACGCTTGAGAAACTCAAAATTTCCGCAGTTCTGATGCTCGAAACGAATAACTGGAACGGCCTAGGGGAAAACTACACATACTGTTGTAATCGGGCGAGTTTCTACTTTCAGATGCAACAGAAATTTTGCGGATTGGTCAATCCGTTCGCGAGATGTGGCAGTTTGGAGGTAAGAAACGCTTGAGAAACTCAAAATTTTCGCAGTTCTGATGCTCGAAACGAATAACTAGACCGGCCTAGGGGAAAAGTACGCAAACCGATGTACTCGGGCGAGTTTCTACTTTCAGATGCAACAGAAATTTTGCGGATTGGTGGATCCGTTCACGAGATATGGCAGTTTGGAAGTAGGAAGCGCTTGAGAAACTCAAAATTTGCGCAGTTCTGATGCTTGAAACGAATAACTAGAACGGCCTAGGGGGAAAGTGCGCATACCGTTGTATTCGGGCGAGTTTCTACTTTCAGATGCAACTAAAATTTTGCGGATTGATCAATCCGTTCGCAAGATATGGCACTTTGGAGATAAGAAACGCTTGAGAAACTCAAAATTTTCGCAGTTCTGATGCTCGAAACGAATGACTAGAACGGCCTAGGGGAGAAGTACCCATACCGTTGTAATCGGGCGAGTTTCTACTTTCAGATGCGACAGAAATCATGCGGATTGGTCAATCCGTTCGCGAGATATGGCCGTTTGGATGTAAGAAACGCTTGAGAAACTCAAAATTTTCGCAGTTCTGATGCTCGAAACGAATAACTAGAACGGCCTAGGGGAAAAGTGCGCATACCGTTGTAATCGGGCGAGTTTCTACTTTCAGATGCAACAGAAATTATGCGGATTGGTCAATCCGTTCGCGAGATATGGCCGTTTGGATGTAAGAAACGCTTGAGAAACTCAAAATTTTCGCATTTCTAATGCTCGAAACAAATAACTAGAACGGCCTAGGGGAAAAGTGCGCATACCCTTGTAATCGGGCGAGTTTCTACTTTCAGATGCAACGGAAATTTTGCGGATCGGTCAATCCGTTCGCGAGATATGGCAGTTTGGATGTAAGAAACGATCGAGAAACTCAAAATTTTCGCAGTTCTGATGCTCAAAACGAATAACTGGAACGGCCTACAGGAAAACTACACATACCGTTGTAATCGGGCGAGTTTCTACTTTCAGATGCAACAGAAATTTTGCGGATTGGTCAATCCGTTCGCGAGAGATGGCAGTTTGGAGGTAAGAAACGCTTGAGAAACTCAAAATTTGCGCAGTTCTGATGCTTGAAACGAATAACTGGAACGGCCTAGGGGGAAAGTGCGCATACCGTTGTAATCGGGCGAGTTTCTACTTTCAGAAGCAACAGAAATTTTGCGGATTGGTCAATCCGTTCGCGAGATATGGCAGTTTGGAGGTAAGAAACGCTTGAGAAACTCAAAATTTTCGCAGTTCTGATTCTCGAAACGAATAACTGGAACGGTCTAGGGGGAAACTACACATACCGTTGTAATCAGGCGAGTTTCTACTTTCAGATGCAACAGAAATTTTGCGGATTGGTCAATCCGTTCGCGAGATGTGGCAGTTTGGATGTAAGAAACGCTTGAGAAACTCAAAATTTTCGCAGTTCTGATGCTCGAAACGAATAACTAGAACGGCCTAGGGGAAAAGTACGCATACCGATGTAATCGGGCGAGTTTCTACTTTCAGATGCAACTAAAATTTTGCGGATTGATCAATCCGTTCGCAAGATATGGCACTTTGGAGATAAGAAACGCTTGAGAAACTCAAAATTTGCGCAGTTCTGATGCTTGAAACGAATAACTGGAACGGCCTAGGGGGAAAGTGCGCATACCGTTGTAATCGGGCGAGTTTCTACTTTCAGATGCAACAGAAATTATGCGGATTTGTCAATCCGTTCGCGAGATATGGCCGTTTGGATGTGAGAAACGCTTGAGAAACTCAAAATTTTCGCATTTCTAATGCTCGAAACAAATAACTAGAACGGCCTAGGGGAAAAGTGCGCAAACCCCTGTAATCGAGCGAGTTTCTACTTTCAGATGCAACGGAAATTTTGCGGATCGGTCAATCCGTTCGCGAGATATGGCAGTTTGGATGTAAGAAACGATCGAGAAACTCAAAATTTTCGCAGTTCTGATGCTCAAAACGAATAACTGGAACGGCCTAGAGGAAAACTACACATACCGTTGTAATCGGGCGAGTTTCTACTTTCAGATGCAACAGAAATTTTGCGGATTGGTCAATCCGTTCGCGAGAGATGGCAGTTTGGAGGTAAGAAACGCTTGAGAAACTCAAAATTTGCGCAGTTCTGATGCTTGAAACGAATAACTGGAACGGCCTAGGGGGAAAGTGCGCATACCGTTGTAATCGGGCGAGTTTCTACTTTCAGAAGCAACAGAAATTTTGCGGATTGGTCAATCCGTTCGCGAGATATGGCAGTTTGGAGGTAAGAAACGCTTGAGAAACTCAAAATTTTCGCAGTTCTGATGCTCGAAACGAATAACTGGAACGGTCTAGGGGAAAACTACACATACCGTTGTAATCAGGCGAGTTTCTACTTTCAGATGCAACAGAAATTTTGCGGATTGGTCAATCCGTTCGCGAGATGTGGCAGTTTGGAGGTAAGAAACGCTTGAGAAACTCAAAATTTTCGCAGTTCTGATGCTCGAAACGAATAACTAGACCGGCCTAGGGGAAAAGTACGCAAACCGATGTACTCGGGCGAGTTTCTACTTTCAGATGCAACAGAAATTTTGCGGATTGGTGGATCCGTTCACGAGATATGGCAGTTTGGAGGTAGGAAGCGCTTGAGAAACTCAAAATTTGCGCAGTTCTGATGCTTGAAACGAATAACTAGAACGGCCTAGGGGGAAAGTGCGCATACCGTTGTATTCGGGCGAGTTTCTACTTTCAGATGCAACTAAAATTTTGCGGATTGATCAATCCGTTCGCAAGATATGGCACTTTGGAGATAAGAAACGCTTGAGAAACTCAAAATTTTCGCAGTTCTGATGCTCGAAACGAATGACTAGAACGGCCTAGGGGAGAAGTACCCATACCGTTGTAATCGGGCGAGTTTCTACTTTCAGATGCGACAGAAATCATGCGGATTGGTCAATCCGTTCGCGAGATATGGCCGTTTGGATGTAAGAAACGCTTGAGAAACTCAAAATTTTCGCAGTTCTGATGCTCGAAACGAATAACTAGAACGGCCTAGGGGAAAAGTGCGCATACCGTTGTAATCGGGCGAGTTTCTACTTTCAGATGCAACAGAAATTATGCGGATTGGTCAATCCGTTCGCGAGATATGGCCGTTTGGATGTAAGAAACGCTTGAGAAACTCAAAATTTTCGCATTTCTAATGCTCGAAACAAATAACTAGAACGGCCTAGGGGAAAACTACACCTACCGTTGTAGTCGGGCGAGTTTCTACTTTCAGATGCAACAGAAATTTTGCGGATTGGTCGATCCGTTCGCGAGATGTGGCAGTTTGGAAGTAAGAAACGCTTGAGAAACTCAAAATTTTCGCAGTTCTGATGCTCGAAACGAATAACTGGAACGGTCTAGGGGAAAACTACACATACCGTTGTAATCAGGCGAGTTTCTACTTTCAGATGCAACAGAAATTTTGCGGATTGGTCAATCCGTTCGCGAGATGTGGCAGTTTGGAGGTAAGAAACGCTTGAGAAACTCAAAATTTTCGCAGTTCTGATGCTCGAAACGAATAACTAGACCGGCCTAGGGGAAAAGTACGCAAACCGATGTACTCGGGCGAGTTTCTACTTTCAGATGCAACAGAAATTTTGCGGATTGGTGGATCCGTTCACGAGATATGGCAGTTTGGAAGTAGGAAGCGCTTGAGAAACTCAAAATTTGCGCAGTTCTGATGCTTGAAACGAATAACTAGAACGGCCTAGGGGGAAAGTGCGCATACCGTTGTATTCGGGCGAGTTTCTACTTTCAGATGCAACTAAAATTTTGCGGATTGATCAATCCGTTCGCAAGATATGGCACTTTGGAGATAAGAAACGCTTGAGAAACTCAAAATTTTCGCAGTTCTGATGCTCGAAACGAATGACTAGAACGGCCTAGGGGAGAAGTACCCATACCGTTGTAATCGGGCGAGTTTCTACTTTCAGATGCGACAGAAATCATGCGGATTGGTCAATCCGTTCGCGAGATATGGCCGTTTGGATGTAAGAAACGCTTGAGAAACTCAAAATTTTCGCAGTTCTGATGCTCGAAACGAATAACTAGAACGGCCTAGGGGAAAAGTGCGCATACCGTTGTAATCGGGCGAGTTTCTACTTTCAGATGCAACAGAAATTATGCGGATTGGTCAATCCGTTCGCGAGATATGGCCGTTTGGATGTAAGAAACGCTTGAGAAACTCAAAATTTTCGCATTTCTAATGCTCGAAACAAATAACTAGAACGGCCTAGGGGAAAAGTGCGCATACCCTTGTAATCGGGCGAGTTTCTACTTTCAGATGCAACGGAAATTTTGCGGATCGGTCAATCCGTTCGCGAGATATGGCAGTTTGGATGTAAGAAACGATCGAGAAACTCAAAATTTTCGCAGTTCTGATGCTCAAAACGAATAACTGGAACGGCCTACAGGAAAACTACACATACCGTTGTAATCGGGCGAGTTTCTACTTTCAGATGCAACAGAAATTTTGCGGATTGGTCAATCCGTTCGCGAGAGATGGCAGTTTGGAGGTAAGAAACGCTTGAGAAACTCAAAATTTGCGCAGTTCTGATGCTTGAAACGAATAACTGGAACGGCCTAGGGGGAAAGTGCGCATACCGTTGTAATCGGGCGAGTTTCTACTTTCAGAAGCAACAGAAATTTTGCGGATTGGTCAATCCGTTCGCGAGATATGGCAGTTTGGAGGTAAGAAACGCTTGAGAAACTCAAAATTTTCGCAGTTCTGATTCTCGAAACGAATAACTGGAACGGTCTAGGGGAAAACTACACATACCGTTGTAATCAGGCGAGTTTCTACTTTCAGATGCAACAGAAATTTTGCGGATTGGTCAATCCGTTCGCGAGATGTGGCAGTTTGGATGTAAGAAACGCTTGAGAAACTCAAAATTTTCGCAGTTCTGATGCTCGAAACGAATAACTAGAACGGCCTAGGGGAAAAGTACGCATACCGATGTAATCGGGCGAGTTTCTACTTTCAGATGCAACTAAAATTTTGCGGATTGATCAATCCGTTCGCAAGATATGGCACTTTGGAGATAAGAAACGCTTGAGAAACTCAAAATTTGCGCAGTTCTGATGCTTGAAACGAATAACTGGAACGGCCTAGGGGGAAAGTGCGCATACCGTTGTAATCGGGCGAGTTTCTACTTTCAGATGCAACAGAAATTATGCGGATTTGTCAATCCGTTCGCGAGATATGGCCGTTTGGATGTAAGAAACGCTTGAGAAACTCAAAATTTTCGCATTTCTAATGCTCGAAACAAATAACTAGAACGGCCTAGGGGAAAAGTGCGCATACCCCTGTAATCGAGCGAGTTTCTACTTTCAGATGCAACGGAAATTTTGCGGATCGGTCAATCCGTTCGCGAGATATGGCAGTTTGGATGTAAGAAACGATCGAGAAACTCAAAATTTTCGCAGTTCTGATGCTCAAAACGAATAACTGGAACGGCCTAGAGGAAAACTACACATACCGTTGTAATCGGGCGAGTTTCTACTTTCAGATGCAACAGAAATTTTGCGGATTGGTCAATCCGTTCGCGAGAGATGGCAGTTTGGAGGTAAGAAACGCTTGAGAAACTCAAAATTTGCGCAGTTCTGATGCTTGAAACGAATAACTGGAACGGCCTAGGGGGAAAGTGCGCATACCGTTGTAATCGGGCGAGTTTCTACTTTCAGAAGCAACAGAAATTTTGCGGATTGGTCAATCCGTTCGCGAGATATGGCAGTTTGGAGGTAAGAAACGCTTGAGAAACTCAAAATTTTCGCAGTTCTGATGCTCGAAACGAATAACTGGAACGGTCTAGGGGAAAACTACACATACCGTTGTAATCAGGCGAGTTTCTACTTTCAGATGCAACAGAAATTTTGCGGATTGGTCAATCCGTTCGCGAGATGTGGCAGTTTGGAAGTAAGAAACGCTTGAGAAACTCAAAATTTTCGCAGTTCTGATGCTCGAAACGAATAACTAGACCGGCCTAGGGGAAAAGTACGCAAACCGATGTACTCGGGCGAGTTTCTACTTTCAGATGCAACAGAAATTTTGCGGATTGGTGGATCCGTTCACGAGATATGGCAGTTTGGAGGTAGGAAGCGCTTGAGAAACTCAAAATTTGCGCAGTTCTGATGCTTGAAACGAATAACTAGAACGGCCTAGGGGGAAAGTGCGCATACCGTTGTATTCGGGCGAGTTTCTACTTTCCGATGCAACTGAAATTTTGCGGATTGATCAATCCGTTCGCAAGATATGGCACTTTGGAGATAAGAAACGCTTGAGAAACTCAAAATTTTCGCAGTTCTGATGCTCGAAACGAATGACTAGAACGGCCTAGGGGAGAAGTGCGCATACCGTTGTAATCGGGCGAGTTTCTACTTTCAGATGCGACAGAAATCATGCGGATTGGTCAATCCGTTCGCGAGATATGGCCGTTTGGATGTAAGAAACGCTTGAGAAACTCAAAATTATCGCAGTTCTGATGCTCAAAACGAATAACTGGAACGGCCTAGAGGAAAACTACACATACCGTTGTAATCGGGCGAGTTTCTACTTTCAGATGCAACAGAAATTTTGCGGATTGGTCAATCCGCTCGCGAGAGATGGCAGTTTGGAGGTAAGAAACGCTTGAGAAACTCAAAATTTGCGCAGTTCTGATGCTTGAAACGAATAACTGGAACGGCCTAGGGGGAAAGTGCGCATACCGTTGTAATCGGGCGAGTTTCTACTTTCAGAAGCAACAGAAATTTTGCGGATTGGTCAATCCGTTCGCGAGATATGGCAGTTTGGAGGTAAGAAACGCTTGAGAAACTCAAAATTTTCGCAGTTCTGATTCTCGAAACGAATAACTGGAACGGTCTAGGGGAAAACTACACATACCGTTGTAATCAGGCGAGTTTCTACTTTCAGATGCAACAGAAATTTTGCGGATTGGTCAATCTGTTCGCGAGATGTGGCAGTTTGGATGTAAGAAACGCTTGAGAAACTCAAAATTTTCGCAGTTCTGATGCTCGAAACGAATAACTAGAACGGCCTAGGGGAAAAGTACGCATACCGATGTAATCGGGCGAGTTTCTACTTTCAGATGCAACAGAAATCATGCGGATTGGTCAATCCGTTCGCGAGATATGGCCGTTTGGATGTAAGAAACGCTTGAGAAACTCAAAATTTTCGCAGTTCTGATGCTCGAAACGAATAACCAGAACGGCCTAGGGGAAAAGTGCGCATACCGTTGTAATCGGGCGAGTTTCTACTTTCAGATGCAACAGAAATTTTCCGGATTGATCAATCCGTTCGCGAGATGTGGCAGTTTGGAGGTAAGAAACGCTTGAGAAACTCAAAATTTTCGCAGTTCTGATGGTCGAAAGGAATAACTGGAACGGCCTAGGGGAAAACTACACATACCGTTGTAATCGGGCGAGTTTCTACATTCAAATGCAACAGAAATTTTGCGGATTGGTCAATCCGTTCGCGAGATATGGCAGTTTGGTGGTAAGAAACGCTTGAGAAACTCAAAATTTTCGCAGTTCTGATTCTCGAAACGAATAACTGGAACGGTCTAGGGGAAAACTACACATACCGTTGTAATCAGGCGAGTTTCTACTTTCAGATGCAACAGAAATTTTGCGCATTGGTCAATCCGTTCGCGAGATGTGGCAGTTTGGAGGTAAGAAACGCTTGAGAAACTCAAAATTTTCGCAGTTCTGATGCTCGAAATGAATAACTAGAACGGCCTAGGGGAAAAGTACGCATACCGATGTAATCGGGCGAGTTTCTACTTTCAGATGCAACAGAAATTTTGCGGATTGGTCGATCCGTTCGCGAGATGTGGCAGTTTGGAAGTAAGAAACGCGTGAGAAATTCAAAATTTTCGCAGTTCTGATGCTCGAAACGAATGACTAGAACGGCCTAGGGGAGAAGTACGCATACCGTTGTAATCGGGCGAGTTTCTACTTTCAGATGCAACAGAAATTTTGCGGATTGATCAATCCGTTCGCGAGATATGGCAGTTTGGAAGTAAGAAACGCTTGAGAAATTCAAAACTTTCGCAGTTCTGATGCTCGAAACGAATGACTAGAACGGCCTAGGGGAGAAGTACGCATACCGTTTTAATCGGGCGAGTTTCTACTTTCAGATGCAACAGAAATCATGCGGATTGGTCAATCCGTTCGCGAGATATGGCCGTTTGGATGTAAGAAACGCTTGAGAAACTCAAAATTTTCGCAGTTCTGATGCTCGAAACGAATAACTAGAAGGGCCTAGGGGAAAAGTGCGCATACCGTTGTAATCGGGCGAGTTTCTACTTTCAGATGCAACAGAAATTTTGCGGATTGATCAATCCGTTCGCGAGATATGGCAGTTTGGAGATAAGAAACGCTTTAGAAACTCAAAATTTTCGCAGTTCTGATGCTCGAAATGAATAACTAGAACGGCCTAGGGGAAAAGTACGCATACCGATGTAATCGGGCGAGTTTCTACTTTCAGATGCAACAGAAATTTTGCGGATTGGTCGATCCGTTCGCGAGATGTGGCAGTTTGGAAGTAAGAAACGCGTGAGAAATTCAAAATTTTCGCAGTTCTGATGCTCGAAACGAATGACTAGAACGGCCTAGGGGAGAAGTACGCATACCGATGTAATCGGGCGAGTTTCTACTTTCAGATGCAACAGAAATTTTGCGGATTGGTCGATCCGTTCGCGAGATATGGCAGTTTGGTGGTAAGAAACGCTTGAGAAACTCAAAATTTTCGCAGTTCTGATTCTCGAAACGAATAACTGGAACGGTCTAGGGGAAAACTACACATACCGTTGTAATCAGGCGAGTTTCTACTTTCAGATGCAACAGAAATTTTGCGCATTGGTCAATCCGTTCGCGAGATGTGGCAGTTTGGAGGTAAGAAACGCTTGAGAAACTCAAAATTTTCGCAGTTCTGATGCTCGAAATGAATAACTAGAACGGTCTAGGGGAAAACTACACATACCGTTGTAATCAGGCGAGTTTCTACTTTCAGATGCAACAGAAATTTTGCGCATTGGTCAATCCGTTCGCGAGATGTGGCAGTTTGGAGGTAAGAAACGCTTGAGAAACTCAAAATTTTCGCAGTTCTGATGCTCGAAATGAATAACTAGAACGGCCTAGGGGAAAAGTACGCATACCGATGTAATCGGGCGAGTTTCTACTTTCAGATGCAACAGAAATCATGCGGATTGGTCAATCCGTTCGCGAGATATGGCCGTTTGGATGTAAGAAACGCTTGAGAAACTCAAAATTTTCGCAGTTCTGATGCTCGAAACGAATAACCAGAACGGCCTAGGGGAAAAGTGCGCATACCGTTGTAATCGGGCGAGTTTCTACTTTCAGATGCAACAGAAATTTTCCGGATTGATCAATCCGTTCGCGAGATGTGGCAGTTTGGAGGTAAGAAACGCTTGAGAAACTCAAAATTTTCGCAGTTCTGATGGTCGAAAGGAATAACTGGAACGGCCTAGGGGAAAACTACACATACCGTTGTAATCGGGCGAGTTTCTACATTCAAATGCAACAGAAATTTTGCGGATTGGTCAATCCGTTCGCGAGATATGGCAGTTTGGTGGTAAGAAACGCTTGAGAAACTCAAAATTTTCGCAGTTCTGATTCTCGAAACGAATAACTGGAACGGTCTAGGGGAAAACTACACATACCGTTGTAATCAGGCGAGTTTCTACTTTCAGATGCAACAGAAATTTTGCGCATTGGTCAATCCGTTCGCGAGATGTGGCAGTTTGGAGGTAAGAAACGCTTGAGAAACTCAAAATTTTCGCAGTTCTGATGCTCGAAATGAATAACTAGAACGGCCTAGGGGAAAAGTACGCATACCGATGTAATCGGGCGAGTTTCTACTTTCAGATGCAACAGAAATTTTGCGGATTGGTCGATCCGTTCGCGAGATGTGGCAGTTTGGAAGTAAGAAACGCGTGAGAAATTCAAAATTTTCGCAGTTCTGATGCTCGAAACGAATGACTAGAACGGCCTAGGGGAGAAGTACGCATACCGTTGTAATCGGGCGAGTTTCTACTTTCAGATGCAACAGAAATTTTGCGGATTGATCAATCCGTTCGCGAGATATGGCAGTTTGGAAGTAAGAAACGCTTGAGAAATTCAAAACTTTCGCAGTTCTGATGCTCGAAACGAATGACTAGAACGGCCTAGGGGAGAAGTACGCATACCGTTTTAATCGGGCGAGTTTCTACTTTCAGATGCAACAGAAATCATGCGGATTGGTCAATCCGTTCGCGAGATATGGCCGTTTGGATGTAAGAAACGCTTGAGAAACTCAAAATTTTCGCAGTTCTGATGCTCGAAACGAATAACTAGAAGGGCCTAGGGGAAAAGTGCGCATACCGTTGTAATCGGGCGAGTTTCTACTTTCAGATGCAACAGAAATTTTGCGGATTGATCAATCCGTTCGCGAGATATGGCAGTTTGGAGATAAGAAACGCTTTAGAAACTCAAAATTTTCGCAGTTCTGATGCTCGAAACGAATAACTAGAACGGCCCAGGGGAAAAGTGCGCATACCGTTGTAATCGGGCGAGTTTCTACTTTCAAATGCAATAGAAATCATGCGGATTGGTCAATCCGTTCGCGAGATATGGCAGTTTGGAGGTAAGAAACGCTTGAGAAACTCAAAATTTTCGCAGTTCTGATGCTCGAAACGAATAACTGGAACGGCCTAGGGGAAAACTACACATACTGTTGTAATCGGGCGAGTTTCTACTTTCAGATGCAACAGAAATTTTGCGGATTGGTCAATCCGTTCGCGAGATGTGGCAGTTTGGAGGTAAGAAACGCTTGAGAAACTCAAAATTTTCGCAGTTCTGAAGCTCGAAACTAATAACTAGAACGGCCTAGGGGAAAACTACACCCACCGTTGTAGTCGGGCGAGTTTCTACTTTCAGATGCAACAGAAATCATGCGGGTTGGTCAATCCGTTCGCGAGATATGGCCGTTTGGATGTAAGAAACGCTTGAGAAACTCAAAATTTTCGCAGTTCTGATGCTCGAAACGAATAACCAGAACGGCCTAGGGGAAAAGTGCGCATACCGTTGTAATCGGGCCAGTTTCTACTTTCAGATGCAACAGAAATTTTGCGGATTGGTCAATCCGTTCGCGAGATATGGCAGTTTGGAAGTAAGAAACGCTTGAGAAATTCAAAACTTTCGCAGTTCTGATGCTCGAAACGAATGACTAGAACGGCCTAGGGGAGAAGTACGCATACCGTTTTAATCGGGCGAGTTTCTACTTTCAGATGCAACAGAAATCATGCGGATTGGTCAATCCGTTCGCGAGATATGGCCGTTTGGATGTAAGAAACGCTTGAGAAACTCAAAATTTTCGCAGTTCTGATGCTCGAAACGAATAACTAGAAGGGCCTAGGGGAAAAGTGCGCATACCGTTGTAATCGGGCGAGTTTCTACTTTCAGATGCAACAGAAATTTTGCGGATTGATCAATCCGTTCGCGAGATATGGCAGTTTGGAGATAAGAAACGCTTTAGAAACTCAAAATTTTCGCAGTTCTGATGCTCGAAATGAATAACTAGAACGGCCTAGGGGAAAAGTACGCATACCGATGTAATCGGGCGAGTTTCTACTTTCAGATGCAACAGAAATTTTGCGGATTGGTCGATCCGTTCGCGAGATGTGGCAGTTTGGAAGTAAGAAACGCGTGAGAAATTCAAAATTTTCGCAGTTCTGATGCTCGAAACGAATGACTAGAACGGCCTAGGGGAGAAGTACGCATACCGATGTCATCGGGCGAGTTTCTACTTTCAGATGCAACAGAAATTTTGCGGATTGGTCGATCCGTTCGCGAGATATGGCAGTTTGGTGGTAAGAAACGCTTGAGAAACTCAAAATTTTCGCAGTTCTGATTCTCGAAACGAATAACTGGAACGGTCTAGGGGAAAACTACACATACCGTTGTAATCAGGCGAGTTTCTACTTTCAGATGCAACAGAAATTTTGCGCATTGGTCAATCCGTTCGCGAGATGTGGCAGTTTGGAGGTAAGAAACGCTTGAGAAACTCAAAATTTTCGCAGTTCTGATGCTCGAAATGAATAACTAGAACGGTCTAGGGGAAAACTACACATACCGTTGTAATCAGGCGAGTTTCTACTTTCAGATGCAACAGAAATTTTGCGCATTGGTCAATCCGTTCGCGAGATGTGGCAGTTTGGAGGTAAGAAACGCTTGAGAAACTCAAAATTTTCGCAGTTCTGATGCTCGAAATGAATAACTAGAACGGCCTAGGGGAAAAGTACGCATACCGATGTAATCGGGCGAGTTTCTACTTTCAGATGCAACAGAAATCATGCGGATTGGTCAATCCGTTCGCGAGATATGGCCGTTTGGATGTAAGAAACGCTTGAGAAACTCAAAATTTTCGCAGTTCTGATGCTCGAAACGAATAACCAGAACGGCCTAGGGGAAAAGTGCGCATACCGTTGTAATCGGGCGAGTTTCTACTTTCAGATGCAACAGAAATTTTCCGGATTGATCAATCCGTTCGCGAGATGTGGCAGTTTGGAGGTAAGAAACGCTTGAGAAACTCAAAATTTTCGCAGTTCTGATGGTCGAAAGGAATAACTGGAACGGCCTAGGGGAAAACTACACATACCGTTGTAATCGGGCGAGTTTCTACATTCAAATGCAACAGAAATTTTGCGGATTGGTCAATCCGTTCGCGAGATATGGCAGTTTGGTGGTAAGAAACGCTTGAGAAACTCAAAATTTTCGCAGTTCTGATTCTCGAAACGAATAACTGGAACGGTCTAGGGGAAAACTACACATACCGTTGTAATCAGGCGAGTTTCTACTTTCAGATGCAACAGAAATTTTGCGCATTGGTCAATCCGTTCGCGAGATGTGGCAGTTTGGAGGTAAGAAACGCTTGAGAAACTCAAAATTTTCGCAGTTCTGATGCTCGAAATGAATAACTAGAACGGCCTAGGGGAAAAGTACGCATACCGATGTAATCGGGCGAGTTTCTACTTTCAGATGCAACAGAAATTTTGCGGATTGGTCGATCCGTTCGCGAGATGTGGCAGTTTGGAAGTAAGAAACGCGTGAGAAATTCAAAATTTTCGCAGTTCTGATGCTCGAAACGAATGACTAGAACGGCCTAGGGGAGAAGTACGCATACCGTTGTAATCGGGCGAGTTTCTACTTTCAGATGCAACAGAAATTTTGCGGATTGATCAATCCGTTCGCGAGATATGGCAGTTTGGAAGTAAGAAACGCTTGAGAAATTCAAAACTTTCGCAGTTCTGATGCTCGAAACGAATGACTAGAACGGCCTAGGGGAGAAGTACGCATACCGTTTTAATCGGGCGAGTTTCTACTTTCAGATGCAACAGAAATCATGCGGATTGGTCAATCCGTTCGCGAGATATGGCCGTTTGGATGTAAGAAACGCTTGAGAAACTCAAAATTTTCGCAGTTCTGATGCTCGAAACGAATAACTAGAAGGGCCTAGGGGAAAAGTGCGCATACCGTTGTAATCGGGCGAGTTTCTACTTTCAGATGCAACAGAAATTTTGCGGATTGATCAATCCGTTCGCGAGATATGGCAGTTTGGAGATAAGAAACGCTTTAGAAACTCAAAATTTTCGCAGTTCTGATGCTCGAAATGAATAACTAGAACGGCCTAGGGGAAAAGTACGCATACCGATGTAATCGGGCGAGTTTCTACTTTCAGATGCAACAGAAATTTTGCGGATTGGTCGATCCGTTCGCGAGATATGGCAGTTTGGAAGTAAGAAACGCGTGAGAAATTCAAAATTTTCGCAGTTCTGATGCTCGAAACGAATGACTAGAACGGCCTAGGGGAGAAGTACGCATACCGTTGTAATCGGGCGAGTTTCTACTTTCAGATGCAACAGAAATTTTGCGGATTGATCAATCCGTTCGCGAGATATGGCAGTTTGGAAGTAAGAAACGCTTGAGAAATTCAAAACTTTCGCAGTTCTGATGCTCGAAACGAATGACTAGAACGGCCTAGGGGAGAAGTACGCATACCGTTTTAATCGGGCGAGTTTCTACTTTCAGATGCAACAGAAATCATGCGGATTGGTCAATCCGTTCGCGAGATATGGCCGTTTGGATGTAAGAAACGCTTGAGAAACTCAAAATTTTCGCAGTTCTGATGCTCGAAACGAATAACTAGAAGGGCCTAGGGGAAAAGTGCGCATACCGTTGTAATCGGGCGAGTTTCTACTTTCAGATGCAACAGAAATTTTGCGGATTGATCAATCCGTTCGCGAGATATGGCAGTTTGGAGATAAGAAACGCTTTAGAAACTCAAAATTTTCGCAGTTCTGATGCTCGAAACGAATAACTAGAACGGCCCAGGGGAAAAGTGCGCATACCGTTGTAATCGGGCGAGTTTCTACTTTCAAATGCAATAGAAATCATGCGGATTGGTCAATCCGTTCGCGAGATATGGCAGTTTGGAGGTAAGAAACGCTTGAGAAACTCAAAATTTTCGCAGTTCTGATGCTCGAAACGAATAACTGGAACGGCCTAGGGGAAAACTACACATACTGTTGTAATCGGGCGAGTTTCTACTTTCAGATGCAACAGAAATTTTGCGGATTGGTCAATCCGTTCGCGAGATGTGGCAGTTTGGAGGTAAGAAACGCTTGAGAAACTCAAAATTTTCGCAGTTCTGAAGCTCGAAACTAATAACTAGAACGGCCTAGGGGAAAACTACACCCACCGTTGTAGTCGGGCGAGTTTCTACTTTCAGATGCAACAGAAATCATGCGGGTTGGTCAATCCGTTCGCGAGATATGGCCGTTTGGATGTAAGAAACGCTTGAGAAACTCAAAATTTTCGCAGTTCTGATGCTCGAAACGAATAACCAGAACGGCCTAGGGGAAAAGTGCGCATACCGTTGTAATCGGGCCAGTTTCTACTTTCAGATGCAACAGAAATTTTGCGGATTGGTCAATCCGTTCGCGAGATATGGCAGTTTGGAGGTAAGAAACGCTTGAGAAACTCAAAATTTTCGCAGTTCTGATTCTCGAAACGAATAACTGGAACGGTCTAGGGGAAAACTACACATACCGTTGTAATCAGGCGAGTTTCTACTTTCAGATGCAACAGAAATTTTGCGGATTGGTCGATCCGTTCGCGAGATGTGGCAGTTTGGATGTAAGAAACGCTTGAGAAACTCAAAATTTTCGCAGTTCTGATGCTCGAAACGAATAACTAGAACGGCCTAGGGGAAAAGTACGCATACCGATGTAATCGGGCGAGTTTCTACTTTCAGATGCAACAGAAATTTTGCGGATTGGTCGATCCGTTCGCGAGATGTGGCAGTTTGGAAGTAAGAAACGCTTGAGAAACTCAAAATTTTCGCAGTTCTGAAGCTCGAAACTAATAACTAGAACGGCCTAGGCGAAAACTACACCTACCGTTGTAGTCGGGCGAGTTTCTACTTTCAGATGCAACAGAAATTTTGCGGATTGGTCGATCCGTTCGCGAGATGTGGCAGTTTGGAAGTAAGAAACGCTTGAGAAACTCAAAATTTTCGCAGTTCTGAAGCTCGAAACTAATAACTAGAACGGCCTAGGCGAAAACTACACCTACCGTTGTAGTCGGGCGAGTTTCTACTTTCAGATGCAACAGAAATTTTGCGGATTGGTCGATCCGTTCGCGAGATGTGGCAGTTTGGAAGTAAGAAACGCTTGAGAAACTCAAAATTTTCGCAGTTCTGAAGCTCGAAACTAATAACTAGAACGGCCTAGGGGAAAAGTGCGCATACCGTTGTAATCGGGCGAGTTTCTACTTTCAGATGCAACAGAAATTTTCCGGATTGATCAATCCGTTCGCGAGATGTGGCAGTTTGGAGGTAAGAAACGCTTGAGAAACTCAAAATTTTCGCAGTTCTGATGGTCGAAACGAATAACTGGAACGGCCTAGGGGAAAACTACACATACCGTTGTAATCGGGCGAGTTTCTACATTCAAATGCAACAGAAATTTTGCGGATTGGTCAATCCGTTCGCGAGATATGGCAGTTTGGAGGTAAGAAACACTTGAGAAACTCAAAATTTTCGCAGTTCTGATGCTCGAAACGAATAACTAGAACGGCCTAGGGGAAAAGTACGCATACCGATGTAATCGGGCGAGTTTCTACTTTCAGATGCAACAGAAATTTTGCGGATTGGTCGATCCGTTCGCGAGATGTGGCAGTTTGGAAGTAAGAAACGCTTGAGAAACTCAAAATTTTCGCAGTTCTGAAGCTCGAAACTAATAACTAGAACGGCCTAGGGGAAAAGTGCGCATACCGTTGTAATCGGGCGAGTTTCTACTTTCAGATGCAACAGAAATTTTGCGGATTGGTCGATCCGTTCGCGAGATGTGGCAGTTTTGAAGTAAGAAACGCTTGAGAAACTCAAAATTTTCGCAGTTCTGATGCTCGAAACGAGTAACTAGAACGGCCTAGGGGAATAGTACGCACACCGTTGTAATCGGGGGAGTTTCTACTTTCAGACGCAACAGAAATTTTGCGGATTGGTCAATCCGTTCGCGAGATATGGCAGTTGGGAGGTAAGAAACGCTTGAGAAACTCAAAATTTGCGCAGTTCTGATGGTCGAAACGAATAACTGGAACGGCCTAGGGGAAAACTACACATACCGTTGTAATCGGGCGAGTTTCTACTTTCAGATGCAACAGAAATTTTGCGGATTGGTCGATCCGTTCGCGAGATGTGGCAGTTTGGAAGTAAGAAACGCTTGAGAAACTCAAAATTTTCGCAGTTCTGAAGCTCGAAACTAATAACTAGAACGGCCTAGGGGAAAACTACACCTACCGTTGTAGTCGGGCGAGTTTCTACTTTCAGATGCAACAGAAATCATGCGGATTGGTCAATCCGTTCGCGAGATATGGCCGTTTGGATGTAAGAAACGCTTGAGAAACTCAAAATTTTCGCAGTTCTGATGCTCGAAACGAATAACCAGAACGGCCTAGGGGAAAAGTGCGCATACCCTTGTAATCGGGCGAGTTTCTACTTTCAGATGCAACAGAAATTTTCCGGATTGATCAATCCGTTCGCGAGATGTGGCAGTTTGGAGGTAAGAAACGCTTGAGAAACTCAAAATTTTCGCAGTTCTGATGGTCGAAACGAATAACTGGAACGGCCTAGGGGAAAACTACACATACCGTTGTAATCGGGCGAGTTTCTACATTCAAATGCAACAGAAATTTTGCGGATTGGTCAATCCGTTCGCGAGATATGGCAGTTTGGAGGTAAGAAACGCTTGAGAAACTCAAAATTTTCGCAGTTCTGATCCTCGAAACGAATAACTGGAACGGTCTAGGGGAAAACTACACATACCGTTGTAATCAGGCGAGTTTCTACTTTCAGATGCAACAGAAATTTTGCGGATTGGTCAATCCGTTCGCGAGATGTGGCAGTTTGGATGTAAGAAACGCTTGAGAAACTCAAAATTTTCGCAGTTCTGATGCTCGAAACGAATAACTAGAACGGCCTAGGGGAAAAGTACGCATACCGATGTAATCGGGCGAGTTTCTACCTTCAGATGCAACAGAAATTTTGCGGATTGGTCGATCCTTTCGCGAGATGTGGCAGTTTGGAAGTAAGACACGCTTGAGAAACTCAAAATTTTCGCAGTTCTGAAGCTCGAAACTAATAACTAGAACGGCCTAGGGGAAAACTACACCTACCGTTGTAGTCGGGCGAGTTTCTACTTTCAGATGCAACAGAAATCATGCGGGTTGGTCAATCCGTTCGCGAGACATGGCCGTTTGGATGTAAGAAACGCTTGAGAAACTCAAAATTTTCGCAGTTCTGATGCTCGAAACGAATAACCAGAACGGCCTAGGGGAAAAGTGCGCATACCGTTGTAATCGGGCCAGTTTCTACTTTCAGATGCAACAGAAATTTTGCGGATTGATCAATCCGTTCGCGAGATATGGCAGTTTGGAGATAAGAAACGCTTTAGAAACTCAAAATTTTCGCAGTTCTGATGCTCGAAACGAATAACTAGAACGGCCCAGGGGAAAAGTGCGCATACCGTTGTAATCGGGCGAGTTTCTACATTCAAATGCAACAGAAATTTTGCGTATTGGTCAATCCGTTCGCGAGATATGGCAGTTTGGAGGTAAGAAACGCTTGAGAAACTCAAAATTTGCGCAGTTCTGATGCTTGAAACGAATAACTAGAACGGCCTAGGGGGAAAGCGCGCATACCGTTGTAATCGGGCGAGTTTCTACTTTCAAATGCAACAGAAATTTTGCGGACTGGTCAATCCGTTCGCGAGATATGGCAGTTTGGAGGTAAGAAACGCTTGAGAAACTCAAAATTTTCGCAGTTCTGATTCTCGAAACGAATAACTGGAACGGTCTAGGGGAAAACTACACATGCCGTTGTAATCAGGCGAGTTTCTACTTTCAGATGCAACAGAAATTTTGCGGATTCTTCAATCCGTTCGCGAGATGTGGCAGTTTGGATGTAAGAAACGCTTGAAAAACTCAAAATTTTCGCAGTTCTGATGCTCGAAACGAATAACTAGAACGGCCTAGGGGAAAACTACACCTACCGTTGTAGTCGGGCGAGTTTCTACTTTCAGATGCAACAGAAATCATGCGGATTGGTCAATCCGTTCGCGAGATATGGCCGTTTGGATGTAAGAAACGCTTGAGAAACTCAAAATTTTCGCAGTTCTGATGCTCGAAACGAATAACTGGAACGGCCTAGGGGAAAACTACATATACCGTTGTAATCGGGCGAGTTTCTACATTCAAATGCAACAGAAATTTTGCGGATTGATCAATCCGTTCGCGAGATATGGCAGTTTGGAGATAAGAAACGCTTTAGAAACTCAAAATTTTCGCAGTTCTGATGCTCGAAACGAATAACTAGAACGGTCCAGGGGAAAAGTGCGCATACCGTTGTAATCGGGCGAGTTTCTACTTTCAAATGCAACAGAAATTTTGCGGATTGGTCAATCCGTTCGCGAGATATGGCAGTTTGGAGGTAAGAAACGCTTGAGACACTCAAAATTTTCGCAGTTCTGATTCTCGAAACGAATAACTGGAACGGTCTAGGGGAAAACTACACATACCGTTGTAATCAGGCGAGTTTCTACTTTCAGATGCGACAGAAATTTTGCGGATTGGTCAATCCGTTCGCGAGATGTGGCAGTTTGGATGTAAGAAACGCTTGAGAAACTCAAAATTTTCGCAGTTCTGATGCTCGAAACGAATAACTAGAACGGCCTAGGGGAAAAGTACGCATACCGATGTAATCGGGCGAGTTTCTACTTTCAGATGCAACAGAAATTTTGCGGATTGGTCGATCCGTTCGCGAGATGTGGCAGTTTGGAAGTAAGAAACGCTTGAGAAACTCAAAATTTTCGCAGTTCTGAAGCTCGAAACTAATAACTAGAACGGCCTAGGGGAAAACTACACCTACCGTTGTAGTCGGGCGTGTTTCTACTTTCAGATGCAACAGAAATCATGCGGATTGGTCAATCCGTTCGCGAGATATGGCCGTTTGGATGTAAGAAACGCTTGAGAAACTCAAAATTTTCGCAGTTCTGATGCTCGAAACGAATAACCAGAACGGCCTAGGGGAAAAGTGCGCATACCGTTGTAATCGGGCGAGCTTCTACTTTCAGATGCAACAGAAATTTTCCGGATTGATCAATCCGTTCGCGAGATATGGCAGTTTGGAGGTAAGAAACGCTTGAGAAACTCAAAATTTTCGCAGTTCTGATGCTCGAAACGAATAACTGGAACGGCCTAGGGGAAAACTACACATTCCGTTGTAATCGGGCGAGTTTCTACATTCAAATGCAACAGAAATTTGGGGATTGGTCAATCTGTTCGCGAGATATGGCAATTTGGAAGTAAGAAACGCTTGAGAAACTCAAAATTTTCGCAGTTCTGAAGCTCGAAACTAATAACTAGAACGGCCTAGGGGAAAACTACACATACCGTTGTAGTCGGGCGAGTTTCTACTTTCAGATGCAACAGAAATCATGCGGATTGGTCAATCCGTTCGCGAGATATGGCCGTTTGGAGATTAGAAACGCTTTAGAAACTCAAAATTTTCGCAGTTCTGATGCTCGAAACGAATAACTAGAACGGCCCAGGGGAAAACTACACATACCGTTGTAATCAGGCGAGTTTCTACTTTCAGATGCAACAGAAATTTTGCGGATTGGTCAATCCGTTCGCCAGATGTGGCAGTTTGGATGTAAGAAACGCTTGAGAAACTCAAAATTTTCGCAGTTCTGAAGCTCGAAACTAATAACTAGAACGGCCTAGGGGAAAACTACACCTACCGTTGTAGTCGGGCGAGTTTCTACTTTCAGATGCAACAGAAATCATGCGGATTGGTCAATCCGTTCGCGAGATATGGCCGTTTGGATGTAAGAAACGCTTGAGAAACTCAAAATTTTCGCAGTTCTGATGCTCGAAACGAATAACCAGAACGGCCTAGGGGAAAAGTACGCATACCGATGTAATCGGGCGAGTTTCTACTTTCAGATGCAACAGAAATTTTGCGGATTGGTCGATCCGTTCGCGAGATGTGGCAGTTTGGAAGTAAGAAACGCTTGAGAAACTCAAAATTTTCGCAGTTCTGAAGCTCGAAACTAATAACTAGAACGGCCTAGGGGATAACTACACATACCGTTGTAGTCGGGCGAGTTTCTACTTTCAGATGCAACAGAAATCATGCGGATTGGTCAATCCGTTCGCGAGATATGGCCGTTTGGAGATTAGAAACGCTTTAGAAACTCAAAATTTTCGCAGTTCTGATGCTCGAAACGAATAACTAGAACGGCCCAGGGGAAAACTACACATACCGTTGTAATCAGGCGAGTTTCTACTTTCAGATGCAACAGAAATTTTGCGGATTGGTCAATCCGTTCGCGAGATGTGGCAGTTTGGATGTAAGAAACGCTTGAGAAACTCAAAATTTTCGCAGTTCTGATGCTCGAAACGAATAACCAGAACGGCCTAGGGGAAAAGTGCGCATACCGTTGTAATCGGGCGAGTTTCTACTTTCAGATGCAACAGAAATTTTCCGGATTGATCAATCCGTTCGCGAGATATGGCAGTTTGGAGGTAAGAAACGCTTGAGAAACTCAAAATTTTCGCAGTTCTGATGCCCGAAACGAATAACTGGAACGGCCTAGGGGAAAACTACACATACCGTTGTAATCGGGCGAGTTTCTACATTCAAATGCAACAGAAATTTTGCGGATTGGTCAATCCGCTCGCGAGATATGGCAGTTTGGAAGTAAGAAACGCTTGAGAAACTCAAAATTTTTCGCAGTTCTGAAGCTCGAAACTAATAACTAGAACGGCCTAGGGGAAAACTACACCTACCGTTGTAGTCGGGCGAGTTTCTACTTTCAGATGCAACAGAAATCATGCGGATTGGTCAATCCGTTCGCGAGGTATGGCCGTTTGGATGTAAGAAACGCTTGAGAAACTCAAAATTTTCGCAGTTCTGATACTCGAAACGAATAACCAGAACGGCCTAGGGGAAAAGTGCGCATACCGTTGTAATCGGGCGAGTTTCTACTTTCAGATGCAACAGAAATTTTCCGGATTGATCAATCCGTTCGCGAGATATGGCAGTTTGGAGGTAAGAAACGCTTGAGAAACTCAAAATTTTCGCAGTTATGATGCTCGAAACGAATAACTGGAACGGCCTAGGGGAAAACTACACATACCGTTGTAATCGGGCGAGTTTCTACATTCAAATGCAACAGAAATTTTGCGGATTGGTCAATCCGTTCGCGAGATATGGCAGTTTGGAGGTAAGAAACGCTTGAGAAACTCAAAATTTTCGCAGTTCTGATGCTCGAAACGAATAACTAGAAAGGCCTAGGGGAAAAGTACGCATACCGATGTAATCGGGCGAGTTTCTACTTTCAGATGCAACAGAAATTTTGCGGATTGGTCGATCCGTTCGCGAGATGTGGCAGTTTGGAAGTAAGAAACGCTTGAGAAACTCAAAATTTTCGCAGGTCTGAAGCTCGAAACTAATAACTGGAACGGCCTAGGGGAAAACTACACATACCGTTGTAATCGGGCTAGTTTCTACATTCAAATGCAACAGAAATTTTGCGGATTGGTCAATCCGTTCGCGAGATATGGCAGTTTGGAAGTAAGAAACGCTTGAGAAACTCTAAATTTTCGCAGTTCTGATTCTCGAAACGAATAACTGGAACGGTCTAGGGGAAAATTACACATACCGTTGTAATCAGGCGAGTTTCTACTTTCAGATGCAACAGAAATTTTGCGGATTGGTCAATCCGTTCGCGAGATGTGGCAGTTTGGATGTAAGAAACGCTTGAGAAACTCAAAATTTTCGCAGTTCTGATGCTCGAAACGAATAACTAGAACGGCCTAAGGGAAAAGTACGCATACCGATGTAATCGGGCGAGTTTCTACTTTCAGATGCAACAGAAATTTTGCGGATTGGTCGATCCGTTCGCGAGATGTGGCAGTTTGGAAGTAAGAAACGCTTGAGAAACTCAAAATTTTCGCAGTTCTGAAGCTCGAAACTAATAACTAGAACGGCCTAGGGGATAACTACACATACCGTTGTAGTCGGGCGAGTTTCTACTTTCAGATGCAACAGAAATCATGCGGATTGGTCAATCCGTTCGCGAGATATGGCCGTTTGGATGTTAGAAACGCTTGAGAAACACAAAATTTTCGCAGTTCTGATGCTCGAAACGAATAACCAGAACGGCCTAGGGGAAAAGTGCGCATACCGTTGTAATCGGGCGAGTTTCTACTTTCAGATGCAACAGAAATTTTCCGGATTGATCAATCCGTTCGCGAGATATGGCAGTTTGGAGGTAAGAAACGCTTGAGAAACTCAAAATTTTCGCAGTTCTGATGCTCGAAACGAATAACTGGAACGGCCTAGGGGAAAACTACACATACCGTTGTAATCGGGCGAGTTTCTACATTCAAATGCAACAGAAATTTTGCGGATTGGTCAATCCGTTCGCGAGATATGGCAGTTTGGAAGTAAGAAACGCTTGAGAAACTCAAAATTTTTCGCAGTTCTGAAGCTCGAAACTAATAACTAGAACGGCCTAGGGGAAAACTACACTTACCGTTGTAGTCGGGCGAGTTTCTACTTTCAGATGCAACAGAAATCATGCGGATTGGTCAATCCGTTCGCGAGATATGGCCGTTTGGAGATTAGAAACGCTTTAGAAACTCAAAATTTTCGCAGTTCTGATGCTCGAAACGAATAACTAGAACGGCCCAGGGGAAAAGTGCGCATACCGTTCTAATCGGGCGAGTTTCTACTTTCAGATGCAACAGAAATCATGCGGATTGGTCAATCCGTTCGCGAGGTATGGCCGTTTGGATGTAAGAAACGCTTGAGAAACTCAAAATTTTCGCAGTTCTGATGCTCGAAACGAATAACTAGAACGGCCTAGGGGAAAAGTACGCATACCGATGTAATCGGGCGAGTTTCTACTCTCAGATGCGACGGAAATTTTGCGGATTGGTCGATCCGTTCACGAGATATGGCATTTTGAAGGAGGAAACGCTTGAGAAACTCAAAATTTTCGCAGTTCTGATGCTCGAAATGAATAACTAGAACGGCCCAGGGGAAAACTACACATACCGTTGTAATCAGGCGAATTTCTACTTCCAGATGCAACAGAAATTTTGCGGATTGGTCAATCCGTTCGCGAGATGTGGCAGTTTGGATGTAAGAAACGCTTGAGAAACTCAAAATTTTCGCAGTTCTGATGCTCGAAACGAATAACTCGAACGGCCTAGGGGAAAAGTACGCATACCGATGTAATCGGGCGACTTTCTACTTTCAGATGCAACAGAAATTTTGCGGATTGGTCGATCCGTTCGCGAGATGTGGCAGTTTGGATGTAAGAAACGCTTGAGAAACTCAAAATTTTCGCAGTTCTGAAGCTCGAAACTAATAACTAGAACGGCCTAGGGGAAAACTACACCTACCGTTGTAGTCGGGCGAGTTTCTACTTTCAGATGCAACAGAAATTTTGCGGATTGGTCAATCCGTTCGCGAGATGTGGCAGTTTGGATGTAAGAAACGCTCGAGAAACTCAAAATTTTCGCAGTTCTGATGCTCGAAACGAATAACTAGAACGGCCTAGGGGAGAAGTACGCATACCGTTGTAATCAGGCGAGTTTCTACTTTCAGATGCAACAGAAATTTTGCGGATTGGTCAATCCGTTCGCGAGATGTGGCAGTTTGGATGTAAGAAACGCTTGAGAAACTCAAAATTTTCGCAGTTCTGAAGCTCGAAACTAATAACAAGAACGGCCTAGGGGAAAACTACACCTACCGTTGTAGTCGGGCGAGTTTCTACTTTCAGATGCAACGGAAATTTTGCGGATTGGTCGATCCGTTCACGAGATATGGCATTTTGAAGGAGGAAACGCTTGAGAAACTCAAAATTTTCGCAGTTCTGATGCTCGAAACGAATGACTAGAACGGCCTAGGGGAAAAGTGCGCATACCGTTCTAATCGGGCGAGTTTCTACTTTCAGAAGCAACAGAAATTTTGAGGATTGATCAATCCGTTCGCGAGATATGGCAGTTTGGAAGTAAGAAACGCTTGAGAAACTCAAAATTTTCGCAGTTCTGATGCTCGTAACGAATAACCAGAACGGCCTAGGGGAAAAGTGCGCAAACCGTTGTAATCGGGCGAGTTTCTACTTTCAGATGCAACAGAAATTTTGCGGATTGATCAATCCGTTCGCGACATATGGCAGTTTGGAGATAAGAAACGCTTTAGAATCTCAAAATTTTCGCAGTTCTGATGCTCGAAACGAATAACTAGAACGGCCCAGGGGAAGAGTGCGCATACCGTTGTAATCGGGCGAGTTTCTACTTTCAAATGCAATACAAATCATGCGGATTGGTCAATCCGTTCGCGAGATGTGGCAGTTTGGATGTAAGAAACGCTTGAGAAACTCAAAATTTTCGCAGTTCTGAAGCTCGAAACTAATAACAAGAACGGCCTAGGGGAAAACTACACCTACCGTTGTAGTCGGGCGAGTTTCTACTTTCAGATGCAACGGAAATCATGCGGATTGGTCAATCCGTTCGCGAGGTATGGCCGTTTGGATGTAAGAAACGCTTGAGAAACTCAAAATTTTCGCAGTTCTGATGCTCGAAACGAATAACTAGAACGGCCCAGGGGAAAAGTGCGCATACCGTTGTAATCGGGCGAGTTTCTACATTCAAATGCAACAGAAATTTTGCGGATTGGTCAATCCGTTCGCGAGATATGGCAGTTTGGAGGTAAGAAACGCTTGAGAAACTCAAAATTTTCGCAGTTCTGATTCTCGAAACGAATAACTGGAACGGTCTAGGGGAAAACTACACATACCGTTGTAATCAGGCGAGTTTCTACTTTCAGATGCAACAGAAATTTTGCGGATTGGTCAATCCGTTCGCGAGATGTGGCAGTTTGGATGTATGAAACGCTTGAGAAACTCAAAATTTTCGCAGTTCTGATGCTCGAAACGAATAACTAGAACGGCCTAGGGGAAAAGTACGCATACCGATGTAATCGGGCGAGTTTCTACTTTCAGATGCAACGGAAATTTTGCGGATTGGTCGATCCGTTCACGAGATATGGCATTTTGAAGGAGGAAACGCTTGAGAAACTCAAAATTTTAGCAGTTCTGATGCTCGAAACGAATGACTAGAACGGCCTAGGGGAAAACTACACTTACCGTTGTAGTCGGGCGAGTTTCTACTTTCAGATGCAACAGAAATCATGCGGATTGGTCAATCCGTTCGCGAGATATGGCCGTTTGGAGATTAGAAACGCTTTAGAAACTCAAAATTTTCGCAGTTCTGATGCTCGAAACGAATAACTAGAACGGCCCAGGGGAAAAGTGCGCATACCGTTCTAATCGGGCGAGTTTCTACTTTCAGATGCAACAGAAATCATGCGGATTGGTCAATCCGTTCGCGAGGTATGGCCGTTTGGATGTAAGAAACGCTTGAGAAACTCAAAATTTTCGCAGTTCTGATGCTCGAAACGAATAACTAGAACGGCCTAGGGGAAAAGTACGCATACCGATGTAATCGGGCGAGTTTCTACTTTCAGATGCGACGGAAATTTTGCGGATTGGTCGATCCGTTCACGAGATATGGCATTTTGAAGGAGGAAACGCTTGAGAAACTCAAAATTTTCGCAGTTCTGATGCTCGAAATGAATAACTAGAACGGCCCAGGGGAAAACTACACATACCGTTGTAATCAGGCGAATTTCTACTTCCAGATGCAACAGAAATTTTGCGGATTGGTCAATCCGTTCGCGAGATGTGGCAGTTTGGATGTAAGAAACGCTTGAGAAACTCAAAATTTTCGCAGTTCTGATGCTCGAAACGAATAACTCGAACGGCCTAGGGGAAAAGTACGCATACCGATGTAATCGGGCGACTTTCTACTTTCAGATGCAACAGAAATTTTGCGGATTGGTCGATCCGTTCGCGAGATGTGGCAGTTTGGATGTAAGAAACGCTTGAGAAACTCAAAATTTTCGCAGTTCTGAAGCTCGAAACTAATAACTAGAACGGCCTAGGGGAAAACTACACCTACCGTTGTAGTCGGGCGAGTTTCTACTTTCAGATGCAACAGAAATTTTGCGGATTGGTCAATCCGTTCGCGAGATGTGGCAGTTTGGATGTAAGAAACGCTCGAGAAACTCAAAATTTTCGCAGTTCTGATGCTCGAAACGAATAACTAGAACGGCCTAGGGGAGAAGTACGCATACCGTTGTAATCAGGCGAGTTTCTACTTTCAGATGCAACAGAAATTTTGCGGATTGGTCAATCCGTTCGCGAGATGTGGCAGTTTGGATGTAAGAAACGCTTGAGAAACTCAAAATTTTCGCAGTTCTGAAGCTCGAAACTAATAACAAGAACGGCCTAGGGGAAAACTACACCTACCGTTGTAGTCGGGCGAGTTTCTACTTTCAGATGCAACGGAAATTTTGCGGATTGGTCGATCCGTTCACGAGATATGGCATTTTGAAGGAGGAAACGCTTGAGAAACTCAAAATTTTCGCAGTTCTGATGCTCGAAACGAATGACTAGAACGGCCTAGGGGAAAAGTGCGCATACCGTTCTAATCGGGCGAGTTTCTACTTTCAGAAGCAACAGAAATTTTGAGGATTGATCAATCCGTTCGCGAGATATGGCAGTTTGGAAGTAAGAAACGCTTGAGAAACTCAAAATTTTCGCAGTTCTGATGCTCGTAACGAATAACCAGAACGGCCTAGGGGAAAAGTGCGCAAACCGTTGTAATCGGGCGAGTTTCTACTTTCAGATGCAACAGAAATTTTGCGGATTGATCAATCCGTTCGCGACATATGGCAGTTTGGAGATAAGAAACGCTTTAGAATCTCAAAATTTTCGCAGTTCTGATGCTCGAAACGAATAACTAGAACGGCCCAGGGGAAGAGTGCGCATACCGTTGTAATCGGGCGAGTTTCTACTTTCAAATGCAATACAAATCATGCGGATTGGTCAATCCGTTCGCGAGGTATGGCCGTTTGGATGTAAGAAACGCTTGAGAAACTCAAAATTTTCGCAGTTCTGATGCTCGAAACGAATAACTAGAACGGCCTAGGGGAAAAGTACGCATACCGATGTAATCGGGCGAGTTTCTACTTTCAGATGCGACGGAAATTTTGCGGATTGGTCGATCCGTTCACGAGATATGGCATTTTGAAGGAGGAAACGCTTGAGAAACTCAAAATTTTCGCAGTTCTGATGCTCGAAATGAATAACTAGAACGGCCCAGGGGAAAACTACACATACCGTTGTAATCAGGCGAATTTCTACTTCCAGATGCAACAGAAATTTTGCGGATTGGTCAATCCGTTCGCGAGATGTGGCAGTTTGGATGTAAGAAACGCTTGAGAAACTCAAAATTTTCGCAGTTCTGATGCTCGAAACGAATAACTCGAACGGCCTAGGGGAAAAGTACGCATACCGATGTAATCGGGCGACTTTCTACTTTCAGATGCAACAGAAATTTTGCGGATTGGTCGATCCGTTCGCGAGATGTGGCAGTTTGGATGTAAGAAACGCTTGAGAAACTCAAAATTTTCGCAGTTCTGAAGCTCGAAACTAATAACTAGAACGGCCTAGGGGAAAACTACACCTACCGTTGTAGTCGGGCGAGTTTCTACTTTCAGATGCAACAGAAATTTTGCGGATTGGTCAATCCGTTCGCGAGATGTGGCAGTTTGGATGTAAGAAACGCTCGAGAAACTCAAAATTTTCGCAGTTCTGATGCTCGAAACGAATAACTAGAACGGCCTAGGGGAGAAGTACGCATACCGTTGTAATCAGGCGAGTTTCTACTTTCAGATGCAACAGAAATTTTGCGGATTGGTCAATCCGTTCGCGAGATGTGGCAGTTTGGATGTAAGAAACGCTTGAGAAACTCAAAATTTTCGCAGTTCTGAAGCTCGAAACTAATAACAAGAACGGCCTAGGGGAAAACTACACCTACCGTTGTAGTCGGGCGAGTTTCTACTTTCAGATGCAACGGAAATTTTGCGGATTGGTCGATCCGTTCACGAGATATGGCATTTTGAAGGAGGAAACGCTTGAGAAACTCAAAATTTTCGCAGTTCTGATGCTCGAAACGAATGACTAGAACGGCCTAGGGGAAAAGTGCGCATACCGTTCTAATCGGGCGAGTTTCTACTTTCAGAAGCAACAGAAATTTTGAGGATTGATCAATCCGTTCGCGAGATATGGCAGTTTGGAAGTAAGAAACGCTTGAGAAACTCAAAATTTTCGCAGTTCTGATGCTCGTAACGAATAACCAGAACGGCCTAGGGGAAAAGTGCGCAAACCGTTGTAATCGGGCGAGTTTCTACTTTCAGATGCAACAGAAATTTTGCGGATTGATCAATCCGTTCGCGACATATGGCAGTTTGGAGATAAGAAACGCTTTAGAATCTCAAAATTTTCGCAGTTCTGATGCTCGAAACGAATAACTAGAACGGCCCAGGGGAAGAGTGCGCATACCGTTGTAATCGGGCGAGTTTCTACTTTCAAATGCAATACAAATCATGCGGATTGGTCAATCCGTTCGCGAGATATGGCAGTTTGGAGGTAAGAAACGCTTGAGAAACTCAAAATTTTCGCAGTTCTGATGCTCGAAACGAATGACTAGAACGGCCTAGGGGAGAAGTACGCATACCGTTGTAATCAGGCGAGTTTCTACTTTCAGATGCAACAGAAATTTTGCGGATTGGTCAATCCGTTCGCGAGATGTGGCAGTTTGGATGTAAGAAACGCTTGAGAAACTCAAAATTTTCGCAGTTCTGAAGCTCGAAACTAATAACAAGAACGGCCTAGGGGAAAACTACACCTACCGTTGTAGTCGGGCGAGTTTCTACTTTCAGATGCAACGGAAATCATGCGGATTGGTCAATCCGTTCGCGAGGTATGGCCGTTTGGATGTAAGAAACGCTTGAGAAACTCAAAATTTTCGCAGTTCTGATGCTCGAAACGAATAACTAGAACGGCCCAGGGGAAAAGTGCGCATACCGTTGTAATCGGGCGAGTTTCTACATTCAAATGCAACAGAAATTTTGCGGATTGGTCAATCCGTTCGCGAGATATGGCAGTTTGGAGGTAAGAAACGCTTGAGAAACTCAAAATTTTCGCAGTTCTGATTCTCGAAACGAATAACTGGAACGGTCTAGGGGAAAACTACACATACCGTTGTAATCAGGCGAGTTTCTACTTTCAGATGCAACAGAAATTTTGCGGATTGGTCAATCCGTTCGCGAGATGTGGCAGTTTGGATGTATGAAACGCTTGAGAAACTCAAAATTTTCGCAGTTCTGATGCTCGAAACGAATAACTAGAACGGCCTAGGGGAAAAGTACGCATACCGATGTAATCGGGCGAGTTTCTACTTTCAGATGCAACGGAAATTTTGCGGATTGGTCGATCCGTTCACGAGATATGGCATTTTGAAGGAGGAAACGCTTGAGAAACTCAAAATTTTAGCAGTTCTGATGCTCGAAACGAATGACTAGAACGGCCTAGGGGAAAAGTGCGCATACCGTTCTAATCGGGCGAGTTTCTACTTTCAGAAGCAACAGAAATTTTGCGGATTGATCAATCCGTTCGCGAGATATGGCAGTTTGGAAGTAAGAAACGCTTGAGAAACTCAAAATTTTCGCAGTTCTGATGCTCGAAATGAATAACTAGAACGGCCCAGGGGAAAACTACACATACCATTGTAATCAGGCGAGTTTCTACTTTCAGATGCAACAGAAATTTTGCGGATTGGTCAATCCGTTCGCGAGATGTGGCAGTTTGGATGTAAGAAACGCTTGAGAAACTCAAAATTTTCGCAGTTCTGATGCTCGAAACGAATAACTAGAACGGCCTAGGGGAAAAGTACGCATACCGATGTAATCGGGCGAGTTTCTACTTTCAGATGCAACAGAAATTTTGCGGATTGGTCGATCCGTTCGCGAGATGTGGCAGTTTGGATGTAAGAAACGCTTGAGAAACTCAAAATTTTCGCAGTTCTGAAGCTCGAAACTAATAACTAGAACGGCCTAGGGGAAAACTACACCTACCGTTGTAGTCGGGCGAGTTTCTACTTTCAGATGCAACAGAAATCATGCGGATTGGTCAATCCGTTCGCGAGGTATGGCCGTTTGGATGTAAGAAACGCTTGAGAAACTCAAAATTTTCGCAGTTCTGATGCTCGAAACGAATAACTAGAACGGCCTAGGGGAAAAGTACGCATACCGATGTAATCGGGCGAGTTTCTACTTTCAGATGCAACGGAAATTTTGCGGATTGGTCGATCCGTTCACGAGATATGGCATTTTGAAGGAGGAAACGCTTGAGAAACTCAAAATTTTCGCAGTTCTGATGCTCGAAACGAATGACTAGAACGGCCTAGGGGAAAAGTGCGCATACCGTTCTAATCGGGCGAGTTTCTACTTTCAGAAGCAACAGAAATTTTGCGGATTGATCAATCCGTTCGCGAGATATGGCAGTTTGGAAGTAAGAAACGCTTGAGAAACTCAAAATTTTCGCAGTTCTGAAGCTCGAAACTAATAACTAGAACGGCCTAGGGGAAAACCACACCTACCGTTGTAGTCGGGCGAGTTTCTACTTTCAGATGCAACAGAAATCATGCGGATTGGTCAATCCGTTCGCGAGGTATGGCCGTTTGGATGTAAGAAACGCTTGAGAAACTCAAAATTTTCGCAGTTCTGATGCTCGAAACGAATAACCAGAACGGCCTAGGGGAAAAGTGCGCAAACCGTTGTAATCGGGCGAGTTTCTACTTTCAGATGCAACAGAAATTTTGCGGATTGATCAATCCGTTCGCGACATATGGCAGTTTGGAGATAAGAAACGCTTTAGAATCTCAAAATTTTCGCAGTTCTGATGCTCGAAACGAATAACTAGAACGGCCCAGGGGAAGAGTGCGCAAACCGTTGTAATCGGGCGAGTTTCTACTTTCAAATGCAATACAAATCATGCGGATTGGTCAATCCGTTCGCGAGATATGGCAGTTTGGAGGTAAGAAACGCTTGAGAAACTCAAAATTTTCGCAGTTCTGATGCTCGAAACGAATGACTAGAACGGCCTAGGGGAGAAGTACGCATACCGTTGTAATCAGGCGAGTTTCTACTTTCAGATGCAACAGAAATTTTGCGGATTGGTCAATCCGTTCGCGAGATGTGGCAGTTTGGATGTAAGAAACGCTTGAGAAACTCAAAATTTTCGCAGTTCTGAAGCTCGAAACTAATAACTAGAACGGCCTAGGGGAAAACTACACCTACCGTTGTAGTCGGGCGAGTTTCTACTTTCAGATGCAACAGAAATCATGCGGATTGGTCAATCCGTTCGGAAGGTATGGCCGTTTGGATGTAAGAAACGCTTGAGAAACTCAAAATTTTCGCAGTTCTGATGCTCGAAACGAATAACTAGAACGGCCCAGGGGAAAAGTGCGCATACCGTTGTAATCGGGCGAGTTTCTACATTCAAATGCAACAGAAATTTTGCGGATTGGTCAATCCGTTCGCGAGATATGGCAGTTTGGAGGTAAGAAACGCTTGAGAAACTCAAAATTTTCGCAGTTCTGATTCTCGAAACGAATAACTGGAACGGTCTAGGGGAAAACTACACATACCGTTGTAATCAGGCGAGTTTCTACTTTCAGATGCAACAGAAATTTTGCGGATTGGTCAATCCGTTCGCGAGATGTGGCAGTTTGGATGTATGAAACGCTTGAGAAACTCAAAATTTTCGCAGTTCTGATGCTCGAAACGAATAACTAGAACGGCCTAGGGGAAAAGTACGCATACCGATGTAATCGGGCGAGTTTCTACTTTCAGATGCAACGGAAATTTTGCGGATTGGTCGATCCGTTCACGAGATATGGCATTTTGAAGGAGGAAACGCTTGAGAAACTCAAAATTTTCGCAGTTCTGATGCTCGAAACGAATGACTAGAACGGCCTAGGGGAAAAGTGCGCATACCGTTCTAATCGGGCGAGTTTCTACTTTCAGAAGCAACAGAAATTTTGCGGATTGATCAATCCGTTCGCGAGATATGGCAGTTTGGAAGTAGGAAACGCTTGAGAAACTCAAAATTTTCGCAGTTCTGATGCTAGAAATGAATAACTGGAACGGCCTAGGGGAAAACCACACATACCGTTGTAATCGGGCGAGTTTCTACTTTCAGATGCAACAGAAATTTTGCGGATTGGTCAATCCGTTCGCGAGATGTGGCAGTTTGGATGTAAGAAACGCTTGAGAACCTCAAAATTTTCGCAGTTCTGATGCTCGAAACGAATAACTAGAATGGCCTAGGGGAAAAGTACGCATACCGATGTAATCGGGCGAGTTTCAACTTTCAGATGCAACAGAAATTTTGCGGATTGGTCGATCCGTTCACGAGATATGGCAGTTTGGAAGTAGGAAACGCTTGAGAAACTCAAAATTTTCGCAGTTCTGATGCTAGAAATGAATAACTGGAACGGCCTAGGGGAAAACCACACATACCGTTGTAATCGGGCGAGTTTCTACTTTCAGATGCAACAGAAATTTTGCGGATTGGTCAATCCGTTCGCGAGATGTGGCAGTTTGGATGTAAGAAACGCTTGAGAACCTCAAAATTTTCGCAGTTCTGATGCTCGAAACGAATAACTAGAACGGCCTAGGGGAAAAGTGCGCATACCGTTGTAATCGGGCGAGTTTCTACTTTCAGATGCAACAGAAATTTTGCGGATCGGTTAATCCGTTCGCGAGATATGGCAGTTTGGATGTAAGAAACGCTTGAGAAACTCAAAATTTTCGCAGTTCTGATGCTCGAAACGAATAACTGGAACGGCCTAGGGGAAAACTACACATACCGATGTAATCGGGCGAGTTTCTACTTGCAGATGCAACAGAAATTTTGCGGATTGGTCGATCCGTTCGCGAGATGTGGCAGTTTGGAAGTAAGAAACGCTTGAGAAACTCAAAATTTTCGCAGTTCTGAAGCTCGAAACTAATAACTAGAACGGCCTAGGGGAAAACTACACCTACCGTTGTAGTCGGGCGAGTTTCTACTTTCAGATGCAACAGAAATCATGCGGATTGGTCAATACGTTCGCGAGGTATGGCCGTTTGGATGTAAGAAACGCTTGAGAAACTCAAAATTTTCGCAGTTCTGATGCTCGAAACGAATAACCAGAACGGCCTAGGGGAAAACTACACATACCGTTGTAATCGGGCGAGTTTCTACTTTCAGATGCAACAGAAATTTTGCGGATTGGTCAATCCGTTCGCGAGATGTGGCAGTTTGGAGGTAAGAAACGCTTGAGAAACTCAAAATTTTCGCAGTTCTGATGCTCGAAACGAATAACTAGAACCGCCTAGGGGAAAAGTACGCACACCGTTGTAATCGGGCGAGTTTCTACTTTCAGACGCAACAGAAATTTTGCGGATTGGTCGATCCGTTCGCGAGATATGGCAGTTTGGAAGTAAGAAACGCTTGAGAAACTCAAAATTTTCGCAGTTCTGATGCTCGAAACGAATAACTAGAACCGCCTAGGGGAAAAGTACGCATACCGTTGTAATCGGGCGAGTTTCTACTTGCAGATGCAACAGAAATTTTGCGGATTGGTCGATCTGTTCGCGAGATATGGCAGTTTGGAAGTAGGAAACGCTTGAGAAACTCAAAATTTTCGCAGTTCTGATGCTCGAAACGAATAACTAGAACGGCCTAGGGGAAAAGTACGCATACCGATGTAATCGGGCGAGTTTCTACTTTCAGATGCAACAGAAATTTCGCGGATTGGTCGATCTGTTCGCGAGATATGGCAGTTTGGAAGTAGGAGGAACGCTTGAGAAACTCAAAATTTTCGCAGTTCTGATGCTCGAAACGAATGACGAGAACGGCCTAGGGGAAAAGTGCGCATACCGTTGTAATCGGGCGAGTTTCTACTTTCAGAAGCAACAGAAATTTTGCGGATTGAACAATCCGTTCGCGAGATATGGCAGTTTGGAGGTATGAAACGCTTGAGAAACTCAAAATTTTCGCAGTTCTGATGCTCGAAATGAATAACTGGAACGGCCTAGGGGAAAACTACACATACCGTTGTAATCGGGCGAGTTTCTACTTTCAGATGCAACAGAAATTTTGCCGATTGGTCGATCCGTCCGCGAGATGTGGCAGTTTGGAAGTAAGAAACGCTTGAGAAACTCAAAATTTTCGCAGTTCTGAAGCTCGAAACTAATAACTAGAACGGCCTAGGGGAAAACTACACCTACCGTTGTAGTCGGGCGAGTTTCTACTTTCAGATGCAACAGAAATCATGCGGATTGGTCAATACGTTCGCGAGGTATGGCCGTTTGGATGTAAGAAACGCTTGAGAAACTCAAAATTTTCGCAGTTCTGATGCTCGAAACGAATAACCAGAACGGCCTAGGGGAAAACTACACATACCGTTGTAATCGGGCGAGTTTCTACTTTCAGATGCAACAGAAATTTTGCGGATTGGTCAATCCGTTCGCGAGATGTGGCAGTTTGGAGGTAAGAAACGCTTGAGAAACTCAAAATTTTCGCAGTTCTGATGCTCGAAACGAGTAACTAGAACGGCCTAGGGGAATAGTACGCACACCGTTGTAATCGGGCGAGTTTCTACTTTCAGACGCAACAGAAATTTTGCGGATTGGTCAATCCGTTCGCGAGATAGGCAGTTTGGAAGTAAGAAACGCTTGAGAAACTCAAAATTTTCGCAGTTCTGAAGCTCGAAAACGAATAACTAGGACGGCCTAGGGGAAAAGTACGCATACTTTTGTAATCGGGCGAGTTTCTACTTGCAGATGCAACAGAAATTTTGCGGATTGGTCGATCTGTTCGCGAGATATGGCAGTTTGGATGTAGGAAACGCTTGAGAAACTCAAAATTTTCGCAGTTCTGATCTCGAAACGAATGACGAGAACGGCCTAGGGGAAAAGTGCGCATACCGTTGTAATCGGGCGAGTTTCTACTTTCAGAAGCAACAGAAAATTTTGCGGATTGATCAATCCGTTCGCGAGATATGGCAGTTTGGAGGTAAGAAACGCTTGAGAAAACTCAAAATTTTCGCAGTTCTGATGCTCGACACGAATAACTAGAACGGCCTAGGAGAAAAGTGCGCATACCGTTGTAATCGGGCGAGTTTCTACTTTCAGATGCCACAGAAATTTTGCGGATTGATCAATCCGTTCGCGAGATATGGCAGTTTGGAAATAAGAAACGCTTGATAAACTCAAAATTTTCGCAGTTCTGATGCTCGAAACGAGTAACTAGAACGGCATAGGGGAAAAGTACGCATACCGTTGTAATCGGGCGAGTTTCTACTTGCACATGCAACAGAAATTTTGCGGATTGGTCGATCCGTTCGCGAGATATGGCAGTTTGGAAGTAAGAAACGCTTGAGAAACTCAAAATTTTCGCAGTTCTGATGCTCGAAACGAATAACTAGAACCGCCTAGGGGTAAAAGTACGCATACCGTTGTAATCGGGCGAGTTTCTACTTGCAGATGCAACAGAAATTTTGCGGATTGGTCGATCTGTTCGCGAGATATGGCAGTTTGGAAGTAGGAAACGCTTGAGAAACTCAAAATTTTCGCAGTTCTGATGCTCGAAACGAATAACTAGAACGGCCTAGGGGAAAAGTACGCATACCGATGTAATCGGGGCGAGTTTCTACTTTCAGATGCAACAGAAATTTCGCGGATTGGTCGATCTGTTCGCGAGATATGGCAGTTTGGAAGTAGGAAACGCTTGAGAAACTCAAAATTTTCGCAGTTCTGATGCTCGAAACGAATGACGAGAACCGGCCTAGGGGAAAAGTGCGCATACCGTTGTAATCGGGCGAGTTTCTACTTTCAGAAGCAACAGAAATTTTGCGGATTGAACAATCCGTTCGCGAGATATGGCAGTTTGGATGTAAGAAACGCTTGAGAAACTCAAAATTTTCGCAGTTCTGATGCTCGAAATGAATAACTGGAACGGCCTAGGGGAAAACTACACATACCGTTGTAATCGGGCGAGTTTCTACTTTCAGATGCAACAGAAATTTTGCCGATTGGTCGATCCGTTCGCGAGATGTGGCAGTTTGGAAGTAAGAAACGCTTGAGAAACTCAAAATTTTCGCAGTTCTGAAGCTCGAAACTAATAACTAGAACGGCCTAGGGGAAAACTACACCTACCGTTGTAGTCGGGCGAGTTTCTACTTTCAGATGCAACAGAAATCATGCGGATTGGTCAATACGTTCGCGAGGTATGGCCGTTTGGATGTAAGAAACGCTTGAGAAACTCAAAATTTTCGCAGTTCTGATGCTCGAAACGAATAACCAGAACGGCCTAGGGGAAAACTACACATACCGTTGTAATCGGGCGAGTTTCTACTTTCAGATGCAACAGAAATTTTGCGGATTGGTCAATCCGTTCGCGAGATGTGGCAGTTTGGAGGTAAGAAACGCTTGAGAAACTCAAAATTTTCGCAGTTCTGATGCTCGAAACGAGTAACTAGAACGGCCTAGGGGAATAGTACGCACACCGTTGTAATCGGGCGAGTTTCTACTTTCAGACGCAACAGAAATTTTGCGGATTGGTCAATCCGTTCGCGAGATATGGCAGTTTGGAAGTAAGAAACGCTTGAGAAACTCAAAATTTTCGCAGTTCTGAAGCTCGAAACGAATAACTAGAACGGCCTAGGGGAAAAGTACGCATACCGTTGTAATCGGGCGAGTTTCTACTTTCAGAAGCAACAGAAATTTTGCGGATTGATCAATCCGTTCGCGAGATATGGCAGTTTGGAGGTAAGAAACGCTTGAGAAACTCAAAATTTTCGCAGTTCTGATGCTCGACACGAATAACTAGAACGGCCTAGGAGAAAAGTGCGCATACCGTTGTAATCGGGCTAGTTTCTACTTTCAGATGCAACAGAAATTTTGCGGATTGATCAATCCGTTCGCGAGATATGGCAGTTTGGAGATAAGAAACGCTTGAGAAACTCAAAATTTTCGCAGTTCTGAAGCTCGAAACGAATAACTAGAACGGCCTAGGGGAAAAGTACGCATACCGTTGTAATCGGGCGAGTTTCTACTTTCAGAAGCAACAGAAATTTTGCGGATTGAACAATCCGTTCGCGAGATATGGCAGTTTGGAGGTAAGAAACGCTTGAGAGACTCAAAATTTTCGCAGTTCTGATGCTCGAAACGAATAACTAGAACGGCCTAGGGGAAAAGCACGCATACCGTTGTAATCGGGCGAGTTTCTACTTTCAGAAGCAACAGAAATTTTGCGGATTGATCAATCCGTTCGCGAGATATGGCAGTTTGGAGGTAAGGAACGCTTGAGAAACTCAAAATTTTCGCAGTTCTGATGCTCGAAATGAATAACTGGAACGGACTAGGGGAAAACTACACATACCGTTGTAATCGGGCGAGTTTCTACTTTCAGATGCAACAGAAATTTTGCGGATTGGTCGATCCGTTCGCGAGATGTGGCAGTTTGGAAGTAAGAAACGCTTGAGAAACTCAAAATTTTCGCAGTTCTGAAGCTCGAAACTAATAACTAGAACGGCCTATGGGAAAACTACACCTACCGTTGTAGTCGGGCGAGTTTCTACTTTCAGATGCAACAGAAATCATGCGGATTGGTCAATACGTTCGCGAGGTATGGCCGTTTGGATGTAAGAAACGCTTGAGAAACTCAAAATTTTCGCAGTTCTGATGCTCGAAACGAATAACTAGAACGGCCTAGGGGAAAAGCACGCATACCGTTGTAATCGGGCGAGTTTCTACTTTCAGAAGCAACAGAAATTTTGCGGATTGATCAATCCGTTCGCGAGATATGGCAGTTTGGAGGTAAGGAACGCTTGAGAAACTCAAAATTTTCGCAGTTCTGATGCTCGAAATGAATAACTGGAACGGACTAGGGGAAAACTACACATACCGTTGTAATCGGGCGAGTTTCTACTTTCAGATGCAACAGAAATTTTGCGGATTGGTCGATCCGTTCGCGAGATGTGGCAGTTTGGAAGTAAGAAACGCTTGAGAAACTCAAAATTTTCGCAGTTCTGAAGCTCGAAACTAATAACTAGAACGGCCTATGGGAAAACTACACCTACCGTTGTAGTCGGGCGAGTTTCTACTTTCAGATGCAACAGAAATCATGCGGATTGGTCAATACGTTCGCGAGGTATGGCCATTTGGATGTAAGAAACGCTTGAGAAACTCAAAATTTTCGCAGTTCTGATGCTCGAAACGAATAACCAGAACGGCCTAGGGGAAAACTACACATACCGTTGTAATCGGGCGAGTTTCTACTTTCAGATGAAACAGAAATTTTGCGGATTGGTCAATCCGTTCGCGAGATGTGGCAGTTTGGAGGTAAGAAACGCTTGAGAAACTCAAAATTTTCGCAGTTCTGATGCTCGAAACGAGTAACTAGAACGGCCTAGGGGAACAGTACGCACACCGTTGTAATCGGGCGAGTTTCTACTTTCAGACGCAACAGAAATTTTGCGGATTGGTCAATCCGTTCGCGAGATATGGCAGTTTGGAGGTAAGAAACGCTTGAGAAACTCAAAATTTTCGCAGTTCTGATGCTCGAAACGAATGACTAGAACGGCCTAGGGGAGAAGTACGCATACCGTTGTAATCGGGCGGGTTTCTACTTTCAGATGCAACAGAAATCATGCGGATTGGTCAATCCGTTCGCGAGATACGGCCGTTTGGATGTAAGAAACGCTTGAGAAACTCAAAATTTTCGCAGTTCTGATGCTCGAAACGAATAACTGGAACGGCCTAGGGGAAAACTATACATACCGATGTAATCGGGCGAGTTTCTACTTTCAGATGCAACAGAAATTTTGCGGATTGGTCGATCCGTTCGCGAGATGTGGCAGTTTGGAAGTAAGAAACGCTTGAGAAACTCAAAATTTTCGCAGTTCTGAAGCTCGAAACTAATAACTAGAACGGCCTAGGGGAAAACTACACCTACCGTTGTAGTCGGGCGAGTTTCTACTTTCAGATGCAACAGAAATCATGCGGATTGGTCAATACGTTCGCGAGGTATGGCCGTTTGGATGTAAGAAACGCTTGAGAAACTCAAAATTTTCGCAGTTCTGATGCTCGAAACGAATAACTAGAACGGCCTAGGGGAAAAGCACGCATACCGTTGTAATCGGGCGAGTTTCTACTTTCAGAAGCAACAGAAATTTTGCGGATTGATCAATCCGTTCGCGAGATATGGCAGTTTGGAGGTAAGAAACGCTTGAGAAACTCAAAATTTTCGCAGTTCTGATGCTCGAAATGAATAACTGGAACGGCCTAGGGGAAAACTACACATACCGTTGTAATCGGGCGAGTTTCTACTTTCAGATGCAACAGAAATTTTGCGGATTGGTCGATCCGTTCGCGAGATGTGGCAGTTTGGAAGTAAGAAACGCTTGAGAAACTCAAAATTTTCGCAGTTCTGAAGCTCGAAACTAATAACTAGAACGGCCTATGGGAAAACTACACCTACCGTTGTAGTCGGGCGAGTTTCTACTTTCAGATGCAACAGAAATCATGCGGATTGGTCAATACGTTCGCGAGGTATGGCCGTTTGGATGTAAGAAACGCTTGAGAAACTCAAAATTTTCGCAGTTCTGATGCTCGAAACGAATAACTAGAACGGCCTAGGGGAAAAGCACGCATACCGTTGTAATCGGGCGAGTTTCTACTTTCAGATGCAACAGAAATCATGCGGATTGGTCAATACGTTCGCGAGGTATGGCCGTTTGGATGTAAGAAACGCTTGAGAAACTCAAAATTTTCGCAGTTCTGATGCTCGAAACGAATAACTAGAACCGCCTAGGGGAAAAGTACGCATACCGTTGTAATCGGGCGAGTTTCTACTTTCAGAAGCAACAGAAATTTTGCGGATTGAACAATCCGTTCGCGAGATATGGCAGTTTGGAGGTAAGAAACGCTTGAGAGACTCAAAATTTTCGCAGTTCTGATGCTCGAAACGAATAACTAGAACGGCATAGGGGAAAAGTACGCATACCGTTGTAATCGGGCGAGTTTCTACTTGCACATGCAACAGAAATTTTGCGGATTGGTCGATCCGTTCGCGAGATATGGCAGTTTGGAAGTAAGAAACGCTTGAGAAACTCAAAATTTTCGCAGTTCTGATGCTCGAAACGAATAACTAGAACCGCCTAGGGGAAAAGTACGCATACCGTTGTAATCGGGCGAGTTTCTACTTGCAGATGCAACAGAAATTTTGCGGATTGGACGATCTGTTCGCGAGATATGGCAGTTTGGAAGTAGGAAACGCTTGAGAAACTCAAAATTTTCGCAGTTCTGATGCTCGAAACGAATAACTAGAACGGCCTAGGGGAAAAGTACGCATACCGATGTAATCGGGCGAGTTCCTACTTTCAGATGCAACAGAAATTTTGCGGATTGGTCGATCTGTTCGCGAGATATGGCAGTTTGGAAGTAGGAAACGCTTGAGAGACTCAAAATTTTCGCAGTTCTGATGCTCGAAACGAATAACTAGAACGGCCTAGGGGAAAAGTACGCATACCGTTGTAATCGGGCGAGTTTCTACTTTCAGAAGCAACAGAAATTTTGCGGATTGATCAATCCGTTCGCGAGATATGGCAGTTTGGAGGTAAGAAACGCTTGAGAAGCTCAAAATTTTCGCAGTTCTGATGCTCGAAATGAATAACTGGAACGGCCTAGGGGAAGACTACACATACCGTTGTAATCGGGCGAGTTTCTACTTTCAGATGCAACAGAAATTTTGCGGATTGGTCGATCCGTTCGCGAGATGTGGCAGTTTGGAAGTAAGAAACGCTTGAGAAACTCAAAATTTTCGCAGTTCTGAAGCTCGAAACTAATAACTAGAACGGCCTAGGGGAAAACTACACCTACCGTTGTAGTCGGGCGAGTTTCTACTTTCAGATGCAACAGAAATCTTGCGGATTGGTCAATACGTTCGCGAGGTATGGCCGTTTGGATGTAAGAAACGCTTGAGAAACTCAAAATTTTCGCAGTTCTGATGCTCGAAACGAATAACCAGAACGGCCTAGGGGAAAACTACACATACCGTTGTAATCGGGCGAGTTTCTACTTTCAGATGCAACAGAAATTTTGCGGATTGGTCAATCCGTTCGCGAGATGTGGCAGTTTGGAGGTAAGAAACGCTTGAGAAACTCAAAATTTTCGCAGTTCTGATGCTCGAAACGAGTAACTAGAACGGCCTAGGGGAATAGTACGCACACCGTTGTAATCGGGCGAGTTTCTACTTTCAGACGCAACAGAAATTTTGCGGATTGGTCAATCCGTTCGCGAGATATGGCAGTTTGGAAGTAAGAAACGCTTGAGAAACTCAAAATTTTCGCAGTTCTGAAGCTCGAAACGAATAACTAGAACGGCCTAGGGGAAAAGTACGCATACCGTTGTAATCGGGCGAGTTTCTACTTGCAGATGCAACAGAAATTTTGCGGATGGGTCGATCTGTTCGCGAGATATGGCAGTTTGGAAGTAGGAAACGCTTGAGAAACTCAAAATTTTCGCAGTTCTGATGCTCGAAACGAATGACGAGAACGGCCTAGGGGAAAAGTGCGCATACCGTTGTAATCGGGCGAGTTTCTACTTTCAGAAGCAACAGAAATTTTGCGGATTGATCAATCCGTTCGCGAGATATGGCCGTTTGGATGTAAGAAACGCTTGAGAAACTCAAAATTTTCGCAGTTCTGATGCTCGAAACGAATAACCAGAACGGCCTAGGGGAAAACTACACATACCGTTGTAATCGGGCGAGTTTCTACTTTCAGATGCAACAGAAATTTTGCGGATTGGTCAATCCGTTCGCGAGATGTGGCAGTTTGGAGGTAAGAAACGCTTGAGAAACTCAAAATTTTCGCAGTTCTGATGCTCGAAACGAGTAACTAGAACGGCCTAGGGGAATAGTACGCACACCGTTGTAATCGGGCGAGTTTCTACTTTCAGACGCAACAGAAATTTTGCGGATTGGTCAATCCGTTCGCGAGATATGGCAGTTTGGAAGTAAGAAACGCTTGAGAAACTCAAAATTTTCGCAGTTCTGAAGCTCGAAACGAATAACTAGAACGGCCTAGGGGAAAAGTACGCATACCGTTGTAATCGGGCGAGTTTCTACTTGCAGATGCAACAGAAATTTTGCGGATTGGTCGATCTGTTCGCGAGATATGGCAGTTTGGAAGTAGGAAACGCTTGAGAAACTCAAAATTTTCGCAGTTCTGATGCTCGAAACGAATGACGAGAACGGCCTAGGGGAAAAGTGCGCATACCGTTGTAATCGGGCGAGTTTCTACTTTCAGAAGCAACAGAAATTTTGCGGATTGATCAATCCGTTCGCGAGATATGGCAGTTTGGAGGTAAGAAACGCTTGAGAAACTCAAAATTTTCGCAGTTCTGATGCTCGAAACGAATAACCAGAACGGCCTAGGGGAAAACTACACATACCGTTGTAATCGGGCGAGTTTCTACTTTCAGATGCAACAGAAATCATGCGGATTGGTCAATACGTTCGCGAGGTATGGCCGTTTGGATGTAAGAAACGCTTGAGAAACTCAAAATTTTCGCAGTTCTGATGCTCGAAACGAATAACCAGAACGGCCTAGGGGAAAACTACACATACCGTTGTAATCGGGCGAGTTTCTACTTTCAGATGCAACAGAAATTTTGCGGATTGGTCAATCCGTTCGCGAGATGTGGCAGTTTGGAGGTAAGAAACGCTTGAGAAACTCAAAATTTTCGCAGTTCTGATGCTCGAAACGAATGACGAGAACGGCCTAGGGGAAAAGTGCGCATACCGTTGTAATCGGGCGAGTTTCTACTTTCAGAAGCAACAGAAATTTTGCGGATTGATCAATCCGTTCGCGAGATATGGCAGTTTGGAGGTAAGAAACGCTTGAGAAACTCAAAATTTTCGCAGTTCTGATGCTCGAAACGAATAACCAGAACGGCCTAGGGGAAAACTACACATACCGTTGTAATCGGGCGAGTTTCTACTTTCAGATGCAACAGAAATCATGCGGATTGGTCAATACGTTCGCGAGGTATGGCCGTTTGGATGTAAGAAACGCTTGAGAAACTCAAAATTTTCGCAGTTCTGATGCTCGAAACGAATAACCAGAACGGCCTAGGGGAAAACTACACATACCGTTGTAATCGGGCGAGTTTCTACTTTCAGATGCAACAGAAATTTTGCGGATTGGTCAATCCGTTCGCGAGATGTGGCAGTTTGGAGGTAAGAAACGCTTGAGAAACTCAAAATTATCGCAGTTCTGATGCTCGACACGAGTAACTAGAACGGCCTAGGGGAATAGTACGCACACCGTTGTAATCGGGCGAGATTCTACTTTCAGACGCAACAGAAATTTTGCGGATTGGTCAATCCGTTCGCGAGATATGGCAGTTTGGAAGTAAGAAACGCTTGAGAAACTCAAAATTTTCGCAGTTCTGAAGCTCGAAACGAATAACTAGAACGGCCTAGGGGAAAAGTACGCATACCGTTGTAATCGGGCGAGTTTCTACTTGCAGATGCAACAGAAATTTTGCGGATTGGTCGATCTGTTCGCGAGATATGGCAGTTTGGAAGTAGGAAACGCTTGAGAAACTCAAAATTTTCGCAGTTCTGATGCTCGAAACGAATGACGAGAACGGCCTAGGGGAAAAGTGCGCATACCGTTGTAATCGGGCGAGTTTCTACTTTCAGAAGCAACAGAAATTTTGCGGATTGAACAATCCGTTCGCGAGATATGGCAGTTTGGAGGTAAGAAACGCTTGAGAGACTCAAAATTTTCGCAGTTCTGATGCTCGAAACGAATGACGAGAACGGCCTAGGGGAAAAGTGCGCATACCGTTGTAATCGGGCGAGTTTCTACTTTCAGATGCAACAGAAATTTTGCGGATTGGTCGATCCGTTCGCGAGATGTGGCAGTTTGGAAGTAAGAAACGCTTGAGAAACTCAAAATTTTCGCAGTTCTGAAGCTCGAAACTAATAACTAGAACGGCCTAGTGGAAAACTACACCTACCTTTGTAGTCGGGCGAGTTTCTACTTTCAGATGCAACAGAAATCATGCGGATTGGTCAATACGTTCGCGAGGTATGGCCGTTTGGATGTAAGAAACGCTTGAGAAACTCAAAATTTTCGCAGTTCTGATGCTCGAAACGAATAACCAGAACGGCCTAGGGGAAAACTACACATACCGTTGTAATCGGGCGAGTTTCTACTTTCAGATGCAACAGAAATTTTGCGGATTGGTCAATCCGTTCGCGAGATGTGGCAGTTTGGAGGTAAGAAACGCTTGAGAAACTCAAATTTTCGCAGTTCTGATGCTCGAAACGAGTAACTAGAACGGCCTAGGGGAATAGTACGCACACCGTTGTAATCGGGCGAGTTTCTACTTTCAGACCCAACAGAAATTTTGCGGATTGGTCAATCCGTTCGCGAGATATGGCAGTTTGGAAGTAAGAAACGCTTGAGAAACTCAAAATTTTCGCAGTTCAGAAGCTCGAAACGAATAACTAGAACGGCCTAGGGGAAAAGTACGCATACCGTTGTAATCGGGCGAGTTTCTACTTGCAGATGCAACAGAAATTTTGCGGATTGGTCGATCTGTTCGCGAGATATGGCAGTTTGGAACTAGGAAACGCTTGAGAAACTCAAAATTTTCGCAGTTCTGATGCTCGAAACGAATGACGAGAAAGGCCTAGGGGAAAAGTGCGCATACCGTTGTAATCGGGCGAGTTTCTACTTTCAGAAGCAACAGAAATTTTGCGGATTGATCAATCCGTTCGCGAGATATGGCAGTTTGGAGGTAAGAAACGCTTGAGAAACTCAACATTTTCGCAGTTCTGATGCTCGACACGAATAACTAGAACGGCCTAGGAGAAAAGTGCGCATACCCTTGTAATCGGGCGAGTTTCTACTTTCAGATGCAACAGAAATTTTGCGGATTGATCAATCCGTTCGCGAGATATGGCAGTTTGGAGATAAGAAACGCTTGAGAAACTCAAAATTTTCGCAGTTCTGATGTTCGAAACGAATGACTAGAACGGCCTAGGGGAGAACTACGCATACCGTTGTAATCGGGCGGGTTTCTACTTTCAGATGCAACAGAAATCATGCGGATTGGTCAATCCGTTCGCGAGATATGGCCGTTTGGATGTAAGAAACGCTTGAGAAACTCAAAATTTTCGCAGTTCTGATGCTCGAAACGAATAACTAGAACGGCCTAGGCGAAAAGTGCGCATACCGTTGTAATCGGGCGAGTTTCTACTTTCAGAAGCAACAGAAATTTTGCGGATTGAACAATCCGTTCGCGAGATATGGCAGTTTGGAGGTAAGAAACGCTTGAGAGACTCAAAATTTTCGCAGTTCTGATGCTCGAAACGAATAACTAGAACGGCATAGGGGAAAAGTACGCATACCGTTGTAATCGGGCGAGTTTCTACTTGCACATGCAACAGAAATTTTGCGGATTGGTCGATCCGTTCGCGAGATATGGCAGTTTGGAAGTAAGAAACGCTTGAGAAACTCAAAATTTTCGCAGTTCTGATGCTCGAAACGAATAACTAGAACCGCCTAGGGGAAAAGTACGCATACCGTTGTAATCGGGCGAGTTTCTACTTGCAGATGCAACAGAAATTTTGCGGATTGGACGATCTGTTCGCGAGATATGGCAGTTTGGAAGTAGGAAACGCTTGAGAAACTCAAAATTTTCGCAGTTCTGATGCTCGAAACGAATAACTAGAACGGCCTAGGGGAAAAGTACGCATACCGATGTAATCGGGCGAGTTCCTACTTTCAGATGCAACAGAAATTTTGCGGATTGGTCGATCTGTTCGCGAGATATGGCAGTTTGGAAGTAGGAAACGCTTGAGAGACTCAAAATTTTCGCAGTTCTGATGCTCGAAACGAATAACTAGAACGGCCTAGGGGAAAAGTACGCATACCGTTGTAATCGGGCGAGTTTCTACTTTCAGAAGCAACAGAAATTTTGCGGATTGATCAATCCGTTCGCGAGATATGGCAGTTTGGAGGTAAGAAACGCTTGAGAAACTCAAAATTTTCGCAGTTCTGATGCTCGAAATGAATAACTGGAACGGCCTAGGGGAAAACTACACATACCGTTGTAATCGGGCGAGTTTCTACTTTCAGATGCAACAGAAATTTTGCGGATTGGTCGATCCGTTCGCGAGATGTGGCAGTTTGGAAGTAAGAAACGCTTGAGAAACTCAAAATTTTCGCAGTTCTGAAGCTCGAAACTAATAACTAGAACGGCCTAGGGGAAAACTACACCTACCGTTGTAGTCGGGCGAGTTTCTACTTTCAGATGCAACAGAAATCATGCGGATTGGTCAATACGTTCGCGAGGTATGGCCGTTTGGATGTAAGAAACGCTTGAGAAACTCAAAATTTTCGCAGTTCTGATGCTCGAAACGAATAACCAGAACGGCCTAGGGGAAAACTACACATACCGTTGTAATCGGGCGAGTTTCTACTTTCAGATGCAACAGAAATTTTGCGGATTGGTCAATCCGTTCGCGAGATGTGGCAGTTTGGAGGTAAGAAACGCTTGAGAAACTCAAAATTTTCGCAGTTCTGATGCTCGAAACGAGTAACTAGAACGGCCTAGGGGAATAGTACGCACACCGTTGTAATCGGGCGAGTTTCTACTTTCAGACGCAACAGAAATTTTGCGGATTGGTCAATCCGTTCGCGAGATATGGCAGTTTGGAAGTAAGAAACGCTTGAGAAACTCAAAATTTTCGCAGTTCTGAAGCTCGAAACGAATAACTAGAACGGCCTAGGGGAAAAGTACGCATACCGTTGTAATCGGGCGAGTTTCTACTTGCAGATGCAACAGAAATTTTGCGGATTGGTCGATCTGTTCGCGAGATATGGCAGTTTGGAAGTAGGAAACGCTTGAGAAACTCAAAATTTTCGCAGTTCTGATGCTCGAAACGAATGACGAGAACGGCCTAGGGGAAAAGTGCGCATACCGTTGTAATCGGGCGAGTTTCTACTTTCAGAAGCAACAGAAATTTTGCGGATTGATCAATCCGTTCGCGAGATATGGCAGTTTGGAGGTAAGAAACGCTTGAGAAACTCAAAATTTTCGCAGTTCTGATGCTCGAAACGAATAACCAGAACGGCCTAGGGGAAAACTACACATACCGTTGTAATCGGGCGAGTTTCTACTTTCAGATGCAACAGAAATCATGCGGATTGGTCAATACGTTCGCGAGGTATGGCCGTTTGGATGTAAGAAACGCTTGAGAAACTCAAAATTTTCGCAGTTCTGATGCTCGAAACGAATAACTAGAACCGCCTAGGGGAAAAGTACGCATACCGTTGTAATCGGGCGAGTTTCTACTTTCAGAAGCAACAGAAATTTTGCGGATTGAACAATCCGTTCGCGAGATATGGCAGTTTGGAGGTAAGAAACGCTTGAGAGACTCAAAATTTTCGCAGTTCTGATGCTCGAAACGAATAACTAGAACGGCATAGGGGAAAAGTACGCATACCGTTGTAATCGGGCGAGTTTCTACTTGCACATGCAACAGAAATTTTGCGGATTGGTCGATCCGTTCGCGAGATATGGCAGTTTGGAAGTAAGAAACGCTTGAGAAACTCAAAATTTTCGCAGTTCTGATGCTCGAAACGAATAACTAGAACCGCCTAGGGGAAAAGTACGCATACCGTTGTAATCGGGCGAGTTTCTACTTGCAGATGCAACAGAAATTTTGCGGATTGGACGATCTGTTCGCGAGATATGGCAGTTTGGAAGTAGGAAACGCTTGAGAAACTCAAAATTTTCGCAGTTCTGATGCTCGAAACGAATAACTAGAACGGCCTAGGGGAAAAGTACGCATACCGATGTAATCGGGCGAGTTCCTACTTTCAGATGCAACAGAAATTTTGCGGATTGGTCGATCTGTTCGCGAGATATGGCAGTTTGGAAGTAGGAAACGCTTGAGAGACTCAAAATTTTCGCAGTTCTGATGCTCGAAACGAATAACTAGAACGGCCTAGGGGAAAAGTACGCATACCGTTGTAATCGGGCGAGTTTCTACTTTCAGAAGCAACAGAAATTTTGCGGATTGATCAATCCGTTCGCGAGATATGGCAGTTTGGAGGTAAGAAACGCTTGAGAAACTCAAAATTTTCGCAGTTCTGATGCTCGAAATGAATAACTGGAACGGCCTAGGGGAAGACTACACATACCGTTGTAATCGGGCGAGTTTCTACTTTCAGATGCAACAGAAATTTTGCGGATTGGTCGATCCGTTCGCGAGATGTGGCAGTTTGGAAGTAAGAAACGCTTGAGAAACTCAAAATTTTCGCAGTTCTGAAGCTCGAAACTAATAACTAGAACGGCCTAGGGGAAAACTACACCTACCGTTGTAGTCGGGCGAGTTTCTACTTTCAGATGCAACAGAAATCTTGCGGATTGGTCAATACGTTCGCGAGGTATGGCCGTTTGGATGTAAGAAACGCTTGAGAAACTCAAAATTTTCGCAGTTCTGATGCTCGAAACGAATAACCAGAACGGCCTAGGGGAAAACTACACATACCGTTGTAATCGGGCGAGTTTCTACTTTCAGATGCAACAGAAATTTTGCGGATTGGTCAATCCGTTCGCGAGATGTGGCAGTTTGGAGGTAAGAAACGCTTGAGAAACTCAAAATTTTCGCAGTTCTGATGCTCGAAACGAGTAACTAGAACGGCCTAGGGGAATAGTACGCACACCGTTGTAATCGGGCGAGTTTCTACTTTCAGACGCAACAGAAATTTTGCGGATTGGTCAATCCGTTCGCGAGATATGGCAGTTTGGAAGTAAGAAACGCTTGAGAAACTCAAAATTTTCGCAGTTCTGAAGCTCGAAACGAATAACTAGAACGGCCTAGGGGAAAAGTACGCATACCGTTGTAATCGGGCGAGTTTCTACTTGCAGATGCAACAGAGATTTTGCGGATTGGTCGATCTGTTCGCGAGATATGGCATTTTGGAAGTAGGAAACGCTTGAGAAACTCAAAATTTTCGCAGTTCTGATGCTCGAAACGAATGACGAGAACGGCCTAGGGGAAAAGTGCGCATACCGTTGTAATCGGGCGAGTTTCTACTTTCAGAAGCAACAGAAATTTTGCGGATTGATCAATCCGTTCGCGAGATATGGCAGTTTGGAGGTAAGAAACGCTTGAGAAACTCAAAATTTTCGCAGTTCTGATGCTCGAAACGAATAACCAGAACGGCCTAGGGGAAAACTACACATACCGTTGTAATCGGGCGAGATTCTACTTTCAGATGCAACAGAAATCATGCGGATTGGTCAATACGTTCGCGAGGTATGGCCGTTTGGATGTAAGAAACGCTTGAGAAACTCAAAATTTTCGCAGTTCTGATGCTCGAAACGAATAACTAGAACCGCCTAGGGGAAAAGTACGCATACCGTTGTAATCGGGCGAGTTTCTACTTTCAGAAGCAACAGAAATTTTGCGGATTGAACAATCCGTTCGCGAGATATGGCAGTTTGGAGGTAAGAAACGCTTGAGAGACTCAAAATTTTCGCAGTTCTGATGCTCGAAACGAATAACTAGAACGGCATAGGGGAAAAGTACGCATACCGTTGTAATCGGGCGAGTTTCTACTTGCACATGCAACAGAAATTTTGCGGATTGGTCGATCCGTTCGCGAGATATGGCAGTTTGGAAGTAAGAAACGCTTGAGAAACTCAAAATTTTCGCAGTTCTGATGCTCGAAACGAATAACTAGAACCGCCTAGGGGAAAAGTACGCATACCGTTGTAATCGGGCGAGTTTCTACTTGCAGATGCAACAGAAATTTTGCGGATTGGTCGATCTGTTCGCGAGATGTGGCAGTTTGGAGGTAAGAAACGCTTGAGAAACTCAAAATTTTCGCAGTTCTGATGCTCGAAACGAGTAACTAGAACGGCCTAGGGGAATAGTACGCACACCGTTGTAATCGGGCGAGTTTCTACTTTCAGACGCAACAGAAATTTTGCGGATTGGTCAATACGTTCGCGAGGTATGGCTGTTTGGATGTAAGCAACGCTTGAGGAACTCAAAATTTTCGCAGTTCTGATGCTCGAAACGAATAACCAGAACGGCCTAGGGGAAAACTACACATACCGATGTAATCGGGCGAGTTTCTACTTTCAGATGCAACAGAAATTTTGCGGATTGGTCAATCCGTTCGCGAGATGTGGCAGTTTGGAGGTAAGAAACGCTTGAGAAACTCAAAATTTTCGCAGTTCTGATGCTCGAAACGAGTAACTAGAACGGCCTAGGGGAATAGTATGCACACCGTTGTAATCGGGCGAGTTTCTACTTTCAGACGCAACAGAAATTTTGCGGATTGGTCAATCCGTTCGCGAGATATGGCAGTTTGGAAGTAGGAAACGCTTGAGAAACTCAAAATTTTCGCAGTTCTGATGCTCGAAACGAATGACGAGAACGGCCTAGGGGAAAAGTGCGCATACCGTTGTAATCGGGCGAGTTTCTACTTTCAGAAGCAACAGAAATTTTGCGGATTGATCAATCCGTTCGCGAGATATGGCAGTTTGGAGGTAAGAAACGCTTGAGAAACTCAAAATTTTCGCAGTTCTGATGCTCGACACGAATATCTAGAACGGCCTAGGAGAAAAGTGCGCATACCGTTGTAATCGGGCGAGTTTCTACTTTCAGATGCAACAGAAATTTTGCGGATTGATCAATCCGTTCGCGAGATGTGGCAGTTTGGAGGTAAGAAACGCTTGAGAAACTCAAAATTTTCGCAGTTCTGATGCTCGAAACGAGTAACTAGAACGGCCTAGGGGAATAGTACGCACACCGTTGTAATCGGGCGAGTTTCTACTTTCAGACGCAACAGAAATTTTGCGGATTGGTCAATCCGTTCGCGAGATATGGCAGTTTGGAAGTAAGAAACGCTTGAGAAACTCAAAATTTTCGCAGTTCTGAAGCTCGAAACGAATAACTAGAACGGCCTAGGGGAAAAGTACGCATACCGTTGTAATCGGGCGAGTTTCTACTTGCAGATGCAACAGAGATTTTGCGGATTGGTCGATCTGTTCGCGAGATATGGCATTTTGGAAGTAGGAAACGCTTGAGAAACTCAAAATTTTCGCAGTTCTGATGCTCGAAACGAATGACGAGAACGGCCTAGGGGAAAAGTGCGCATACCGTTGTAATCGGGCGAGTTTCTACTTTCAGAAGCAACAGAAATTTTGCGGATTGATCAATCCGTTCGCGAGATATGGCAGTTTGGAGGTAAGAAACGCTTGAGAAACTCAAAATTTTCGCAGTTCTGATGCTCGAAACGAATAACCAGAACGGCCTAGGGGAAAACTACACATACCGTTGTAATCGGGCGAGATTCTACTTTCAGATGCAACAGAAATCATGCGGATTGGTCAATACGTTCGCGAGGTATGGCCGTTTGGATGTAAGAAACGCTTGAGAAACTCAAAATTTTCGCAGTTCTGATGCTCGAAACGAATAACTAGAACCGCCTAGGGGAAAAGTACGCATACCGTTGTAATCGGGCGAGTTTCTACTTTCAGAAGCAACAGAAATTTTGCGGATTGAACAATCCGTTCGCGAGATATGGCAGTTTGGAGGTAAGAAACGCTTGAGAGACTCAAAATTTTCGCAGTTCTGATGCTCGAAACGAATAACTAGAACGGCATAGGGGAAAAGTACGCATACCGTTGTAATCGGGCGAGTTTCTACTTGCACATGCAACAGAAATTTTGCGGATTGGTCGATCCGTTCGCGAGATATGGCAGTTTGGAAGTAAGAAACGCTTGAGAAACTCAAAATTTTCGCAGTTCTGATGCTCGAAACGAATAACTAGAACCGCCTAGGGGAAAAGTACGCATACCGTTGTAATCGGGCGAGTTTCTACTTGCAGATGCAACAGAAATTTTGCGGATTGGTCGATCTGTTCGCGAGATGTGGCAGTTTGGAGGTAAGAAACGCTTGAGAAACTCAAAATTTTCGCAGTTCTGATGCTCGAAACGAGTAACTAGAACGGCCTAGGGGAATAGTACGCACACCGTTGTAATCGGGCGAGTTTCTACTTTCAGACGCAACAGAAATTTTGCGGATTGGTCAATACGTTCGCGAGGTATGGCTGTTTGGATGTAAGCAACGCTTGAGGAACTCAAAATTTTCGCAGTTCTGATGCTCGAAACGAATAACCAGAACGGCCTAGGGGAAAACTACACATACCGATGTAATCGGGCGAGTTTCTACTTTCAGATGCAACAGAAATTTTGCGGATTGGTCAATCCGTTCGCGAGATGTGGCAGTTTGGAGGTAAGAAACGCTTGAGAAACTCAAAATTTTCGCAGTTCTGATGCTCGAAACGAGTAACTAGAACGGCCTAGGGGAATAGTATGCACACCGTTGTAATCGGGCGAGTTTCTACTTTCAGACGCAACAGAAATTTTGCGGATTGGTCAATCCGTTCGCGAGATATGGCAGTTTGGAAGTAGGAAACGCTTGAGAAACTCAAAATTTTCGCAGTTCTGATGCTCGAAACGAATGACGAGAACGGCCTAGGGGAAAAGTGCGCATACCGTTGTAATCGGGCGAGTTTCTACTTTCAGAAGCAACAGAAATTTTGCGGATTGATCAATCCGTTCGCGAGATATGGCAGTTTGGAGGTAAGAAACGCTTGAGAAACTCAAAATTTTCGCAGTTCTGATGCTCGACACGAATATCTAGAACGGCCTAGGAGAAAAGTGCGCATACCGTTGTAATCGGGCGAGTTTCTACTTTCAGATGCAACAGAAATTTTGCGGATTGATCAATCCGTTCGCGAGATATGGCAGTTTGGAGATAAGAAACGCTTGAGAAACTCAAAATTTTCGCAGTTCTGATGCTCGAAACGAATGGCTAGAACGGCCTAGGGGAGAACTACGCATACCGTTGTAATCGGGCGGGTTTCTACTTTCAGATGCAACAGAAATCATGCGGATTGGTCAATCCGTTCGCGAGATATGGCCGTTTGGATGTAAGAAACGCTTGAGAAACTCAAAATTTTCGCAGTTCTGATGCTCGAAACGAATAACTAGAACGGCCTAGGCGAAAAGTGCGCATACCGTTGTAATCGGGCGAGTTTCTACTTTCAGAAGCAACAGAAATTTTGCGGATTGAACAATCCGTTCGCGAGATATGGCAGTTTGGAGGTAAGAAACGCTTGAGAGACTCAAAATTTTCGCAGTTCTGATGCTCGAAACGAATAACCAGAACGGCCTAGGGGAAAAGTACGCATACCGTTGTAATCGGGCGAGTTTCTACTTTCAGAAGCAACAGAAATTTTGCGGATTGATCAATCCGTTCGCGAGATATGGCAGTTTGGAGGTAAGAAACGCTTGAGAAACTCAAAATTTTCGCAGTTCTGATGCTCGAAATGAATAACTGGAACGGCCTAGGGGAAAACTACACATACCGTTGTAATCGGGCGAGTTTCTACTTTCAGATGCAACAGAAATTTTGCGGATTGGTCGATCCGTTCGCGAGATGTGGCAGTTTGGAAGTAAGAAACGCTTGAGAAACTCAAAATTTTCGCAGTTCTGAAGCTCGAAACTAATAACTAGAACGGCCTATGGGAAAACTACACCTACCGTTGTAGTCGGGCGAGTTTCTACTTTCAGATGCAACAGAAATCATGCGGATTGGTCAATACGTTCGCTAGGTATGGCCGTTTGGATGTAAGAAACGCTTGAGAAACTCAAAATTTTCGCAGTTCTGATGCTCGAAACGAATAACCAGAACGGCCTAGGGGAAAACTACACATACCGTTGTAATCGGGCGAGTTTCTACTTTCAGATGAAACAGAAATTTTGCGGATTGGTCAATCCGTTCGCGAGATGTGGCAGTTTGGAGGTAAGAAACGCTTGAGAAACTCAAAATTTTCGCAGTTCTGATGCTCGAAACGAGTAACTAGAACGGCCTAGGGGAATAGTACGCACACCGCTGTAATCGGGCGAGTTTCTACTTTCAGACGCAACAGAAATTTTGCGGATTGGTCAATCCGTTCGCGAGATATGGCAGTTTGGAGGTAAGAAACGCTTGAGAAACTCAAAATTTTCGCAGTTCTGATGCTCGAAACGAATGACTAGAACGGCCTAGGGGAGAACTACGCATACCGTTGTAATCGGGCGGGTTTCTACTTTCAGATGCAACAGAAATCATGCGGATTGGTCAATCCGTTCGCGAGATATGGCCGTTTGGATGTAAGAAACGCTTGAGAAACTCAAAATTTTCGCAGTTCTGATGCTCGAAACGAATAACTAGAACGGCCTAGGCGAAAAGTGCGCATACCGTTGTAATCGGGCGAGTTTCTACTTTCAGAAGCAACAGAAATTTTGCGGATTGAACAATCCGTTCGCGAGATATGGCAGTTTGGAGGTAAGAAACGCTTGAGAGACTCAAAATTTTCGCAGTTCTGATGCTCGAAACGAATAACCAGAACGGCCTAGGGGAAAAGTACGCATACCGTTGTAATCGGGCGAGTTTCTACTTTCAGAAGCAACAGAAATTTTGCGGATTGATCAATCCGTTCGCGAGATATGGCAGTTTGGAGGTAAGAAACGCTTGAGAAACTCAAAATTTTCGCAGTTCTGATGCTCGAAATGAATAACTGGAACGGCCTAGGGGAAAACTACACATACCGTTGTAATCGGGCGAGTTTCTACTTTCAGATGCAACAGAAATTTTGCGGATTGGTCGATCCGTTCGCGAGATGTGGCAGTTTGGAAGTAAGAAACGCTTGAGAAACTCAAAATTTTCGCAGTTCTGAAGCTCGAAACTAATAACTAGAACGGCCTATGGGAAAACTACACCTACCGTTGTAGTCGGGCGAGTTTCTACTTTCAGATGCAACAGAAATCATGCGGATTGGTCAATACGTTCGCTAGGTATGGCCGTTTGGATGTAAGAAACGCTTGAGAAACTCAAAATTTTCGCAGTTCTGATGCTCGAAACGAATAACCAGAACGGCCTAGGGGAAAACTACACATACCGTTGTAATCGGGCGAGTTTCTACTTTCAGATGAAACAGAAATTTTGCGGATTGGTCAATCCGTTCGCGAGATGTGGCAGTTTGGAGGTAAGAAACGCTTGAGAAACTCAAAATTTTCGCAGTTCTGATGCTCGAAACGAGTAACTAGAACGGCCTAGGGGAATAGTACGCACACCGCTGTAATCGGGCGAGTTTCTACTTTCAGACGCAACAGAAATTTTGCGGATTGGTCAATCCGTTCGCGAGATATGGCAGTTTGGAGGTAAGAAACGCTTGAGAAACTCAAAATTTTCGCAGTTCTGATGCTCGAAACGAATGACTAGAACGGCCTAGGGGAAAAGTACGCATACCGATGTAATCGGGCGAGTTTCTACTTTCAGATGCAACAGAAATTTTGCGGATTGGTCGATCTGTTCGCGAGATATGGCAGTTTGGAAGTAGGAAACGCTTGAGAAACTCAAAATTTTCGCAGTTCTGAAGCTCGAAACTAATAACTAGAACGGCCTAGGGGAAAACTACACCTACCGTTGTAGTCGGGCGAGTTTCTACTTTCAGATGCAACAGAAATCATGCGGATTGGTCAATCCGTTCGCGAGGTATGGCCGTTTGGATGTAAGAAACGCTTGAGAAACTCAAAATTTTCGCAGTTCTAATGCTCGAAACGAATAACCAGAACGGCCTAGGGGAAAAGTGCGCAAACCGGTGTAATCGGGCGAGTTTCTACTTTCAGATGCAACAGAAATTTTGCGGATTGATCAATCCATTGGCGAGATATGGCAGTTTGGAGATAAGAAACGCTTTAGAATCTCAAAATTTTCGCAGTTCTGATGCTCGAAACGAATAACTAGAACGGCCCAGGGGAAGAGTGCGCATACCGTTGTAATCGGGCGAGTTTCTACTTTCAAATGCAATAGAAATCATGCGGATTGGTCAATCCGTTCGCGAGATATGGCAGTTTGGAGGTAAGAAACGCTTGAGAAACTCAAAATTTTCGCAGTTCTGATGCTCGAAACGAATAACTAGAAAGGCCTAGGGGAAAAGTACGCATACCGATATAATCGGGCGAGTTTCAACTTTCAGATGCAACAGAAATTTTGTGGATTGGTCGATCCGTTCACGAGATATGGCAGTTTGGAAGTAGGAAACGCTTGAGAAACTCAAAATTTTCGCAGTTCTGATGCTCGAAACGAATAACTGGAACGGCCTAGGGGAAAACTACACATACCGATGTAATCGGGCGAGTTTCTACTTTCAGATGCAACAGAAATTTTGCGGATTGGTCGATCGGTTCGCGAGATGTGGCAGTTTGGAAGTAAGAAACGCTTGAGAAACTCAAAATTTTCGCAGTTCTGATGCGCGAAACGAATAACCAGAACGGCCTAGGGGAATAGTACGCACACCGTTGTAATCGGGCGAGTTTCTACTTTCAGACGCAACAGAAATTTTGCGGATTGGTCAATCCGTTCCCGAGATATGGCAGTTTGGAAGTAAGAAACGCTTGAGAAACTCAAAATTTTCGAAGTTCTGAAGCTCGAAACGAATAACTAGAACGGCCTAGGGGAAAAGTACGCATACCGTTGTAATCGGGCGAGTTTCTACTTGCAGATGCAACAGAAATTTTGCGGATTGGTCAATCCGTTCGCGAGATATGGCAGTTTGGAAGTAAGAAACGCTTGAGAAACTCAAAATTTTCGCAGTTCTGAAGCTCGAAACGAATAACTAGAACGGCCTAGGGGAAAAGTACGCATACCGTTGTAATCGGGCGAGTTTCTACTTGCAGATGCAACAGAAATTTTGCGGATTGGTCGATCTGTTCGCGAGATATGGCAGTTTGGAAGTAGGAAACGCTTGAGAAACTCAAAATTTTCGCAGTTCTGATGCTCGAAACGAGTCACTAGAACGGCATAGGGGAAAAGTACGCATACCGTTGTAATCGGGCGAGTTTCTACTTGCACATGCAACAGAAATTTTGCGGATTGGTCGATCCGTTCGCGAGATATGGCAGTTTGGAAGTAAGAAACGCTTGAGAAACTCAAAATTTTCGCAGTTCTGATGCTCGAAACGAATAACTAGAACCGCCTAGGGGAAAAGTACGCATACCGTTGTAATCGGGCGAGTTTCTACTTGCAGATGCAACAGAAATTTTGCGGATTGGTCGATCTGTTCGCGAGATGTGGCAGTTTGGAAGTAGGAAACGCTTGAGAAACTCAAAATTTTCGCAGTTCTGATGCTCGAAACGAATGATGAGAACGGCCTAGGGGAAAAGTGCGCATACCGTTGTAATCGGGCGAGTTTCTACTTTCAGAAGCAACAGAAATTTTGCGGATGGAACAATCCGTTCGCGAGATATGGCAGTTTGGAGGTAAGAAACGCTTGAGAAACTCAAAATTTTCGCAGTTCTGATGCTCGAAATGAATAACTGGAACGGCCTAGGGGAAAACTACACATACCGTTGTAATCGGGCGAGTTTCTACTTTCAGATGCAACAGAAATTTTGCGGATTGGTCGATCCGTTCGCGAGATGTGGCAGTTTGGAAGTAAGAAACGCTTGAGAAACTCAAAATTTTCGCAGTTCTGAAGCTCGAAACTAATAACTAGAACGGCCTATGGGAAAACTACACCTACCGTTGTAGTCGGGCGAGTTTCTACTTTCAGATGCAACAGAAATCATGCGGATTGGTCAATACGTTCGCGAGGTATGGCCGTTTGGATGTAAGAAACGCTTGAGAAACTCAAAATTTTCGCAGTTCTGATGCTCGAAACGAATAACCAGAACGGCCTAGGGGAAAACTACACATACCGTTGTAATCGGGCGAGTTTCTACTTTCAGATGCAACAGAAATTTTGCGGATTGGTCAATCCGTTCGCGAGATGTGGCAATTTGGAGGTAAGAAACGCTTGAGAAACTCAAAATTTTCGCAGTTCTGATGCTCGAAACGAGTAACTAGGACGGCCTAGGGGAATAGTACGCACACCGTTGTAATCGGGCGAGTTTCTACTTTCAGACGCAACAGAAATTTTGCGGATTGGTCAATCCGTTCGCGAGATATGGCAGTTTGGAAGTAAGAAACGCTTGAGAAACGCAAAATTTTCGCAGTTCTGATGCTCGAAACGAATAACTAGAACGGTCTAGGGGAAAAGTACGCATACCGTTGTAATCGGGCGAGTTTCTACTTGCAGATGCAACAGAAATTTTGCGGATTGGTCGATCCGTTCGCGAGATATGGCAGTTTGGAGGTAAGAAACGCTTGAGAAACTCAAAATTTTCGCAGTTCTGATGCTCCACACGTCTAACTAGAACGGCCTAGGGGAAAAGTGCGCATACCGTTGTAATCGGGCGAGCTTCTACTTTCAGATGCAACAGAAATTTTGCGGATTGATCAATCCGTTCGCGAGATATGGCAGTTTGGAAATAAGAAACGCTTGAGAAACTCAAAATTTTCGCAGTTCTGATGCTCGAAACGAATAACTAGAACAGCCAAGGAGAAAAGTGCGCATACCGTTGTAATCGGGAGAGTTTCTACTTTCAGATGCCACAGAAATTTTGCGGATTGTTCAATCCGTTCGCGAGATATGGCAGTTTGGAAATAAGAAACGCTTGATAAACTCAAAATTTTCGCAGTTCTGATGCTCGAAACGAGTAACTAGAACGGCATAGGGGAAAAGTACGCATACCGTTGTAATCGGGCGAGTTTCTACTTTCAGATGCAACAGAAATTTTGCGGATTGATCAATCCGTTCGCGAGATATGGCAGTTTGGAGGTAAGAAACGCTTGAGAAACTCAAAATTTTCGCAGTTCTGCTGCTCGAAACGAATAACTAGAACGGCCTAGGGGAAAAGTACGCATACCGTTGTAATCGGGCGAGTTTCTACTTTCAGATGCAACAGAAATTTTGCGGATTGATCAATCCGTTCGCGAGATATGGCAGTTTGGAAGTAAGAAACGCTTGAGAAACTCAAAATTTTCGCAGTTCTGATGCTCGAAACGAATAACTAGAACCGCCTAGGGGAAAAGTGCGCATACCGTTGTAATCGGGCGAGTTTCTACTTTCAGATGCAACAGAAATTTTGCGGATTGATCAATCCGTTCGCGAGATATGGCAGTTTGGAAATAAGAAACGCTTGAGAAACTCAAAATTTTCGCAGTTCTGATGCTCGAAACGAATAACTAGAACAGCCTAGGAGAAAAGTGCGCATACCGTTGTAATCGGGCGAGTTTCTACTTTCAGATGCCACAGAAATTTTGCGGATTGATCAATCCGTTCGCGAGATATGGCAGTTTGGAAATAAGAAACGCTTGATAAACTCAAAATTTTCGCAGTTCTGATGCTCGAAACGAGTAACTAGAACGGCATAGGGGAAAAGTACGCATACCGTTGTAATCGGGCGAGTTTCTACTTTCAGATGCAACAGAAATTTTGCGGATTGATCAATCCGTTCGCGAGATATGGCAGTTTGGAGGTAAGAAACGCTTGAGAAACTCAAAATTTTCGCAGTTCTGATGCTCGAAACGAATAACTAGAACGGCCTAGGGGAAAAGTACGCATACCGTTGTAATCGGGCGAGTTTCTACTTGCACATGCAACAGAAATTTTGCGGATTGGTCGATCCGTTCGCGAGATATGGCAGTTTGGAAATAAGAAACGCTTGAGAAACTCAAAATTTTCGCAGTTCTGATGCTCGAAACGAATAACTAGAACAGCCTAGGAGAAAAGTGCGCATGCCGTTGTAATCGGGCGAGTTTCTACTTTCAGACGCAACAGAAATTTTGCGGATTGGTCAATCGGTTCGCGAGATATGGCAGTTTGGAGATAAGAAACGCTTGAGAAACTCAAAATTTTCGCAGTTCTGATGCTCGAAACGAATGACTAGAACTGCCTAGGGGAGAAGTACGCATACCGTTGTAATCGGGCGAGATTCTACTTTCAGATGCAACAGAAATTTTGCGCATCGGTCAATCCGTTCGCGAGATATGGCAGTTTGGAGGTAAGAAACGCTTGAGAAACTCAAAATTTTCGCAGTTCTGCTGCTCGAAACGAATAACTAGAACGGCCTAGGGGAAAAGTACGCATACCGTTGTAATCGGGCGAGTTTCTACTTGCACATGCAACAGAAATTTTGCGGATTGGTCGATCCGTTCGCGAGATATGGCAGTTTGGAGGTAAGAAACGCTTGAGAAACTCAAAATTTTCGCAGTTCTGATGCTCGAAACGAATAACTAGAACCGCTTAGGGGAAAAGTGCGCATACAGTTGTAATCGGGCGAGTTTCTACTTTCAGATGCAACAGAAATTTTGCGGATTGATCAATCCGTTCGCGAGATATGGCAGTTTGGAAATAAGAAACGCTTGAGAAACTCAAAATTTTCGCAGTTCTGATGCTCGAAACGAATAACTAGAACAGCCTAGGAGAATAGTGCGCATACCGTTGTAATCGGGCGAGTTTCTACTTTCAGATGCCACAGAAATTTTGCGGATTGATCAATCCGTTCGCGAGATATGGCAGTTTGGAAACAAGAAACGCTTGATAAACTCAAAATTTTCGCAGTTCTGATGCTCGAAACGAGTAACTAGAACGGCATAGGGGAAAAGTACGCATACCGTTGTAATCGGGCGAGTTTCTACTTTCAGATGCAACAGAAATTTTGCGGATTGATCAATCCGTTCGCGAGATATGGCAGTTTGGAGGTAAGAAACGCTTGAGAAACTCAAAATTTTCGCAGTTCTGATGCTCGAAACGAATAACTAGAACGGCCTAGGGGAAAAGTACGCATACCGTTGTAATCGGGCGAGTTTCTACTTGCACATGCAACAGAAATTTTGCGGATTGGTCGATCCGTTCGCGAGATATGGCAGTTTGGAAGTAAGAAACGCTTGAGAAACTCAAAATTTTCGCAGTTCAGATGCTCGAAACGAATAACTAGAACCGCCTAGGGGAAAAGTGCGCATACCGTTGTAATCGGGCGAGTTTCTACTTTCAGATGCAACAGAAATTTTGCGGATTGATCAATCCGTTCGCGAGATATGGCAGTTTGGAAGTAAGAAACGCTTGAGAAACTCAAAATTTTCGCAGTTCTGATGCTCGAAACGAATAACTAGAACCGCCTAGGGGAAAAGTGCGCATACCGTTGTAATCGGGCGAGTTTCTACTTTCAGATGCAACAGAAATTTTGCGGATTGATCAATCCGTTCGCGAGATATGGCAGTTTGGAAATAAGAAACGCTTGAGAAACTCAAAATTTTCGCAGTTCTGATGCTCGAAACGAATAACTAGAACAGCCTAGGAGAAAAGTGCGCATACCGTTGTAATCGGGCGAGTTTCTACTTTCAGATGCCACAGAAATTTTGCGGATTGATCAATCCGTTCGCGAGATATGGCAGTTTGGAAATAAGAAACGCTTGATAAACTCAAAATTTTCGCAGTTCTGATGCTCGAAACGAGTAACTAGAACGGCATAGGGGAAAAGTACGCATACCGTTGTAATCGGGCGAGTTTCTACTTTCAGATGCAACAGAAATTTTGCGGATTGATCAATCCGTTCGCGAGATATGGCAGTTTGGAGGTAAGAAACGCTTGAGAAACTCAAAATTTTCGCAGTTCTGATGCTCGAAACGAATAACTAGAACGGCCTAGGGGAAAAGTACGCATACCGTTGTAATCGGGCGAGTTTCTACTTGCACATGCAACAGAAATTTTGCGGATTGGTCGATCCGTTCGCGAGATATGGCAGTTTGGAAATAAGAAACGCTTGAGAAACTCAAAATTTTCGCAGTTCTGATGCTCGAAACGAATAACTAGAACAGCCTAGGAGAAAAGTGCGCATACCGTTGTAATCGGGCGAGTTTCTACTTTCAGACGCAACAGAAATTTTGCGGATTGGTCAATCGGTTCGCGAGATATGGCAGTTTGGAGATAAGAAACGCTTGAGAAACTCAAAATTTTCGCAGTTCTGATGCTCGAAACGAATGACTAGAACTGCCTAGGGGAGAAGTACGCATACCGTTGTAATCGGGCGAGATTCTACTTTCAGATGCAACAGAAATTTTGCGCATCGGTCAATCCGTTCGCGAGATATGGCAGTTTGGAAGTAAGAAACGCTTGAGAAACACAAAATTTTCGCAGTTCTGATGCTCGAAACGAATGACTAGAACGGCCTAGGGGAGAAGTACCCATACCGTTGTAATCGGGCGAGTTTCTACTTTCAGATGCAACAGAAATTTTGCGGATTGATCAATCCGTTCGCGAGATATGGCAGTTCCGAGATAAGATACGCTTGAGAAACTCAAAATTTTCGCAGTTCTGATGCTCTAAACGAGTAACTAGAACGGCCTAGGGGAAAAGTGCGCATACCATTGTAATCGGGCGAGTTTCTACTTTCAGATGCAACAGAAATTTTGCGGATTGATCAATCCGTTCGCGAGATATGGCAGTTTGGAGATAAGAAACGCTTTAGAAACTCAAAATTTTCGCAGTTCTGATGCTCGAAACGAATAACTAGAACGGCCCAGGGGAAAAGTGCGCATACCGTTGTAATCGGGCGAGTCTCTACTTTCAGATGCAACAGAAATTTTGCGGACTGGTCAATCCGTTCGCGAGATATGGCAGTTTGGAAGTAAGAATCTCTTGAGAAACTCAAAATTTTCGCAGTTCTGATGATCGAAACGAATAACTAGAACGGCCTAGGGGAAAACTACACATACCGTTGTAATCGGGCGAGTTTCTACTTTCAGATGCAACAGAAATTTTGCGGATTGGTCAATCCGTTCGCGAGATGTGGCAGTTTGGATGTAAGAAACGCTTGAGAAACTCAAAATTTTCGCAGTTCTGATGCTCGAAACGAATAACTAGAACGGCCTAGGGGAGAAGCTCGAATACCGTTGTAATCGGGCGAGTTTCTACTTTCAGATGCAACAGAAATTTTGCGGATTGGTCAATCCGTTCGCGAGATGTGGCAGTTTGGAGGTAAAAAACGCTTGAGAAACTCAAAATTTTCGCAGTTCTGATGCTCGAAACGAATAACTGGAACGGCCTAGGGGAAAACTACACATACCGTTGTAATCGGGCGTGATTCTACTTTCAGATGCAACAGAAATTTTGCGGATCGGTCAATCCGTTCGCGGGATGTGGCAGTTTGGAGATAAGAAACGCTTGAGAAACTCAAAATTTTCGCAGTTCTGATGCTCGAAACGAATAACTAGAACGGCCCAGGGGAAAAGTGCGCATACCGTTGTAATCGGGCGAGTCTCTACTTTCAAATGCAACAGAAATTTTGCGGATTGGTCAATCCGTTCGCGAGATATGGCAGTTTGGAGGTAAGAAACGCTTGAGAAACTCAAAATTTTCGCAGTTCTGATGCTCGAAACGAATAACTGGAACGGCCTAGGCGAAAACTACACATACCGTTGTAATCGGGCGAGTTTCTACTTTCAGATGCAACAGAAATTTTGCGGATTGGTCAATCCGTTCGCGAGATATGGCAGTTTGGAGGTAAGAAACGCTTGAGAAACTCAAAATTTTCGCAGTTCTGATGCTCGAAACGAATAACTAGAACGGCCTAGGGGAAAAGTACGCACACCGTTGTAATCGGGCGCGTTTCTACTTTCAGATGCAACAGAAATTTTGCGGATTGATCAATCCGTTAGCGAGATATGGCCGTTTGGAGATAAGAAACGCTTGAGAACCTCAAAATTTTCGCAGTTCTGGTGCTCGAAACGAGTAACTAGAACGGCCTAGGGGAAAACTACACCTACCGTTGTAATCGGGCGAGTTTCTACTTTCAGATGCAACAGAAATTTTGCGGATTGATCAATCCGTTAGCGAGATATGGCCGTTTGGAGATAAGAAACGCTTGAGAACCTCAAAATTTTCGCAGTTCTGATTCTCGAAACGAATAACTGGAACGGCCTAGGGGAAAACTACACATACCGTTGTAATCGGGCGAGTTTCTACTTTCAGATGCAACAGAAATTTTGCGGACTGGTCAATCCGCTCGCGAGATATGGCAGTTTGGAGGTAAGAATCGCTTGAGAAACTCAAAATTTTCGCAGTTCTGATGCTCGACACGAATAACTATAACGGCCTAGGGGAAAAGTACGCACACCGTTGTAATCGGGCGAGTTTCTACTTTCAGATGCAACAGAAATTTTGCGGATCGGTCAATCCGTTCGCGAGATATGGCAGTTTGGAGGTAAGAAACGCTTGAGAAACTCAAAATTTTCGCAGTTCTGATGCTAGAAACGAATAACTGGAACGCCCTAGGGGAGAAGTACGCATACCGTTGTAATCGGGCGCGTTTCTACTTTCAGATGCAACAGAAATTTTGCGGATTGGTAAATCCGTTCGCCAGATATGGCAGTTTGGAGGTAAGAAACGCTTGAGAAACTCAAAATTTTCGCAGTTCTGATGCTCGACACGAATAAATAGAACGGCCTAGGGGAAAACTACACATACCGTTGTAATCGGGCGAGTTTCTACTTTCAGATGCAACAAAAATTTTGCGGATGGTTCAATCTGTTCGCGAGATATGGCAGTTTGGAGGTAAGAAACGCTTGAGAAACTCAAAATTTTCGCAGTTCTGATTCTCGAAACGAATAACTAGAACGGCCTAGGGGAAAACTACACCTACCGTTGTAATCGGGCGAGTTTCTACTTTCAGACGCAACAGAAATTTTGTGGATAGGTCAATCGGTTCGCGAGATATGGCAGTTTGGAGGTAAGAAACGCTTGAGAAACTCAAAATTTTCGCAGTTCTGATGCTCGAAACGAATAACTAGAACGGCCTAGGGGAAAAGTACGCATACCGTTGTTATCGGGCGAGTTTCTACTTTCAGATGCAACAGAAATTTTGCGGATCGGTCAATCCGTTCGCGAGATATGGCAGTTTGGAGGTAAGAAACGCTTGAGAAACTCAAAATTTTCGCAGTTCTGATGCTAGAAACGAATAACTGGAACGCCCTAGGGGAGAAGTACGCATACCGTTGTAATCGGGCGCGTTTCTACTTTCAGATGCAACAGAAATTTTGCGGATTGGTAAATCCGTTCGCCAGATATGGCAGTTTGGAGGTAAGAAACGCTTGAGAAACTCAAAATTTTCGCAGTTCTGATGCTCGACACGAATAAATAGAACGGCCTAGGGGAAAACTACACATACCGTTGTAATCGGGCGAGTTTCTACTTTCAGATGCAACAAAAATTTTGCGGATGGTTCAATCTGTTCGCGAGATATGGCAGTTTGGAGGTAAGAAACGCTTGAGAAACTCAAAATTTTCGCAGTTCTGATTCTCGAAACGAATAACTAGAACGGCCTAGGGGAAAACTACACCTACCGTTGTAATCGGGCGAGTTTCTACTTTCAGACGCAACAGAAATTTTGTGGATAGGTCAATCGGTTCGCGAGATATGGCAGTTTGGAGGTAAGAAACGCTTGAGAAACTCAAAATTTTCGCAGTTCTGATGCTCGAAACGAATAACTAGAACGGCCTAGGGGAAAAGTACGCATACCGTTGTAATCGGGCGAGTTTCTACTTTCAGATGCAACAGAAATTTTGCGGACTGGTCAATCCGTTCGCGAGATATGGCAGTTTGGAGGTAAGAATCGCTTGAGAAACTCAAAATTTTCGCAGTTCTGATGATCGAAACGAATAACTAGAACGGCTTAGGGGAAAACTACGCCTACCGTTGTAATCGGGCGAGTTTCTACTTTCAGACGCAACAGAAATTTTGCGGATTGGTCAATCGGTTCGCGAGATATGGCAGTTTGGAGATAAGAAACGCTTGAGAAACTCAAAATTTTCGCAGTTCTGATGCTCGAAACGAATAACTAGAACGACCTAGGGGAAAAGTACGCACACCGTTGTAATCGGGCGCGTTTCTACTTTCAGATGCAACAGAAAATTTTGCGGATTGATAAATCCGTTAGCGAGATATGGCCGTTTGGAGATAAGAAACGCTTGAGAACCTCAAAATTTTCGCAGTTCTGGTGCTCGAAACGAGTAACTAGAACGGCCTAGGAGAAAACTACACCTACCGTTGTAATCGGGCGAGTTTCTACTTTCAGATGCAACAGAAATTTTGCGGACTGGTCAATCCGTTCGCGAGATATGGCAGTTTGGAGGTAAGAATCGCTTGAGAAACTCAAAATTTTCGCAGTTCTGATGATCGAAACGAATAACTAGAACGGCCTAGGGGAAAACTACACCTACCGTTGTTATCGGGCGAGTTTCTACTTTCAGACGCAACAGAAATTTTGCGGACTGGTCAATCCGTTCGCGAGATATGGCAGTTTGGAGGTAAGAAACGCTTGAGAAACTCAAAATTTTCGCAGTTCTGATGATCGAAACGAATAACTAGAACGGCCTAGGGGAAAACTACACCTACCGTTGTTATCGGGCGAGTTTCTACTTTCAGACGCAACAGAAATTTTGCGGACTGGTCAATCCGTTCGCGAGATATGGCAGTTTGGAGGTAAGAAACGCTTGAGAAACTCAAAATTTTCGCAGTTCTGATGCTCGAAACGAATGACTAGAACGGCCTAGGGGAGAAGTACCCCTACCGTTGTAATCGGGCGAGTTTCTACTTTCAGATGCAACAGAAATTTTGCGGATTGATCAATCCGTTCGCGAGATATGGCAGTTCCGAGATAAGATACGCTTGAGAAACTCAAAATTTTCGCAGTTCTGATGCTCGAAACGAGTAACTAGAACGGCCTAGGGGAAAAGTGCGCATACCGTTGTAATCGGGCGAGTTTCTACTTTCAGATGCAACAGAAGTTTTGCGGATTGATCAATCCGTTCGCGAGATATGGCAGTTTGGAGATAAGAAACGCTTTAGAAACTCAAAATTTTCGCAGTTCTGATGCTCGAAACGAATAACTAGAACGGCCCAGGGGAAAAGTGCGCATACCGTTGTAATCGGGCGAGTCTCTACTTTCAAATGCAACAGAAATTTTGCGGATTGGTCAATCCGTTCGCGAGATATGGCAGTTTGGAGGTAAGAAACGCTTGAGAAACTCAAAATTTTCGCAGTTCTGATGCTCGAAACGAATAACTGGAACGGCCTAGGCGAAAACTACACATACCGTTGTAATCGGGCGAGTTTCTACTTTCAGATGCAACAGAAATTTTGCTGATTGGTCAATCCGTTCGCGAGATATGGCAGTTTGGAGGTAAGAAACGCTTGAGAAACTCAAAATTTTCGCAGTTCTGATGCTCGAAACGAATAACTAGAACGACCTAGGGGAAACTACACCTACCGTTGTAATCGGGCGAGTTTCTACTTTCAGATGCAACAGAAATTTTGCGGATTGGTCAATCCGTTCGCGAGATATGGACGTTTGGATGTAAGAAACGCTTGAGAAACTCAAAATTTTCGCAGTTCTGATGCTCTAAACGAGTAACTAGAACAGCCTAGGGGAAAAGTACGCAAACCGTTGTAATCGGGCGAGTTTCTACTTTCAGATGCAACAGAAATTTTGCGGACTGGTCAATCCGTTCGCGAGATATGGCAGTTTGGAGGTAAGAATCGCTTGAGAAACTCAAAATTTTCGCAGTTCTGATGCTCGAAACGAATAACTAGAACGACCTAGGGGAAAACTACACCTACCGTTGTAATCGGGCGAGTTTCTACTTTCAGATGCAACAGAAATTTTGCGGATTGGTCAATCCGTTCGCGAGATATGGCCGTTTGGATGTAAGAAACGCTTGAGAAACTCAAAATTTTCGCAGTTCTGATGCTCTAAACGAGTAACTAGAACGGCCTAGGGGAAAAGTACGCATACCGTTGTAATCGGGCGAGTTTCTACTTTCAGATGCAACAGAAATTTTGCGGACTGGTCAATCCGTTCGCGAGATATGGCAGTTTGGAGGTAAGAATCGCTTGAGAAACTCAAAATTTTCGCAGTTCTGATGCTCGAAACGAATAACTAGAACGGCCTAGGGGAAAACTACACCTACCGTTGTAATCGGGCGAGTTTCTACTTTCAGACGCAACAGAAATTTTGCCGATTGGTCAATCGGTTCGCGAGATATGGCAGTTTGGAGATAAGAAACGCTTGAGAAACTCAAAATTTTCGCAGTTCTGATGCTCGAAACGAATAACTAGAACGACCTAGGGGAAAAGTACGCACACCGTTGTAATCGGGCGCGTTTCTACTTTCAGATGCAACAGAAATTTTGCGGATTGATCAATCCGTTAGCGAGATATGGCCGTTTGGAGATAAGAAACGCTTGAGAACCTCAAAATTTTCGCAGTTCTGGTGCTCGAAACGAGTAACTAGAACGGCATAGGGGAAAACTACACCTACCGTTGTAATCGGGCGAGTTTCTACTTTCAGATGCAACAGAAATTTTGCGGACTGGTCAATCCGTTCGCGAGATATGGCAGTTTGGAGGTAAGAATCGCTGGAGAAACTCAAAATTTTCGCAGTTCTGATGATCGAAACGAATAACTAGAACTGCCTAGGGGAAAACTACACCTACCGTTGTTATCGGGCGAGTTTCTACTTTCAGACGCAACAGAAATTTTGCGGATCGGTCAATCGGTTCGCGAGGTATGGCAGTTTGGAGATAAGAAACGCTTGAGAAACTCAAAATTTTCGCAGTTCTGATGCTCGAAACGAATAACTAGAACGACCTAGGGGAAAACTACACCTACCGTTGTAATCGGGCGAGTTTCTACTTTCAGATTCAACAGAAATTTTGCGGATTGATCAATCCGTTAGCGAGATATGGCCGTTTGGAGATAAGAAACGCTTGAGAACCTCAAAATTTTCGCAGTTCTGATTCTCGAAACGAATAACTGGAACGGCCTAGGGGAAAACTACACATACCGTTGTAATCGGGCGAGTTTCTACTTTCAGATGCAACAGAAATTTTGCGGACTGGTCAAACCGCTCGCGAGATATGGCAGTTTGGAGGTAAGAATCGCTTGAGAAACTCAAAATTTTCGCAGTTCTGATGCTCGACACGAATAACTATAACGGCCTAGGGGAAAACTACACATACCGTTGTAATCGGGCGAGTTTCTACTTTCAGATGCAACAGAAATTTTGCGGATCGGTCAATCCGTTCGCGAGATATGGCAGTTTGGAGGTAAGAAACGCTTGAGAAACTCAAAATTTTCGCAGTTCTGATGCTAGAAACGAATAACTGGAACGCCCTAGGGGAGAAGTACGCATACCGTTGTAATCGGGCGCGTTTCTACTTTCAGATGCAACAGAAATTTTGCGGATTGGTAAATCCGTTCGCCAGATATGGCAGTTTGGAGGTAAGAAACGCTTGAGAAACTCAAAATTTTCGCAGTTCTGATGCTCGAAACGAATAACTAGAACGGCCTAGGGTAAAACTACACCTACCGTTGTAATCGGGCGAGTTTCTACTTTCAGATGCAACAGAAATTTTGCGGATTGATCAATCCGTTCGCGAGATATGGCAGTTTGGAGATAAGAAACGCTTTAGAAACTCAAAATTTTCGCAGTTCTGATGCTCGAAACGAATAACTAGAACGGCCCAGGGGAAAAGTGCGCATACCGTTGTAATCGGGCGAGTCTCTACTTTCAAATGCAACAGAAATTTTGCGGATTGGTCAATCCGTTCGCGAGATATGGCAGTTTGGAGGTAAGAAACGCTTGAGAAACTCAAAATTTTCCCAGTTCTGATGCTCGAAACGAATAACTGGAACGGCCCAGGCGAAAACTACACACCGTTGTAATCGGGCGAATTTCTACTTTCAGATGCAACAGAAATTTTGCGGATTGGTCAATCCGTTCGCTAGATATGACAGTTTGGAGGTAAGAAACGCTTGAGAAACTCAAAATTTTCGCAGTTCTGATGCTCGAAACGAATGACTAGAACTGCCTAGGGGAGAAGTACGCATACCGTTGTAATCGGGCGAGATTCTACTTTCAGATGCAACAGAAATTTTGCGGATCGGTCAATCCGTTCGCGAGATATGGCAGTTTGGAAGTAAGAAGCGCCAGAGAAACTCAAAATTTTCGCAGTTCTGATGCTCGAAACGAATAAGTAGAACGGCCTAGGGGAAAAGTACGCATACTGATGCAATCGGGCGAGTTTCTACTTTCAAATGCAAAAGAAATTTTGGGGATTGGTCAATCCGTTCGCGAGATATGGCAGTTTGGAGGTAAGAAACGCTAGAGAAACTCAAAATTTTCGCAGTTCTGATGCTCGGAACGAATAACTGGAACGGGGTAGGGGAAAACTACACATACCGTTGTAATCGGGCGTCTTTCTACTTTCAGATGCAACAGAAATTTTGCGGATTGGTCAATCCGTTCGCGAGATGTGGCAGTTTGGATGTAAAAAACGCTTGAGGAACTCAAAATTTTCGCAGTTCTGATACTCGAAACGAATAACTAGAACGGCCTAGGGGAGAAGCTCGAATACCGTTGTAATCGGGCGAGTTTCTACTTTCAGATGCAACAGAAATTTTGCGGATTGATCAATCCGTTCGCGAGATATGGCAGTTTGGAGATAAGAAACGCTTGAGAAACTCAAAATTTTCGCAGTTCTGATGCTCGAAACGAATAACTGGAGCGGCCTAGGGGAAAACTACACATACCGTTGTAATCGGGCGAGTTTCTACTTTCAGATGCAAAAGAAATTTTGCGGATTGATCAATCCGTTCGCGAGATATGGCAGTTTGGAGATAAGAAACGCTTGAGAAACTCAAAATTTTCGCAGTTCTGAGGCTCGAAACGAGTAACTAGAACGGCCTACGGGAAAAGTACGCATACCGTTGTAATCGGGCGAGTTTCTACTTTCAGATGCAACAGAAGTTTTGCGGATTGGTCAATTAGTTCGCGAGATATGGCAGTTTGGAGGTAAGAAACGCTTGAGAAACTCAAAATTTTCGCAGTTCTGATGCTCGACACGAATAACCATGACGGCCTAGGGGAAAACTACACCTACCGTTGTAATCGGGCGAGTTTCTACTTTCAGATGCAACAGAAATTTTGCGTATTGATCAATCCGTTCGCGAGATATGGCCGTTTGGAGATAAGAAACCCTTGAGAACCTCAAAATTTTCGCAGTTCGGATGCTCGAAACGAGTAACTAGAACGGCCGAGGGGAAAAGTACGCATACCGTTGTAATCGGGCGAGTTTCTACTTTCAGATGCAACAGAAATTTTGCGGACTGGTCAATCCGCTCGCGAGATATGGCAGTTTGGAGGTAAGAATCGCTTGAGAAACTCAAAATTTTCGCAGTTCTGATGCTCGAAACGAGTAACTAGAACGGCCTAGGGGAAAGGTGCGCATACCGTTGTAATCGGCCGAGTTTCTACTTTCAGATGCAACAGAAATTTTGCGGATTGGTCAATCCGTTCGCGAGATATGGCAGTTTGGAGGTAAGAAACGCTTGAGAAACTCAAAATTTTCGCAGTTCTGATGCTCGACACGAATAACTATAACGGCCTAGGGGAAAACTACACCTACCGTTGTAATCGGGCGAGTTTCTACTTTCAAATGCAACAGAAATTTTGCGGATTGGTCAATCCGTTCGCGAGATATGGCAGTTTGGAGGTAAGAAACGCTTGAGAAACTCAAAATTTTCACAGTTCTGATTCTCGAAACGAATAACTAGAACGGCCTAGGGGAAAAGTGCGCATACCGTTGTAATCGGGCGAGTTTCTACTTTCAGATGCAACAGAAATTTTGCGGATTGGTCAATCCGCTCGCGAGATATGGCAGTTTGGAGGTAAGAATCGCTTGAGAAACTCAAAATTTTCGCAGTTCTGATGATCGAAACGAATAACTAGAACGGCCTACGGGAAAACTACACCTACCGTTGTAATCGGGCGAGTTTCTACTTTCAGATGCAACAGAAATTTTGCGGATTGGTCAATCCGTTCGCGAGATATGGCAGTTTGGAGGTAAGAAACACTTGAGAAACTCAAAATTTTCGCAGTTCTGATGCTCGAAACGAATAACTAGAACGGCCTAGGGGAAAACTACACCTACCGTTGTAATCCGGCGAGCTTCTACTTTCAGATGCAACAGAAATTTTGCGGATTGTTCTATCCGTTCGCGAGATATGGCAGTTTGGAGATAAGAAACGCCTGAGAAACTCAAAGTTTTCGCAGTTCTGATGCTCGAAACGAGTAACTAGAACGGCCTAGGGGAAAACTACACATACCGTTGTAATCGGGTGAGTTTCTACTTTCAGATGCAACAGAAGTTTTGCGGATTGGTCAATTCGTTCGCGAGATATGGCAGTTTGGAAGTAAGAAACGCTTGAGAAACTCAAAATTTGCGCAGTTCTGATGCTCGAAACGAATAACTAGAACGGCCTAGGGGAAAAGTGTGCATAGCGTTGTAATCGGTCGAGCTTCTACTTTCAGATGCAACAGAAATTTTGCGGATCGGTCAATACGTTCGCGAGATATGGCAGTTTGGATGTAAGAAACGCTTGAGAAACTCAAAATTTTCGCAGTTCTGAGGCTCGAAACGAATAACTGGAACCGCCTAGGGGAAAACTACACATACAGTTTTAATCGGGCGAGTCTCTACTTTCAGATGCAACAGAAGTTTTGCGGATTGGTCAATTAGTTCGCGAGATATGGCACTTTGGAGATAAGAAACGCTTGAGAAACTCAAAATTCTCGCAGTTCTGATGATCGAAACGAATAACTAGAACGGCCTACGGGAAAACTACACCTACCGTTGTAATCCGGCGAGTTTCTACTTTCAGATGCAACAGAAATTTTGCGTATTGATCAATCCGTTCGCGAGATATGGCCGTTTGGAGATAAGAAACGCTTGAGAACCTCAAAATTTTCGCAGTTCGGATGCTCGAAACGAGTAACTAGAACGGCCGAGGGGAAAAGTACGCATACCGTTGTAATCGGGCGAGTTTCTACTTTCAGATGCAACAGAAATTTTGCGGACTGGTCAATCCGCTCGCGAGATATGGCAGTTTGGAGGTAAGAATCGCTTGAGAAACTCAAAATTTTCGCAGTTCTGATGCTCGAAACGAGTAACTAGAACGGCCTAGGGGAAAAGTGCGCATACCGTTGTAATCGGGCGAGTTTCTACTTTCAGATGCAACAGAAATTTTGCGGATTGGTCAATCCGTTCGCGAGATATGGCAGTTTGGAGGTAAGAAACGCTTGAGGAACTCAAAATTTTCGCAGTTATGATGCTCGAGACGAGTAACTAGAACGGCCTAGGGGAAAAGCACGGATACCGTTGTAATCGGGCGAGTTTCTACTTTCAGATGCAACAAAAATTTTGCGGATTGTTCAATCTGTTCGCGAGATATGGCAGTTTGGAGGTAAGAAACGCTTGAGAAACTCAAAATTTTCGCAGTTCTGATTCTCGAAACGAATAACTAGAACGGCCTAGGGGAAAACTACACCTACCGTTGTAATCGGGCGAGTTTCTACTTTCTGACGCAACAGAAATTTTGCGGATTGGTCAATCCGTTCGCGAGATATGGCAGTTTGGAGGTAAGAAACGCTTGAGAAACTCAAAATTTTCGCAGTTCTGATGCTCGACACGAATAACCATAATGGCCTAGGGGAAAACTACACCTACCGTTGTAATCGGGCGAGTTTCTACTTTCAAATGCAACAGAAATTTTGCGGATTGGTCAATCCGTTCGCGAGATATGGCAGTTTGGAGGTAAGAAACGCTTGAGAAACTCAAAATTTTCACAGTTCTGATTCTCGAAACGAATAACTGGAACGGCCTAGGGGAAAACTACACATACCGTTGTAATCGGGCGAGTTTCTACTTTCAGATGCAACAGAAATTTTGCGGACAGGTCAATCCGCTCGCGAGATATGTCAGTTTGGAGGTAAGAATCGCTTGAGAAACTCAAAATTTTCGCAGTTCTGATGATCGAAACGAATAACTAGAACGGCCTACGGGAAAACTACACCTACCGTTGTAATCGGGCGAGTTTCTACTTTCCGATGCAACAGAAATTTTGCGGATTGATCAATCCGTTCGCGAGATATGGCAGTTTGGAGGTAAGAAACGCTTGAGAAACTCAAAATTTTCGCAGTTCTGATTCTCGAAACGAATAACTAGAACGGCCTAGGGGAAAACTACACCTACCGTTGTAATCGGGCGAGTTTTTACTTTCAGACGCAACAGAAATTTTGCGGATTGGTCAATCGGTTCGCGAGATATGGCAGTTTGGAGGTAAGAAACGCTTGAGAATCTCAAAATTTTCGCAGTTCTGATGCTCGAAACGAATAACTAGAACGGCCTAGGGTAATACTACACCTACCGTTGTAATCGGGCGAGTTTCTACTTTCAGATGCAAAAGAAATTTTGCGGATTGATCAATCCGTTCGCGAGATATGGCAGTTTGGAGATAAGAAACGCTTGAGAAACTCAAAATTTTCGCAGTTCTGAGTCTCGAAACGAGTAACTAGAACGGCCTACGGGAAAAGTACGCATACCGTTGTAATCGGGCGAGTTTCTACTTTCAGATGCAACAGAAATTTTGCGGATTGGTCAATCCGTTCGCGAGATATGGCAGTTTGGAGGTAAGAAACGCTTGAGAAACTCAAAATTTTCGCAGTTCTGATGCTCGACACGAATAACCATAACGGCCTAGGGGAAAACTACACCTACCGTTGTAATCGGGCGAGTTTCTACTTTCAAATGCAACAGAAATTTTGCGGATTGGTCAATCCGTTCGCGAGATATGGCAGTTTGGAGGTAAGAAACGCTTGAGAAACTCAAAATTTTCACAGTTCTGATTCTCGAAACGAATAACTGGAACGGCCTAGGGGAAAACTACACATACCGTTGTAATCGGGCGAGTTTCTACTTTCAGATGCAACAGAAATTTTGCGGACAGGTCAATCCGCTCGCGAGACATGGCAGTTTGGAGGTAAGAATCGCTTGAGAAACTCAAAATTTTCGCAGTTCTGATGATCGAAACGAATAACTAGAACGGCCTAGGGGAAAACTACACCTACCGTTGTAATCGGGCGAGTTTCTACTTTCAGACGCAACAGAAATTTTGCGGATTGGTCAATCGGTTCGCGAGATATGGCAGTTTGGAGGTAAGAAACGCTTGAGAAACTCAAAATTTTCGCAGTTCTGATGCTCGAAACGAATAACTAGAACGGCCTAGGGTAAAACTACACCTACCGTTGTAATCGGGCGAGTTTCTACTTTCAGATGCAAAAGAAATTTTGCGGATTGATCAATCCGTTCGCGAGATATGGCAGTTTGGAGATAAGAAACGCTTGAGAAACTCAAAATTTTCGCAGTTCTGAGGCTCGAAACGAGTAACTAGAAGGGCCTACGGGAAAAGTACGCATACCGTTGTAATCGGGCGAGTTTCTACTTTCAGATGCAACAGAAATTTTGCGGATTGGTCAATCCGTTCGCGAGATATGGCAGTTTGGAGGTAAGAAACGCTTGAGAAACTCAAAATTTTCGCAGTTCTGATGCTCGACACGAATAACCATAACGGCCTAGGGGAAAACTACACCTACCGTTGTAATCGGGCGAGTTTCTACATTCAAATGCAACAGAAATTTTGCGGAATGGTCAATCCGTTCGCGAGATATGGCAGTTTGGAGGTAAGAAACGCTTGAGAAACTCAAAATTTTCACAGTTCTGATTCTCGAAACGAATAACTGGAACGGCTTAGGGGAAAACTACACATACCGTTGTAATCGGGCGAGTTTCTACTTTCAGATGCAACAAAATTTTGCGGACAGGTCAATCCGCTCGCGAGATATGGCAGTTTGGAGGTAAGAATCGCTTGAGAAACTCAAAATTTTCGCAGTTCTGATGATCGAAACGAATAACTAGAACGGCCTACGGGAAAACTACGCCTACCGTTGTAATCGGGCGAGTTTCTACTTTCAGATGCAACAGAAGTTTTGTGGATTGATCAATCCGTTCGCGAGATATGGCCGTTTGGAGATAAGAAACGCTTGAGAACCTCAAAATTTTCGCAGTTCTGATGCTCGAAACGAGTAACTAGAACGGCCGAGGGGAAAAGTACGCATACCGTTGTAATCGGGCAAGTTTCTACTTTCAGATGCAACAGAAATTTTGCGGATTGGTCAATCCGTTCGCGAGATATGGCAGTTTGGAGGTAAGAAACGCTTGAGAAACTCAAAATTTTCGCAGTTCTGATGCTCGACACGAATAACCATAACGGCCTAGGGGAAAACTACACCTACCGTTGTAATCGGGCGAGTTTCTACATTCAAATGCAACAGAAATTTTGCGGAATGGTCAATCCGTTCGCGAGATATGGCAGTTTGGAGGTAAGAAACGCTTGAGAAACTCAAAATTTTCGCAGTTCTGATGATCGAAACGAATAACTAGAACGGCCTAGGGGAAAACTACACCTACCGTTGTAATCGGGCGAGTTTCTACTTTCAGACGCAACAGAAATTTTGCGGATTGGTCAATCGGTTCGCGAGATATGGCAGTTTGGAGGTAAGAAACGCTTGAGAAACTCAAAATTTTCGCAGTTCTGATGCTCGAAACGAATAACTAGAACGGCCTAGGGTAAAACTACACCTACCGTTGTAATCGGGCGAGTTTCTACTTTCAGATGCAAAAGAAATTTTGCGGATTGATCAATCCGTTCGCGAGATATGGCAGTTTGGAGATAAGAAACGCTTGAGAAACTCAAAATTTTCGCAGTTCTGAGGCTCGAAACGAGTAACTAGAAGGGCCTACGGGAAAAGTACGCATACCGTTGTAATCGGGCGAGTTTCTACTTTCAGATGCAACAGAAATTTTGCGGATTGGTCAATCCGTTCGCGAGATATGGCAGTTTGGAGGTAAGAAACGCTTGAGAAACTCAAAATTTTCGCAGTTCTGATGCTCGACACGAATAACCATAACGGCCTAGGGGAAAACTACACCTACCGTTGTAATCGGGCGAGTTTCTACATTCAAATGCAACAGAAATTTTGCGGAATGGTCAATCCGTTCGCGAGATATGGCAGTTTGGAGGTAAGAAACGCTTGAGAAACTCAAAATTTTCACAGTTCTGATTCTCGAAACGAATAACTGGAACGGCTTAGGGGAAAACTACACATACCGTTGTAATCGGGCGAGTTTCTACTTTCAGATGCAACAAAATTTTGCGGACAGGTCAATCCGCTCGCGAGATATGGCAGTTTGGAGGTAAGAATCGCTTGAGAAACTCAAAATTTTCGCAGTTCTGATGATCGAAACGAATAACTAGAACGGCCTACGGGAAAACTACGCCTACCGTTGTAATCGGGCGAGTTTCTACTTTCAGATGCAACAGAAGTTTTGTGGATTGATCAATCCGTTCGCGAGATATGGCCGTTTGGAGATAAGAAACGCTTGAGAACCTCAAAATTTTCGCAGTTCTGATGCTCGAAACGAGTAACTAGAACGGCCGAGGGGAAAAGTACGCATACCGTTGTAATCGGGCAAGTTTCTACTTTCAGATGCAACAGAAATTTTGCGGATTGGTCAATCCGTTCGCGAGATATGGCAGTTTGGAGGTAAGAAACGCTTGAGAAACTCAAAATTTTCGCAGTTCTGATGCTCGACACGAATAACCATAACGGCCTAGGGGAAAACTACACCTACCGTTGTAATCGGGCGAGTTTCTACATTCAAATGCAACAGAAATTTTGCGGAATGGTCAATCCGTTCGCGAGATATGGCAGTTTGGAGGTAAGAAACGCTTGAGAAACTCAAAATTTTCACAGTTCTGATTCTCGAAACGAATAACTGGAACGGCTTAGGGGAAAACTACACATACCGTTGTAATCGGGCGAGTTTCTACTTTCAGATGCAACAAAATTTTGCGGACAGGTCAATCCGCTCGCGAGATATGGCAGTTTGGAGGTAAGAATCGCTTGAGAAACTCAAAATTTTCGCAGTTCTGATGATCGAAACGAATAACTAGAACGGCCTACGGGAAAACTACGCCTACCGTTGTAATCGGGCGAGTTTCTACTTTCAGATGCAACAGAAGTTTTGTGGATTGATCAATCCGTTCGCGAGATATGGCCGTTTGGAGATAAGAAACGCTTGAGAACCTCAAAATTTTCGCAGTTCTGATGCTCGAAACGAGTAACTAGAACGGCCGAGGGGAAAAGTACGCATACCGTTGTAATCGGGCAAGTTTCTACTTTCAGATGCAACAGAAATTTTGCGGATTGGTCAATCCGTTCGCGAGATATGGCAGTTTGGAGGTAAGAAACGCTTGAGAAACTCAAAATTTTCGCAGTTCTGATGCTCGAAACGAATAACTGGAACGCCCTAGGGGAAAACTACACATACCGTTGTAATCGGGCGAGTTTCTACTTTCTGATGCAACAGAAATTTTGCGGATTGGTCAATCCGTTCGCGAGATATGGCAGTTTGGAGGTAAGAAACACTTGAGAAACTCAAAATTTGCGCAGTTCTGATGCTCGAAACGAATAACTAGAACGGCCTAGGGGAAAAGAGCGCATAGCGTTGTAATCGGTCGAGTTTCTACTTTCAGATGCAACAGAAATTTTGCGGATCGGTCAATACGTTCGTGAGATATGGCAGTTTGGATGTAAGAAACGCTTGAGAAACTCAAAATTTACGCAGTTCTGATGCTCGAAACGAATAACTGGAACGGCCTAGGGGAAAACTACACATACAGTTTTAATCGGGCGAGTCTCTACTTTCAGATGCAACAGAAGTTTTGCTGATTGGTCAATTAGTTCGCGAGATATGGCACTTTGGAGGTAAGAAACGCTTGAGAAACTCAAAATTTTCGCAGTTCTGATGATCGAAACGAATAACTAGAACGGCCTACGGGAAAACTACACCTACCGTTGTAATCGGGCGAGTTTCTACTTTCAGATGCAACAGAAATTTTGCGGATTGATCAATCCGTTCGCGAGATATGGCCGTTTGGAGATAAGAAACACTTGAGAAACTCAAAATTTTCGCAGTTCGGATGCTCGAAACGAGTAACTAGAACGGCCGAGGGGAAAAGTACGCATACCGTTGTAATCGGGCGAGTTTCTACTTTCAGATGCAACAGAAATTTTGCGAATTGGTCAATCCGTTCGCGAAATATGGCAGTTTGGAGGTAAGAAACGCTTGAGAAACTCAAAATTTTCGCAGTTCTGATGCTCGAAACGAATAACAGGAACGCCCTAGTGGAAAACTACACATACCGTTGTAATCGGGCGAGTTTCTACTTTCAGATGCAACAGAAATTTTGCAGATTGGTCAATCCGTTCGCGAGATATGGCAGTTTGGAGGTAAGAAACACTTGAGAAACTCAAAATTTTCGCAGTTCTGATGCTCGAAACGATTAACTAGAACGGCCTAGGGGAAAACTACACATACAGTTTTAATCGGGCGAGTCCCTACTTTCAGATGCAACAGAAGTTTTGCGGATTGGTCAATTAGTTCGCGAGATATGGCACTTTGGAGGTAAGAAACGCTTGAGAAACTCAAAATTTTCGCAGTTCTGATGCTCGAAACGAATAACTAGAACGGCCTAGGGGAAAAGTGCGCATACCGTTGTAATCGGGCGAGTTTCTACTTTCAGATGCAACAGAAATTTTTCGGATTGATCAATCCGTTCGCGAGATATGGCAGTTCGGAGATAAGAAACGCTTGAGAAACTCAAAATTTTCGCAGTTCTGATGCTCGAAACGAGAAACTAGAACGGCCTAGGGGAAAAGTACGCATACCGTTGTAATCGGGCGAGCTTCTACTTTCAGATGCAACAGAAAGTTTGCGGATTGATCATTCCGTTCGCGAGATATGGCAGTTTGGATGTAAGAAACGCTTGAGAAACTCAAAATTTTCGCAGTTCTGATGCTCGAAACGAATAACTGGAACGGCCTACGGGAAAACTACACATACAGTTTTAATCGGGCGAGTCTCTACTTTCAGATGCAACAGAAGTTTTGCTGATTGGTCAATTAGTTCGCGAGATATGGCACTTTGGAGGTAAGAAACGCTTGAGAAACTCAAAATTTTCGCAGTTCTGATGATCGAAACGAATAACTAGAACGGCCTACGGGAAAACTACACCTACCGTTGTAATCGGGCGAGTTTCTACTTTCAGATGCAACAGAAATTTTGCGGATTGATCGATCCGTTCGCGAGATATGGCCGTTTGGAGATAAGAAACGCTTGAGAACCTCAAAATTTTCGCAGTTCGGATGCTCGAAACGAGTAGCTAGAACGGCCGAGGGGAAAAGTACGCATACCGTTGTAATCGGGCGAGTTTCTACTTTCAGATGCAACAGAAATTTTGCGGATTGGTCAATCCGTTCGCGAGGTATGGCAGTTTGGAGGTAAGAAACACTTGAGAAACTCAAAATTTTCGCAGTTCTGATGCTCGAAACGATTAACTAGAACGGCCTAGGGGAAAACTACACATACAGTTTTAATCGGGCGAGTCCCTACTTTCAGATGCAACAGAAGTTTTGCGGATAGGTCAATTAGTTCGCGAGATATGGCACTTTGGAGGTAAGAAACGCTTGAGAAACTCAAAATTTTCGCAGTTCTGATGCTCGAAACGAATAACTAGAACGGCCTAGGGGAAAAGTGCGCATACCGTTGTAATCGGGCGAGTTTCTACTTTCAGATGCAACAGAAATTTTTCGGATTGATCAATCCGTTCGCGAGATATGGCAGTTCGGAGATAAGAAACGCTTGAGAAACTCAAAATTTTCGCAGTTCTGATGCTCGAAACGAGAAACTGGAACGGCCTAGGGGAAAAGTACGCATACCGTTGTAATCGGGCGAGCTTCTACTTTCAGATGCAACAGAAAGTTTGCGGATTGATCATTCCGTTCGCGAGATATGGCAGTTTGGATGTAAGAAACGCTTCAGAAACTCAAAATTTTCGCAGTTCTGATGCTCGAAACGAATAACTAGAACGGCCTAGGGGAAAAGTGCGCATACCGTTGTAATCGGGCGAGTTTCTACTTTCAGATGCAACAGAAATTTTTCGGATTGATCTATCCGTTCGCGAGATGTGGCAGTTTGGAGGTAAGAAACGCTTCAGAAACTCAAAATTTTCGCAGTTCTGATGCTCGAAACGAATAACAAGAACGGCCTAGGGGAAAACTACACCTACCGTTGTAATCGGGCGAGTTTCTACTTTCAGATGCAACAGAAATTTTGCGGATTGGTCAATCCGTTCGCGAGATATGGCAGTTTGGATGTAAGAAACGCTTGAGAAACTCAAAATTTTCGCAGTTCTGATGCTCGAAACGAATAACTGGAACGGCCTAGGCGAAAACTACACATACCGTTGTAATCGGGCGAGTTTCTACTTTCAGATGCAACAGAAATTTTTCGGATTGATCAATCCGTTCGCGAGATATGGCAGTTCCGAGATAAGAAACGCTTGAGAAACTCAAAATTTTCGCAGTTCTGATGCTCGAAACGAGTAACTAGAACGGCCTAGGCGAAAACTACACATACCGTTGTAATCGGGCGAGTTTCTACTTTCAGATGCAACAGAAATTTTGCGGATTGGTCAATCCGTTCGCTAGATATGGCAGTTTGGAGGTAAGAAACGCTTGAGAAACTCAAAATTTTCGCAGTTCTGATGCTCGAAACGAATGACTAGAACGGCCTAGGGGAGAAGTACCCATACCGTTGTAATCGGGCGAGTTTCTACTTTCAGATGCAACAGAAATTTTGCGGATTGATCAATCCGTTCGCGAGATATGGCAGTTCCGAGATAAGAAACGCTTGAGAAACTCAAAATTTTCGCAGTTCTGATGCTCGAAACGAATAACTAGAACGGCCTAGGGGAAAAGTGCGCATACCGTTGTAATCGGGCGAGTTTCTACTTTCAGATGCAACAGAAATTTTGCGGATTGATCTATCCGTTCGCGAGATATGGCAGTTTGGAGATAAGAAACGCTTGAGAAACTCAAAATTTTCCCAGTTCTGATGCTCGAAACGAATAACTGGAACGGCCTAGGCGAAAACTACACATACCGTTGTAATCGGGCGAGTTTCTACTTTCAGATGCAACAGAAATTTTGCCGATTGGTCAATCCGTTCGCTAGATATGGCAGTTTGGAGGTAAGAAACGCTTGAGAAACTCAAAATTTTCGCAGTTCTGATGCTCGAAACGAATAACTAGAACGGCCTAGGGGAAAAGTACGCATACTGATGTAATCGGGCGAGTTTCTACATTCAGATGCAACAGAAATTTTGCGGATTGATCAATCCGTTCGCGAGATATGGCCGTTTGGTTGTAAGAAACGCTTGAGAAACTCAAAATTTTCGCAGTTCTGCTGCTCGAAACGAATAACTAGAACGGCCTAGGGGAAAAGTGCGCATACCTTTGTAATCGGGCGAGTTTCTACTTTCAGATGCAACAGAAATTTTGCGGATTGGTCAATCCGTTCGCGAGATATGGCAGTTTGGATGTAAGAAACGCTTGAGAAACTCAAAATTTTCGCAGTTCTGATGCTCGAAACGAATAACTGGAACGGCCTAGGGGAAAACTACACATACAGTTGTAATCGGGCGAGTTTCTACTTTCAGATGCAACAGAAATTTTGCGGATTGGTCAATTAGTTCGCGAGATATGGCACTTTGGAGGTAAGAAACGGTTGAGAAACTCAAAATTTTCGCAGTTCTGATGTTCGAAACGAATAACTAGAACGGCCTACGGGAAAACTACACCTACCGTTGTAATCGGGCGAGTTTCTACTTTCATATGCAACAGAAATTTTGCGGATTGATCAATCCATTCGCGAGATATGGCCGTTTGGAGATAAGAAACGCTTGAGAACCTCAAAATTTTCGCAGTTCTGATGCTCGAAACGAATAACTAGAACGGCCTAGGGGAAAACTACACCTACCGTTGTAATCCGGCGAGCTTCTACTTTCAGATGCAACAGAAATTTTGCGGATTGATCTATCCGTTCGCGAGATATGGCAGTTTGGAGATAAGAAACGCCTGAGAAACTCAAAGTTTTCGCAGTTCTGATGCTCGAAACGAGTAACTAGAACGGCCTAGGGGAAAACTACACATACCGTTGTAATCAGGCGAGTTTCTACTTTCAGATGCAACAGAAATTTTGCGGATTGGTCAATCCGTTCGCGAGATATGGCAGTTTGGATGTAAGAAACGCTTGAGAAACTCAAAATTTTCGCAGTTCTGATGCTCGAAACGAATGACTAGAACGGCCTAGGGGAGAAGTACCCATACCGTTGTAATCGGGCGAGTTTCTACTTTCAGATGCAACAGAAATTTTTCGGATTGATCAATCCGTTCGCGAGATATGGCAGTTCCGAGATAAGAAACGCTTGAGAAACTCAAAATTTTCGCAGTTCTGATGCTCGAAACGAGTAACTAGAACGGCCTAGGGGAAAAGTGCGCATACCGTTGTAATCGGGCGAGTCTCTACTTTCAAATGCAACGGAAATTTTGCGGATTGGTCAATCCGTTCGCGAGATATGGCAGTTTGGAGGTAAGAAACGCTTGAGAAACTCAAAATTTTCGCAGTTCTGATGCTCGAAACGAATAACTGGAACGGCCTAGGCGAAAACTACGCATACCGTTGTAATCGGGCGAGTTTCTACTTTCAGATGCAACAGAAATTTTGCGGATTGGTCAATCCGTTCGCTAGATATGGCAGTTTGGAGGTAAGAAACGCTTGAGAAACTCAAAATTTTCGCAGTTCTGATGCTCGAAACGAATAACTGGAACGGCCTAGGCGAAAACTACACATACCGTTGTAATCGGGCGAGTTTCTACTTTCAGATGCAACAGAAATTTTGCGGATTGGTCAATCCGTTCGCTAGATATGGCAGTTTGGAGATAAGAAACGCTTGAGAAACTCAAAATTTTCATAGGTGTGATGCTCGAAACGAGTAACTAGAACGGCCTAGGGGAAAAGTACGGATACCGTTGTAATCGGGCGAGTTTCTACTTTCAGATGCAACAGGAATTTTGCGGATTGATCTATCCGTTCGCGAGATATGGCAGTTCGGAGATAAGAAACGCTTGAGAAACTCAAAATTTTCGCAGTTCTGATGCTCGAAACGAGTAACTAGAACGGCCTAGGGGAAAAGTACGCATACCGTTGTAATCGGGCGAGCTTCTACTTTCAGATGCAACAGAAAGTTTGCGGATTGACCATTCCGTTCGCGAGATATGGCAGTTTAGATGTAAGAAACGCTTGAGAAACTCAAAATTTTCGCAGTTCTGATGCTCGAAACGAATAACTAGAACGGCCTAGGGGAAAAGTGCGCATACCGTTGTAATCGGGCGAGTTTCTACTTTCAGATGCAACAGAAATTTTTCGGATTGATCTATCCGTTCGCGAGATGTGGCAGTTTGGAGGTAAGAAACGCTTCAGAAACTCAAAATTTTCGCAGTTCTGATGCTCGAAACGAATAACAAGAACGGCCTAGGGGAAAACTACACCTACCGTTGTAATCGGGCGAGTTTCTACTTTCAGATGCAACAGAAATTTTGCGGATTGGTCAATCCGTTCGCGAGATATGGCAGTTTGGATGTAAGAAACGCTTGAGAAACTCAAAATTTTCGCAGTTCTGATGCTCGAAACGAATAACTGGAACGGCCTAGGCGAAAACTACACATACCGTTGTAATCGGGCGAGTTTCTACTTTCAGATGCAACAGAAATTTTTCGGATTGATCAATCCGTTCGCGAGATATGGCAGTTCCGAGATAAGAAACGCTTGAGAAACTCAAAATTTTCGCAGTTCTGATGCTCGAAACGAGTAACTAGAACGGCCTAGGCGAAAACTACACATACCGTTGTAATCGGGCGAGTTTCTACTTTCAGATGCAACAGAAATTTTGCGGATTGGTCAATCCGTTCGCTAGATATGGCAGTTTGGAGGTAAGAAACGCTTGAGAAACTCAAAATTTTCGCAGTTCTGATGCTCGAAACGAATGACTAGAACGGCCTAGGGGAGAAGTACCCATACCGTTGTAATCGGGCGAGTTTCTACTTTCAGATGCAACAGAAATTTTGCGGATTGATCAATCCGTTCGCGAGATATGGCAGTTCCGAGATAAGAAACGCTTGAGAAACTCAAAATTTTCGCAGTTCTGATGCTCGAAACGAATAACTAGAACGGCCTAGGGGAAGAGTGCGCATACCGTTGTAATCGGGCGAGTTTCTACTTTCAGATGCAACAGAAATTTTGCGGATTGATCTATCCGTTCGCGAGATATGGCAGTTTGGAGATAAGAAACGCTTGAGAAACCCAAAATTTTCCCAGTTCTGATGCTCGAAACGAATAACTGGAACGGCCTAGGCGAAAACTACACATACCGTTGTAATCGGGCGAGTTTCTACTTTCAGATGCAACAGAAATTTTGCCGATTGGTCAATCCGTTCGCTAGATATGGCAGTTTGGAGGTAAGAAACGCTTGAGAAACTCAAAATTTTCGCAGTTCTGATGCTCGAAACGAATAACTAGAACGGCCTAGGGGAAAAGTACGCATACTGATGTAATCGGGCGAGTTTCTACATTCAGATGCAACAGAAATTTTGCGGATTGATCAATCCGTTCGCGAGATATGGCAGTTTGGAGATAAGAAACGCTTGAGAAACTCAAAATTTTCGCAGTTCTGATGCTCGAAACGAATAACTGGAGCGGCCTAGGGGAAAACTACACCGACCGTTGTAATCGGGCGAGTTTCTACTTTCAGATGCAACAGAAATTTTGCGGATTGGTCAATCCGTTCGCGAGATATGGCCGTTTGGATGTAAGAAACGCTTGAGAAACTCAAAATTTTCGCAGTTCTGATGCTCGAAACGAGTAACTAGAACGGCCTAGGGGAAAAGTACGCATACCGTTGTAATCGGGCGAGTTTCTACTTTCAGATGCAACAGAAATTTTGCGGACTGGTCAATCCGTTCGCGAGATATGGCAGTTTGGAGGTAAGAATCGCTTGAGAAACTCAAAATTTTCGCAGTTCTGATGATCGAAACGAATAACTAGAACGGCCTAGGGGAAAACTACACCTACCGTTGTAATCGGGCGAGTTTCTACTTTCAGATGCAACAGAAATTTTGCGGATTGGTCAATCCGTTCGCGAGATATGGCAGTTTGGATGTAAGAAACGCTTGAGAAACTCAAAATTTTCGCAGTTCTGATGCTCGAAACGAATGACTAGAACGGCCTAGGGGAGAAGTACCCATACCGTTGTAATCGGGAGAGTTTCTACTTTCAGATGCAACAGAAATTTTTCGGTTTGATCAATCCGTTCGCGAGATATGGCAGTTCCGAGATAAGAAACGCTTGAGAAACTCAAAATTTTCGCAGTTCTGATGCTCGAAACGAGTAACTAGAACGGCCTAGGCGAACACTACACATACCGTTGTAATCGGGCGAGTTTCTACTTTCAGATGCAACAGAAATTTTGCGGATTGGTCAATCCGTTCGCTAGATATGGCAGTTTGGAGGTAAGAAACGCTTGAGAAACTCAAAATTTTCGCAGTTCTGATGCTCGAAACGAATGACTAGAACGGCCTAGGGGAGAAGTACCCATACCGTTGTAATCGGGCGAGTTTCTACTTTCAGATGCAACAGAAATTTTGCGGATTGATCAATCCGTTCGCGAGATATGGCAGTTCCGAGATAAGAAACGCTTGAGAAACTCAAAATTTTCGCAGTTCTGATGCTCGGAACGAATAACTGGAACGGGGGAGGGGAAAACTACACATACCGTTGTAATCGGGCGTGTTTCTACTTTCAGATGCAACAGAAATTTTGCGGATTGGTCAATCCGTTCGCTAGATATGGCAGTTTGGAGGTAAGAAACGCTTGAGAAACTCAAAATTTTCGCAGTTCTGATGCTCGAAACGAATAACTAGAACGGCCTAGGGGAGAAGCTCGAGTACCGCTGTAATCGGGCGAGTTTCTACATTCAGATGCAACAGAAATTTTGCGGATTGATGAATCCGTTCGCGAGATATGGCAGTTTGGAGATAAGAAACGCTTGAGAAACTCAAAATTTTCGCAGTTCTGATGCTCGAAACGAATAACTGGAGCGGCCTAGGGGAAAAGTACGCATACCGTTGTAATCGGGCGAGTTTCTACTTTCAGATGCAACAGAAATTTTGCGGATTGATCAATCCGTTAGCGAGATATGGCCGTTTGGAGATAAGAAACGCTTGAGAACCTCAAAATTTTCGCAATTCTGGTGCTCGAAACGAGTAACTAGAACGGCCTAGGGGAAAAGTACGCACACCGTTGTAATCGGGCGCGTTTCTACTTTCAGATGCAACAGAAATTTTGCGGATCGGTCAATCCGTTCGCGAGATATGGCAGTTTGGAGGTAAGAAACGCTTGAGAAACTCAAAATTTTCGTAGTTCTGATGCTCGAAACGAATAACTGGAACGCCCTAGCGGAGAAGTACGCATACCGTTGTAAACGGGCGCGTTTCTACTTTCAGATGCAACAGAAATTTTGCGGATTTGTCAATCCGTTCGCGAGATATGGCAGTTTGGAGGTAAGAAACGCTTGAGAAACTCAAAATTTTCGCAGTTATGATGCTCGAGACGAGTAACTAGAACGGCCTAGGGGAAAAGCACGGATACCGTTGTAATCGGGCGAGTTTCTACTTTCAGATGCAACAAAAATTTTGCGGATTGATCAATCTGTTCGCGAGATATGGCAGTTTGGATGTAAGAAACGCTTGAGAAACTCAAAATTTTCGCAGTTCTGATTCTCGAAACGAATAACTAGAACGGCCTAGGGGAAAACTACACCTACCGTTGTAATCGGGCGAGTTTCTACTTTCAGACGCAACAGAAATTTTGCGGATTGGTCAATCGGTTCGCGAGATATGGCAGTTTGGAGATAAGAAACGCTTGAGAAACTCAAAATTTTCGCAGTTCTGATGCTCGAAACGAATGACTAGAACTGCCTAGGGGAGAAGTACGCATACCGTTGTAATCGGGCGAGATTCTACTTTCAAATGCAATAGAAATTTTGCGGATCGGTCAATCCGTTCGCGAGATATGGCAGTTTGGAAGTAAGAAACGCTTGAGAAACACAAAATTTTCGCAGTTCTGATGCTCGAAACGAATAACTAGAACGACCTAGGGGAAGACTACATCTACCGTTGTAATCGGGCGAGTTTCTACTTTCAGATGCAACAGAAACTTTGCGGATTGGTCAATCCGTTCGCGAGATATGGCAGTTTGGAGGTAAGAAGCGCCACAGAAACTCAAAATTTTCGCAGTTCTGATGCTCGAAACGAATAACTAGAACGGCCTAGGGGAAAAGTACGCATACCGATGTAATCGGGCGAGTTTCTACTTTCAAATGCAAAAGAAATTTTGCGGATTGGTCAATCCGTTCGCGAGATGTGGCAGTTTGGAGGTAAAAAACGCTTGAGAAACTCAAAATTTTCGCAGTTCTGATGCTCGAAACGAATAACTGGAACGGCCTAGGGGAAAACTACACATACCGTTGTAATCGGGCGTGTTTCTACTTTCAGATGCAACAGAAATTTTGCGGATCGGTCAATCCGTTCGCGGGATGTGGCAGTTTGGAGATAAGAAACGCTTGAGAAACTCAAAATTTTCGCAGTTCTGATGCTCGAAACGAATAACTAGAACGACCTAGGGGAAAACTACACCTACCGTTGTAATCGGGCGAGTTTCTACTTTCAGATGCAACAGAAATTTTGCGGATTGGTCAATCCGTTCGCGAGATATGGCCGTTTGAATGTAAGAAACGCTTGAGAAACTCAAAATCTTCGCAGTTCTGATGCTCGAAACGAGTAACTAGAACGGCCTAGGGGAAAGGTACGCATACCGTTGTAATCGGGCGAGTTTCTACTTTCAGATGCAACAGAAATTTTGCGGACTGGTCAATCCGTTCGCGAGATATGGCAGTTTGGAAGTAAGAATCGCTTGAGAAACTCAAAATTTTCGCAGTTCTGATGATCGGAACGAATAACTAGAACGGCCTAGGGGAAAACTACACATACCGTTGTAATCGGGCGAGTTTCTACTCTCAGATGCAACAGAAATTTTGCGGATTGGTCAATCCGTTCGCTAGATATGGCAGTTTGGAGGTAAGAAACGCTTGAGAAACTCGAAATTTTCGCAGTTCTGATGCTCGAAACGAGTAACTAGAACGGCCTAGGCGAAAACTACACATACCGTTGTAATCGGGCGAGTTTCTACTTTCAGATGCAACAGAAATTTTGCGGATTGGTCAATCCGTTCGCTAGATATGGCAGTTTGGAAGTAAGAAACGCTTGAGAAACTCAAAATTTTCGCAGTTCTGATGCTCGAAACGAATGACTAGAACGGCCTAGGGGAGAAGTACCCATACCGTTGTAATCGGGCGAGTTTCTACTTTCAGATGCAACAGAAATTTTGCGGATTGATCAATCCGTTCGCGAGATATGGCAGTTCCGTGATAAGAAACGCTTGAGAAACTCAAAACTTTCGCAGTTCTGATGCTCGAAACGAGTAACTAGAACGGCCTAGGGGAAAGGTACGCATACCGTTGTAATCGGGCGAGTTTCTACTTTCAGATGCAACAGAAATTTTGCGGACTGGTCAATCCGTTCGCGAGATATGGCAGTTTGGAAGTAAGAATCGCTTGAGAAACTCAAAATTTTCGCAGTTCTGATGATCGGAACGAATAACTAGAACGGCCTAGGGGGAACTACACATACCGTTGTAATCGGGCGTGTTTCTACTTTCAGATGCAACAGAAATTTTGCGGATCGGTCAATCCGTTCGCGGGATGTGGCAGTTTGGAGATAAGAAACGCTTGAGAAACTCGAAATTTTCGCAGTTCTGATGCTCGAAACGAGTAACTAGAACGGCCTAGGCGAAAACTACACATACCGTTGTAATCGGGCGAGTTTCTACTTTCAGATGCAACAGAAATTTTGCGGATTGGTCAATCCGTTCGCTAGATATGGCAGTTTGGAGGTAAGAAACGCTTGAGAAACTCAAAATTTTCGCAGTTCTGATGCTCGAAACGAATGACTAGAACGGCCTAGGGGAGAAGTACCCATACCGTTGTAATCGGGCGAGTTTCTACTTTCAGATGCAACAGAAATTTTGCGGATTGATCAATCCGTTCGCGAGATATGGCAGTTCCGTGATAAGAAACGCTTGAGAAACTCAAAATTTTCGCAGTTCTGATGCTCGAAACGAGTAACTAGAACGGCCTAGGGGAAAAGTACGCACACCGTTGTAATCGGGCGCGTTTCTACTTTCAGATGAAACAGAAATTTTGCGGATTGATCAATCCGTTAGCGAGATATGGCCGTTTGGAGATAAGAAACGCTTGAGAACCTCAAAATTTTCGCAGTTCTGGTGCTCGAAACGAGTAACTAGAACGGCCTAGGGGAAAAGTGCGCACACCGTTGTAATCGGGCGCGTTTCTACTTTCAGATGCATCAGAAATTTTGCGGATCGGTCAATCCGTTCGCGAGATATGGCAGTTTGGAGGTAAGAAACGCTTGAGAAACCCAAAATTTTCGCAGTTCTGATGCTCGAAACGAATAACTGGAACGCCCTAGCGGAGAAGTACGCATACCGTTGTAATCGGGCGCGTTTCTACTTTCAGATGCAACAGAAATTTTGCGGATTTGTCAATCCGTTCGCGAGATATGGCAGTTTGGAGGTAAGAATCGCTTGAGAAACTCAAAATTTTCGCAGTTCTGATGATCGAAACGAATAACTAGAACGGCCTAGGGGAAAACTACACCTACCGTTGTTATCGGGCGAGTTTCTACTTTCAGACGCAACAGAAATTTTGCGGATTGGTCAATCGGTTCGCGAGATATGGCAGTTTGGAGATAAGAAACGCTTGAGAAACTCAAAATTTTCGCAGTTCTGATGCTCGAAACGAATGACTAGAACTGCCTAGGGGAGAAGTACGCATACCGTTGTAATCGGGCGAGATTCTACTTTCAGATGCAACAGAAATTTTGCGGATCGGTCAATCCGTTCGCGAGATATGGCAGTTTGGAAGTAAGAAACGCTTGAGAAACACAAAATTTTCGCAGTTCTGATGCTCGAAACGAATAACTAGAACGACCTAGGGGAAGACTACATCTACCGTTGTAATCGGGCGAGTTTCTACTTTCAGATGCAACAGAAACTTTGCGGATTGGTCAATCCGTTCGCGAGATATGGCAGTTTGGAGGTAAGAAGCGCCACAGAAACTCAAAATTTTCGCAGTTCTGATGCTCGAAACGAATAACTAGAACGGCCTAGGGGAAAAGTACGCATACCGATGTAATCGGGCGAGTTTCTACTTTCAAATGCAAAAGAAATTTTGCGGATTGGTCAATCCGTTCGCGAGATATGGCCGTTTGAATGTAAGAAACGCTTGAGAAACTCAAAATCTTCGCAGTTCTGATGCTCGAAACGAGTAACTAGAACGGCCTAGGGGAAAGGTACGCATACCGTTGTAATCGGGCGAGTTTCTACTTTCAGATGCAACAGAAATTTTGCGGACTGGTCAATCCGTTCGCGAGATATGGCAGTTTGGAAGTAAGAATCGCTTGAGAAACTCAAAATTTTCGCAGTTCTGATGATCGGAACGAATAACTAGAACGGCCTAGGGGAAAACTACACATACCGTTGTAATCGGGCGAGTTTCTACTCTCAGATGCAACAGAAATTTTGCGGATTGGTCAATCCGTTCGCTAGATATGGCAGTTTGGAGGTAAGAAACGCTTGAGAAACTCAAAATTTTCGCAGTTCTGATGCTCGAAACGAGTAACTAGAACGGCCTAGGCGAAAACTACACATACCGTTGTAATCGGGCGAGTTTCTACTTTCAGATGCAACAGAAATTTTGCGGATTGGTCAATCCGTTCGCTAGATATGGCAGTTTGGAAGTAAGAAACGCTTGAGAAACTCAAAATTTTCGCAGTTCTGATGCTCGAAACGAATGACTAGAACGGCCTAGGGGAGAAGTACCCATACCGTTGTAATCGGGCGAGTTTCTACTTTCAGATGCAACAGAAATTTTGCGGATTGATCAATCCGTTCGCGAGATATGGCAGTTCCGTGATAAGAAACGCTTGAGAAACTCAAAACTTTCGCAGTTCTGATGCTCGAAACGAGTAACTAGAACGGCCTAGGGGAAAAGTACGCATACCGATGTAATCGGGCGAGTTTCTACTTTCAAATGCAAAAGAAATTTTGCGGATTGGTCAATCCGTTCGCGAGATGTGGCAGTTTGGAGGTAAAAAACGCTAGAGAAACTCAAAATTTTCGCAGTTCTGATGCTCGAAACGAATAACTGGAACGGCCTAGGGGAAAACTACACATACCGTTGTAATCGGGCGTGTTTCTACTTTCAGATGCAACAGAAATTTTGCGGATCGGTCAATCCGTTCGCGGGATGTGGCAGTTTGGAGATAAGAAACGCTTGAGAAACTCAAAATTTTCGCAGTTCTGATGCTCGAAACGAATAACTAGAACGACCTAGGGGAAAACTACACCTACCGTTGTAATCGGGCGAGTTTCTACTTTCAGATGCAACAGAAATTTTGCGGATTGGTCAATCCGTTCGCGAGATATGGCCGTTTGAATGTAAGAAACGCTTGAGAAACTCAAAATCTTCGCAGTTCTGATGCTCGAAACGAGTAACTAGAACGGCCTAGGGGAAAGGTACGCATACCGTTGTAATCGGGCGAGTTTCTACTTTCAGATGCAACAGAAATTTTGCGGACTGGTCAATCCGTTCGCGAGATATGGCAGTTTGGAAGTAAGAATCGCTTGAGAAACTCAAAATTTTCGCAGTTCTGATGATCGGAACGAATAACTAGAACGGCCTAGGGGGAAACTACACATACCGTTGTAATCGGGCGAGTTTCTACTCTCAGATGCAACAGAAATTTTGCGGATTGTTCAATCCGTTCGCTAGATATGGCAGTTTGGAGGTAAGAAACGCTTGAGAAACTCAAAATTTTCGCAGTTCTGATGCTCGAAACGAGTAACTAGAACGGCCTAGGCGAAAACTACACATACCGTTGTAATCGGGCGAGTTTCTACTTTCAGATGCAACAGAAATTTTGCGGATTGGTCAATCCGTTCGCTAGATATGGCAGTTTGGAGGTAAGAAACGCTTGAGAAACTCAAAATTTTCGCAGTTCTGATGCTCGAAACGAATGACTAGAACGGCCTAGGGGAGAAGTACCCATACCGTTGTAATCGGGCGAGTTTCTACTTTCAGATGCAACAGAAATTTTGTGGATTGATCAATCCGTTCGCGAGATATGGCAGTTCCGTGATAAGAAACGCTTGAGAAACTCAAAATTTTCGCAGTTCTGATGCTCGAAACGAGTAACTAGAACGGCCTAGGGGAAAAGTACGCACACCGTTGTAATCGGGCGCGTTTCTACTTTCAGATGAAACAGAAATTTTGCGGATTGATCAATCCGTTAGCGAGATATGGCCGTTTGGAGATAAGAAACGCTTGAGAACCTCAAAATTTTCGCAGTTCTGGTGCTCGAAACGAGTAACTAGAACGGCCTAGGGGAAAAGTGCGCACACCGTTGTAATCGGGCGCGTTTCTACTTTCAGATGCATCAGAAATTTTGCGGATCGGTCAATCCGTTCGCGAGATATGGCAGTTTGGAGGTAAGAAACGCTTGAGAAACCCAAAATTTTCGCAGTTCTGATGCTCGAAACGAATAACTGGAACGCCCTAGCGGAGAAGTACGCATACCGTTGTAATCGGGCGCGTTTCTACTTTCAGATGCAACAGAAATTTTGCGGATTTGTCAATCCGTTCGCGAGATATGGCAGTTTGGAGATAAGAAACGCTTGAGAACCTCAAAATTTTCGCAGTTCTGGTGCTCGAAACGAGTAACTAGAACGGCCTAGGGGAAAACTACACCTACCGTTGTAATCGGGCGAGTTTCTACTTTCAGATGCTACAGAAATTTTGCGGACTGGTCAATCCGTTCTCGAGATATGGCAGTTTGGAGGTAAGAATCGCTTGAGAAACTCAAAATTTTCGCAGTTCTGATGATCGAAACGAATAACTAGAACGGCCTAGGGGAAAACTACACCTACCGTTGTTATCGGGCGAGTTTCTACTTTCAGACGCAACAGAAATTTTGCGGATCGGTCAATCGGTTCGCGAGATATGGCAGTTTGGAGATAAGAAACGCTTGAGAAACTCAAAATTTTCGCAGTTCTAATGCTCGAAACGAATAACTAGTACGACCTAGGGGAAAACTACACCTACCGTTGTAATCGGGCGAGTTTCTACTTTCAGATGCAACAGAAATTTTGCGGATTGATCAATCCGTTAGCGAGATATGGCCGTTTGGAGATAAGAAACGCTTGAGAACCTCAAAATTTTCGCAGTTCTGATTCTCGAAACGAATAACTGGAACAGCCTAGGGGAAAACTACACATACCGTTGTAATCGGGCGAGTTTCTACTTTCAGATGCAACAGAAATTTTGCGGACTGGTCAATCCGCTCGCGAAATATGGCAGTTTGGAGGTAAGAATCGCTTGAGAAACTCAAAATTTTCGTAGTTCTGATGCTCGACACGAATAACTATAACGGCCTAGGGGAAAAGTACGCATACCGTTGTAATCGGGCGAGTTTCTACTTTCAGATGCAACAGAAATTTTGCGGATCGGTCAATCCGTTCGCGAGATATGGCAGTTTGGAGGTAAGAAACGCTTGAGAAACTCAAAATTTTCGCAGTTCTGATGCTAGAAACGAATAACTGGAACGCCATAGGGGAGAAGTACGCATACCGTTGTAATCGGGCGCGTTTCTACTTTCAGATGCAACAGAAATTTTGCGGCTTGGTAAATCCGTTCGCCAGATATGGCAGTTTGGAGGTAAGAAACGCTTGAGAAACTCAAAATTTTCGCAGTTCTGATGCTCGAAACGAATAACTAGAACGGCCTAGGGTAAAACTACACCCACCGTTGTAATCGGGCGAGTTTTTACTTTCAGATGCAACAGAAATTTTGCGGATTGATCAATCCGTTCGCGAGATATGGCAGTTTGGAGATAAGAAACGCTTTAGAAACTCAAAATTTTCGCTGTTCTGATGCTCGAAACGAATAACTAGAACGGCCCAGGGGAAAAGTGCGCATACCGTTGTAATCGGGCGAGTCTCTACTTTCAAATGCAACAGAAATTTTGCGGATTGGTCAATCCGTTCGCGAGATATGGCAGTTTGGAGGTAAGAAACGCTTGAGAAACTCAAAATTTTCGCAGTTCTGATGCTCGAAACGAATAACTGGAACGGCCTAGGCGAAAACTACACACCGTTGTAATTGGGCGAGTTTCTACTTTCAGATGCAACAGAAATTTTGCGGATTGGTCAATCCGTTCGCTAGATATGACAGTTTGGAGGTAAGAAACGCTTGAGAAACTCAAAATTTTCGCAGTTCTGATGCTCGAAACGAATGACTAGAACTGCCTAGGGGAGAAGTACGCATACCGTTGTAATCGGGCGAGATTCTACTTTCAGATGCAACAGAAATTTTGCGGATCGGTCAATCCGTTCGCGAGATATGGCAGTTTGGAAGTAAGAAACGCTTAAGAAACACAAAATTTTCGCAGTTCTGATGCTCGAAACGAATAACTAGAACGACCTAGGGGAAAACTACACCTACCGTTGTAATCGGGCGAGTTTCTACTTTCAGATGCAACAGAAACTTTGCGGATTGGTCAATCCGTTCGCGAGATATGGCAGTTTGGATGTAAGAAGCGCCAGAGAAACTCAAAATTTTCGCAGTTCTGATGCTCGAAACGAATAAGTAGAACGGCCTAGGGGAAAAGTACGCATACTGATGCAATCGGGCGAGTTTCTACATGCAAATGCAAAAGAAATTTTGGGGATTGGTCAATCCGTTCGCGAGATATGGCAGTTTGGAGGTAAGAAACGCTTGAGAAACTCAAAATTTTCGCAGTTCTGATGCTCGGAACGAATAACTGGAACGGGGTAGGGGAAAACTACACATACCGTTGTAATCGGGCGTGTTTCTACTTTCAGATGCAACAGAAATTTTGCGGATTGGTCAATCCGTTCGCGAGATGTGGCAGTTTGGATGTAAAAAACGCTTGTGGAACTCAAAATTTTCGCAGTTCTGATGCTCGAAACGAATAACTAGAACGGCCTAGGGGAGAAGCTCGAATACCGTTGTAATCGGACGAGTTTCTAATTTCAGATGCAACAGAAATTTTGCGGATTGATCAATCCGTTCGCGTGATATGGCAGTTTGGAGATAAGAAACGCTTGAGAAACTCAAAATTTTCGCAGTTCTGATGCTCGAAACGAATAACTGGAGCGGCCTAGGGGAAAACTACACATACCGTTGTAATCGGGCGAGTTTCTACTTTCAGATGCAACAGAAATTTTGCGGATTGGTCAATCCGTTCGCGAGATGTGGCAGTTTGGAGGTAAAAAACGCTTGAGAAACTCAAAATTTTCGCAGTTCTGATGCTCGACACGAATAACCATAACGGCCTAGGGGAAAACTACACCTACCGTTGTAATCGGGCGAGTTTCTACTTTCAGATGCAACAGAAATTTTGCGGATTGGTCAATCCGTTCGCGAGATATGGCAGTTTGGAGGTAAGAAACGCTTGAGAAACTCAAAATTTTCGCAGTTCTGATGCTCGACACGAATAACCATAACGGCCTAGGGGAAAACTACACCTACCGTTGTAATCGGGCGAGTTTCTACTTTCAGATGCAACAGAAATTTTGCGGATTGGTCAATCGGTTCGCGAGATATGGCAGTTTGGAGGTAAGAAACGCTTGAGAAACTCAAAATTTTCGCAGTTCTGATGCTCGAAACGAGTAACTAGAACGGCCTAGGCGAAAAATACACATACCGTTGTAATCGGGCGAGTTTCTACTTTCAGATGCAACAGAAATTTTGCGGATTGGTCAATCCGTTCACAAGATATGGCAGTTTGGAGGTAAGAAACGCTTGAGAAACTCAAAATTTTCGCAGTTCTGATTCTCGAAACGAATAACTAGGACGGCCTAGGGGAAAACTACACCTACCGTTGTAATCGGGCGAGTTTCTACTTTCAGACGCAACAGAAATTTTGCGGATTGGTCAATCGGTTCGCGACATATGGCAGTTTGGAGGTAAGAAACGCTTGAGAAACTCAAAATTTTCGCAGTTCTGATGCTCGAAACGAATAACTAGAACGGCCTAGGGTAAAACTACACCTACCGTTGTAATCGGGCGAGTTTCTACTTTCAGATGCAACAGAAATTTTGCGGATTGGTCAATCCGTTCGCTAGATATGGCAGTTTGGAGGTAAGAAACGCTTGAGAAACTCAAAATTTTCGCAGTACTGATGCTCGAAACGAATAACTAGAACGGCCTAGGGGAAAACTACACATACCGTTGTAATCGGGCGAGTTTCTACTCTCAGATGCAACAGAAATTTTGCGGATTGGTCAATCCGTTCGCTAGATATGGCAGTTTAGAGGTAAGAAACGCTTGAGAAACTCAAAATTTTCGCAGTTCTGATGCTCGAAACGAGTAACTAGAACGGCCTAGGCGAAAACTACACATACCGTTGTAATCGGGCGAGTTTCTACTTTCAGATGCAACAGAAATTTTGCGGATTGGTCAATCCGTTCGCTAGATATGGCAGTTTGGAGGTAAGAAACGCTTGAGAAACTCAAAATTTTCGCAGTTCTGATGCTCGAAACGAATGACTAGAACGGCCTAGGGGAGAAGTACCCATACCGTTGTAATCGGGCGAGTTTCTACTTTCAGATGCAACAGAAATTTTGCGGATTGATCAATCCGTTCGCGAGATATGGCAGTTCCGAGATAAGAAACGCTTGAGAAACTCAAAATTTTCGCAGTTCTGATGCTCGAAACGAGTAACTAGAACGGCCTAGGGGAAAAGTGCGCATACCGTTGTAATCGGGCGAGTTTCTACTTTCAGATGCAACAGAAATTTTGCGGATTGATCAATCCGTTCGCGAGATATGGCAGTTTGGAGATAAGAAACGCTTTAGAAACTCAAAATTTTCGCAGTTCTGATGCTCGAAACGAATAACTAGAACGGCCCAGGGGAAAAGTGCGCATACCGTTGTAATCGGGCGAGTCTCTACTTTCAAATGCAACAGAAATTTTGCGGATTGGTCAATCCGTTCGCGAGATATGGCAGTTTGGAGGTAAGAAACGCTTGAGAAACTCAAAATTTTGGCAGTTCTGAAGCTCGAAACGAATAACTGGAACGGCCTAGGCGAAAACTACACATACCATTGTAATCGGGCGAGTTTCTACTTTCAGATGCAACAGAAATTTTGCGGATTGGTCAATCCGTTCGCTAGATATGGCAGTTTGGAGGTAAGAAACGCTTGAGAAACTCAAAATTTTCGCAGTACTGATGCTCGAAACGAATAACTAGAACGGCCTAGGGGAAAAGTACGCATACTGATGTAATCGGGCGAGTTTCTACTTTCAAATGCAAAAGAAATTTTGGGGATTGGTCATTCCGTTCGCGAGATATGGCAGTTTGGAGGTAAGAAACGCTTGAGAAACTCAAAATTTTCGCAGTTCTGATGCTCGGAACGAATAACTGGAACGGGGTAGGGGAAAACTACACATACCGTTGTAATCGGGCGTGTTTCTACTTTCAGATGCAACAGAAATTTTGCGGATTGGTCAATCCGTTCGCGAGATGTGGCAGTTTGGATGTAAGAAACGCTTGAGAAACTCAAAATTTTCGCTGTTCTGATGCTCGAAACGAATAACTAGAACGGCCTAGGGGAGAAGCTCGAATACCGTTGTAATCGGGCGAGTTTCTACATTCAGATGCAACAGAAATTTTGCGGATTGATCAATCCGTTCGCGAGATATGGCAGTTTGGAGATAAGAAGCGCTTGAGAAACTCAAAATTTTCGCAGTTCTGATGCTCGAAACGAATAACTGGAGCGGCCTAGGGGAAAACTACACATACCGTTGTAATTGGGCGAGTTTCTACTTTCAGATGCAACAGAAATTTTGCGGATTGGTCAATCCGTTCGCGAGATGTGGCAGTTTGGAGGTAAAAAACGCTTGAGAAACTCAAAATTTTCGCAGTTCTGATGCTCGAAACGAATAACTGGAACGGCCTAGGGGAAAACTACACATACCGTTGTAATCGGGCGTGTTTCTACTTTCAGATGCAACAGAAATTTTGCGGATCGGTCAATCCGTTCGCGGGATGTGTCAGTTTGGAGATAAGAAACGCTTGAGAAACTCAAAATTTTCGCAGTTCTGATGCTCGAAACGAATAACTAGAACGACCTAGGGGAAAACTACACCTACCGTTGTAATCGGGCGAGTTTCTACTTTCAGATGCAACAGAAATTTTGCGGATTGGTCAATCCGTTCGCGAGATATGGCCGTTAGGATGTAAGAAACGCTTGAGAAACTCAAAATTTTCGCAGTTCTGATGCTCTAAACGAGTAACTAGAACGGCCTAGGGGAAAAGTACGCATACCGTTGTAATCGGGCGAGTTTCTACTTTCAGATGCAACAGAAATTTTGCGGACTGGTCAATCCGTTCGCGAGATATGGCAGTTTGGAGGTAAGAATCGCTTGAGAAACTCAAAATTTTCGCAGTTCTGATGATCGAAACGAATAACTAGAACGGCCTAGGGGAAAGCTACACCTACCGTTGTAATCGGGCGAGTTTCTACTTTCAGACGCAACAGAAATTTTGCGGATTGGTCAATCGGTTCGCGAGATATGGCAGTTTGGAGATAAGAAACGCATGAGAAACTCAAAATTTTCGCAGTTCTGATGCTCGAAACGAATAACTAGAACGACCTAGGGGAAAAGTACGCACACCGTTGTAATCGGGCGCGTTTCTACTTTCAGATGCAACAGAAATTTTGCGGATTGATCAATCCGTTAGCGAGATATGGCCGTTTGGAGATAAGAAACGCTTGAGAACCTCAAAATTTTCGCAGTTCTGGTGCTCGAAACGAGTAACTAGAACGGCGTAGGGGAAAACTACACCTACCGTTGTAATCGGGCGAGTTTCTACTTTCAGAAGCAACAGAAATTTTGCGGACTGGTCAATCCGTTCGCGAGATATGGCAGTTTGGAGGTAAGAATCGCTTGAGAAACTCAAAATTTTCGCAGTTCTGATGATCGAAACGAATAACTAGAACGGCCTAGGGGAAAACTACACCTACCGTTGTTATCGGGCGAGTTTCTACTTTCAGACGCAACAGAAATTTTGCGGATCGGTCAATCGGTTCGCGAGATATGGCAGTTTGGAGATAAGAAACGCTTGAGAACCTCAAAATTTTCGCAGTTCTGATGCTCGAAACGAGTAACTAGAACGGCCGAGGGGAAAAGTACGCATACCGTTGTAATCGGGCAAGTTTCTACTTTCAGATGCAACAGAAATTTTGCGGATTGGTCAATCCGTTCGCGAGATATGGCAGTTTGGAGGTAAGAAACGCTTGAGAAACTCAAAATTTTCGCAGTTCTGATTCTCGAAACGAATAACTAGAACGGCCTAGGGGAAAACTACACCTACCGTTGTAATCGGGCGAGTTTCTACTTTCAGACGCAACAGAAATTTTGCGGATTGGTCAATCGGTTCGCGAGATATGGCAGTTTGGAGGTAAGAAACGCTTGAGAAACTCAAAATTTTCGCAGTTCTGATGCTCGAAACGAATAACTAGACCGGCCTAGGGTAAAACTACACCTACCGTTGTAATCGGGCGAGTTTCTACTTTCCGATGCAACAGAAATTTTGCGGATTGGTCAATCCGTTCGCTAGATATGGCAGTTTGGAGGTAAGAAACGCTTGAGAAACTCAAAATTTTCGCAGTACTGATGCTCGAAACGAATAACTAGAACAGCCTAGGGGAAAACTACACATACCGTTGTAATCGGGCGAGTTTCTACTCTCAGATGCAACAGAAATTTTGCGGATTGGTCAATCCGTTCGCTAGATATGGCAGTTTGGAGGTAAGAAACGCTTGAGAAACTCAAAATTTTCGCAGTACTGATGCTCGAAACGAATAACTAGAACAGCCTAGGGGAAAACTACACATACCGTTGTAATCGGGCGAGTTTCTACTCTCAGATGCAACAGAAATTTTGCGGATTGGTCAATCCGTTCGCTAGATATGGCAGTTTGGAGGTAAGAAACGCTTGAGAAACTCAAAATTTTCGCAGTTCTGATGCTCGAAACGAATGACTAGAACGGCCTAGGGGAGAAGTACCCATACCGTTGTAATCGGGCGAGTTTCTACTTTCAGATGCAACAGAAATTTTGCGGATTGATCAATCCGTTCGCGAGATATGGCAGTTCCCAGATAAGAAACGCTTGAGAAACTCAAAATTTTCGCAGTTCTGATGCTCGAAACGAGTAACTAGAACGGCCTAGGGGAAAAGTGCGCATACCGTTGTAATCGGGCGAGTTTCTACTTTCAGATGCAACAGAAATTTTGCGGATTGATCAATCCGTTCGCGAGATATGGCAGTTTGGAGATAAGAAACGCTTTAGAAACTCAAAATTTTCGCAGTTCTGATGCTCGAAACGAATAACTAGAACGGCCCAGGGGAAAAGTGCGCATACCGTTGTAATCGGGCGAGTCTCTACTTTCAAATGCAACAGAAATTTTGCGGATTGGTCAATCCGTTCGCGAGATATGGCAGTTTGGAGGTAAGAAACGCTTGAGAAACTCAAAATTTTCGCAGTTCTGATGCTCGAAACGAATAACTGGAACGGCCTAGGCGAAAACTACACATACTGTTGTAATCGGGCGAGTTTCTACTTTCAGATGCAACAGAAATTTTGCGGATTGGTCAATCCGTTCGCTAGATATGGCAGTTTGGAGGTAAGAAACGCTTGAGAAACTCAAAATTTTCGCAGTTCTGATGCTCGAAACGAATAACTGGAGCGGCCTAGGGGAAAACTACACATACCGTTGTAATTGGGCGAGTTTCTACTTTCAGATGCAACAGAAATTTTGCGGATTGGTCAATCCGTTCGCGAGATGTGGCAGTTTGGAGGTAAAAAACGCTTGAGAAACTCAAAATTTTCGCAGTTCTGATGCTCGACACGAATAACCATAACGGCCTAGGGGAAAACTACACCTACCGTTGTAATCGGGCGAGTTTCTACTTTCAGACGCAACAGAAATTTTGCGGATTGGTCAATCGGTTCGCGAGATATGGCAGTTTGGAGATAAGAAACGCATGAGAAACTCAAAATTTTCGCCGTTCTGATGCTCGAAACGAATAACTAGAACGACCTAGGGGAAAAGTACGCACACCGTTGTAATCGGGCGCGTTTCTACTTTCAGATGCAACAGAAATTTTGCGGATTGATCAATCCGTTAGCGAGATATGGCCGTTTGGAGATAAGAAACGCTTGAGAACCTCAAAATTTTCGCAGTTCTGGTGCTCGAAACGAGTAACTAGAACGGCGTAGGGGAAAACTACACCTACCGTTGTAATCGGGCGAGTTTCTACTTTCAGAAGCAACAGAAATTTTGCGGACTGGTCAATCCGTTCGCGAGATATGGCAGTTTGGAGGTAAGAATCGCTTGAGAAACTCAAAATTTTCGCAGTTCTGATGATCGAAACGACTAACTAGAACGGCCTAGGGGAAAACTACACCTACCGTTGTTATCGGGCGAGTTTCTACTTTCAGACGCAACAGAAATTTTGCGGATCGGTCAATCGGTTCGCGAGATATGGCAGTTTGGAGATAAGAAACGCTTGAGAACCTCAAAATTTTCGCAGTTCTGATGCTCGAAACGAGTAACTAGAACGGCCGAGGGGGAAAAGTACGCATACCGTTGTAATCGGCAAGTTTCTACTTTCAGATGCAACAGAAATTTTGCGGATTGGTCAATCCGTTCGCGAGATATGGCAGTTTGGAGGTAAGAAACGCTTGAGAAACTCAAAATTTTCGCAGTTCTGATTCTCGAAACGAATAACTAGAACGGCCTAGGGGAAAACTACACCTACCGTTGTAATCGGGCGAGTTTCTACTTTCAGACGCAACAGAAATTTTGCGGATTGGTCAATCGGTTCGCGAGATATGGCAGTTTGGAGGTAAGAAACGCTTGAGAAACTCAAAATTTTCGCAGTTCTGATGCTCGAAACGAATAACTAGACCGGCCTAGGGTAAAACTACACCTACCGTTGTAATCGGGCGAGTTTCTACTTTCCGATGCAACAGAAATTTTGCGGATTGGTCAATCCGTTCGCTAGATATGGCAGTTTGGAGGTAAGAAACGCTTGAGAAACTCAAAATTTTCGCAGTACTGATGCTCGAAACGAATAACTAGAACAGCCTAGGGGAAAACTACACATACCGTTGTAATCGGGCGAGTTTCTACTCTCAGATGCAACAGAAATTTTGCGGATTGGTCAATCCGTTCGCTAGATATGGCAGTTTGGAGGTAAGAAACGCTTGAGAAACTCAAAATTTTCGCAGTACTGATGCTCGAAACGAATAACTAGAACAGCCTAGGGGAAAACTACACATACCGTTGTAATCGGGCGAGTTTCTACTCTCAGATGCAACAGAAATTTTGCGGATTGGTCAATCCGTTCGCTAGATATGGCAGTTTGGAGGTAAGAAACGCTTGAGAAACTCAAAATTTTCGCAGTTCTGATGCTCGAAACGAATGACTAGAACGGCCTAGGGGAGAAGTACCCATACCGTTGTAATCGGGCGAGTTTCTACTTTCAGATGCAACAGAAATTTTGCGGATTGATCAATCCGTTCGCGAGATATGGCAGTTCCCAGATAAGAAACGCTTGAGAAACTCAAAATTTCGCAGTTCTGATGCTCGAAACGAGTAACTAGAACGGCCTAGGGGAAAAGTGCGCATACCGTTGTAATCGGGCGAGTTTCTACTTTCAGATGCAACAGAAATTTTGCGGATTGATCAATCCGTTCGCGAGATATGGCAGTTTGGAGATAAGAAACGCTTTAGAAACTCAAAATTTTCGCAGTTCTGATGCTCGAAACGAATAACTAGAACGGCCCAGGGGAAAAGTGCGCATACCGTTGTAATCGGGCGAGTCTCTACTTTCAAATGCAACAGAAATTTTGCGGATTGGTCAATCCGTTCGCGAGATATGGCAGTTTGGAGGTAAGAAACGCTTGAGAAACTCAAAATTTTCGCAGTTCTGATGCTCGAAACGAATAACTGGAACGGCCTAGGCGAAAACTACACATACTGTTGTAATCGGGCGAGTTTCTACTTTCAGATGCAACAGAAATTTTGCGGATTGGTCAATCCGTTCGCTAGATATGGCAGTTTGGAGGTAAGAAACGCTTGAGAAACTCAAAATTTTCGCAGTTCTGATGCTCGAAACGAATAACTGGAGCGGCCTAGGGGAAAACTACACATACCGTTGTAATTGGGCGAGTTTCTACTTTCAGATGCAACAGAAATTTTGCGGATTGGTCAATCCGTTCGCGAGATGTGGCAGTTTGGAGGTAAAAAACGCTTGAGAAACTCAAAATTTTCGCAGTTCTGATGCTCGACACGAATAACCATAACGGCCTAGGGGAAAACTACACCTACCGTTGTAATCGGGCGAGTTTCTACTTTCAGACGCAACAGAAATTTTGCGGATTGGTCAATCGGTTCGCGAGATATGGCAGTTTGGAGATAAGAAACGCATGAGAAACTCAAAATTTTCGCCGTTCTGATGCTCGAAACGAATAACTAGAACGACCTAGGGGAAAAGTACGCACACCGTTGTAATCGGGCGCGTTTCTACTTTCAGATGCAACAGAAATTTTGCGGATTGATCAATCCGTTAGCGAGATATGGCCGTTTGGAGATAAGAAACGCTTGAGAACCTCAAAATTTTCGCAGTTCTGGTGCTCGAAACGAGTAACTAGAACGGCGTAGGGGAAAACTACACCTACCGTTGTAATCGGGCGAGTTTCTACTTTCAGACGCAACAGAAATTTTGCGGATTGGTCAATCGGTTCGCGAGATATGGCAGTTTGGAGGTAAGAAACGCTTGAGAAACTCAAAATTTTCGCAGTTCTGATGCTCGAAACGAATAACTAGAACGGCCTAGGGTAAAACTACACCTACCGTTGTAATCGGGCGAGTTTCTACTTTCCGATGCAACAGAAATTTTGCGGATTGGTCAATCCGTTCGCTAGATATGGCAGTTTGGAGGTAAGAAACGCTTGAGAAACTCAAAATTTTCGCAGTACTGATGCTCGAAACGAATAACTAGAACAGCCTAGGGGAAAACTACACATACCGTTGTAATCGGGCGAGTTTCTACTCTCAGATGCAACAGAAATTTTGCGGATTGGTCAATCCGTTCGCTAGATATGGCAGTTTGGAGGTAAGAAACGCTTGAGAAACTCAAAATTTTCGCAGTTCTGATGCTCGAAACGAATGACTAGAACGGCCTAGGGGAGAAGTACCCATACCGTTGTAATCGGGCGAGTTTCTACTCTCAGATGCAACAGAAATTTTGCGGATTGATCAATCCGTTCGCTAGATATGGCAGTTTGGAGGTAAGAAACGCTTTAGAAACTCAAAATTTTCGCAGTTCTGATGCTCGAAACGAATAACTAGAACGGCCCAGGGGAAAAGTGCGCATACCGTTGTAATCGGGCGAGTCTCTACTTTCAAATGCAACAGAAATTTTGCGGATTGGTCAATCCGTTCGCGAGATATGGCAGTTTGGAGGTAAGAAACGCTTGAGAAACTCAAAATTTTCGCAGTTCTGATGCTCGAAACGAATAACTGGAACGGCCTAGGCGAAAACTACACATACCGTTGTAATCGGGCGAGTTTCTACTTTCAGATGCAACAGAAATTTTGCGGATTGGTCAATCCGTTCGCTAGATATGGCAGTTTGGAGGTAAGAAACGCTTGAGAAACTCAAAATTTTCGCAGTTCTGATGCTCGAAACGAATAACTGGAGCGGCCTAGGGGAAAAGTACGCATACCGTTGTAATCGGGCAAGTTTCTACTTTCAGATGCAACAGAAATTTTGCGGATTGGTCAATCCGTTCGCGAGATATGGCAGTTTGGAGGTAAGAAACGCTTGAGAAACTCAAAATTTTCGCAGTTCTGATTCTCGAAACGAATAACTAGAACGGCCTAGGGGAAAACTACACCTACCGTTGTAATCGGGCGAGTTTCTACTTTCAGACGCAACAGAAATTTTGCGGATTGGTCAATCGGTTCGCGAGATATGGCAGTTTGGAGGTAAGAAACGCTTGAGAAACTCAAAATTTTCGCAGTTCTGATGCTCGAAACGAATAACTAGACCGGCCTAGGGTAAAACTACACCTACCGTTGTAATCGGGCGAGTTTCTACTTTCCGATGCAACAGAAATTTTGCGGATTGGTCAATCCGTTCGCTAGATATGGCAGTTTGGAGGTAAGAAACGCTTGAGAAACTCAAAATTTTCGCTGTACTGATGCTCGAAACGAATAACTAGAACAGCCTAGGGGAAAACTACACATACCGTTGTAATCGGGCGAGTTTCTACTCTCAGATGCAACAGAAATTTTGCGGATTGGTCAATCCGTTCGCTAGATATGGCAGTTTGGAGGTAAGAAACGCTTGAGAAACTCAAAATTTTCGCAGTACTGATGCTCGAAACGAATAACTAGAACAGCCTAGGGGAAAACTACACATACCGTTGTAATCGGGCGAGTTTCTACTCTCAGATGCAACAGAAATTTTGCGGATTGGTCAATCCGTTCGCTAGATATGGCAGTTTGGAGGTAAGAAACGCTTGAGAAACTCAAAATTTTCGCAGTTCTGATGCTCGAAACGAATGACTAGAACGGCCTAGGGGAGAAGTACCCATACCGTTGTAATCGGGCGAGTTTCTACTTTCAGATGCAACAGAAATTTTGCGGATTGATCAATCCGTTCGCGAGATATGGCAGTTCCCAGATAAGAAACGCTTGAGAAACTCAAAATTTTCGCAGTTCTGATGCTCGAAACGAGTAACTAGAACGGCCTAGGGGAAAAGTGCGCATACCGTTGTAATCGGGCGAGTTTCTACTTTCAGATGCAACAGAAATTTTGCGGATTGATCAATCCGTTCGCGAGATATGGCAGTTTGGATATAAGAAACGCTTTAGAAACTAAAAATTTTCGCAGTTCTGATGCTCGAAACGAATAACTAGAACGGCCCAGGGGAAAAGTGCGCATACCGTTGTAATCGGGCGAGTGTCTACTTTCAAATGCAACAGAAATTTTGCGGATTGGTCAATCCGTTCGCGAGATATGGCAGTTTGGAGGTAAGAAACGCTTGAGAAACTCAAAATTTTCGCAGTTCTGATGCTCGAAACGAATAACTGGAACGGCCTAGGCGAAAACTACACATACCGTTGTAATCGGGCGAGTTTCTACTTTCAGATGCAACAGAAATTTTGCGGATTGGTCAATCCGTTCGCTAGATATGGCAGTTTGGAGGTAAGAAACGCTTGAGAAACTCAAAATTTTCGCAGTTCTGATGCTCGAAACGAATAACTGGAGCGGCCTAGGGGAAAACTACACATACCGTTGTAATTGGGCGAGTTTCTACTTTCAGATGCAACAGAAATTTTGCGGATTGGTCAATCCGTTCGCGAGATGTGGCAGTTTGGAGGTAAAAAACGCTTGAGAAACTCAAAATTTTCGCAGTTCTGATGCTCGAAACGAATAACTGGAACGGCCTAGGGGAAAACTACACATACCGTTGTAATCGGGCGTGTTTCTACTTTCAGATGCAACAGAAATTTTGCGGATCGGTCAATCCGTTCGCGGGATGTGTCAGTTTGGAGATAAGAAACGCTTGAGAAACTCAACATTTTCGCAGTTCTGATGCTCGAAACGAATAACTAGAACGACCTAGGGGAAAACTACACCTACCGTTGTAATCGGGCGAGTTTCTACTTTCAGATGCAACAGAAATTTTGCGGATTGGTCAATCCGTTCGCGAGATATGGCCGTTTGGATGTAAGAAACGCTTGAGAAACTCAAAATTTTCGCAGTTCTGATGCTCTAAACGAGTAACTAGAACGGCCTAGGGGAAAAGTACGCATACCGTTGTAATCGGGCGAGTTTCTACTTTCAGATGCAACAGAAATTTTGCGGACTGGTCAATCCGTTAGCGAGATATGGCCGTTTGGAGATAAGAAACGCTTGAGAACCTCAAAATTTTCGCAGTTCTGGTGCTCGAAACGAGTAACTAGAACGGCGTAGGGGAAAACTACACCTACCGTTGTAATCGGGCGAGTTTCTACTTTCAGATGCAACAGAAATTTTGCGGACTGGTCAATCCGTTCGCGAGATATGGCAGTTTGGAGGTAAGAATCGCTTGAGAAACTCAAAATTTTCGCAGTTCTGATGATCGAAACGAATAACTAGAACGGCCTAGGGGGAAAACTACACCTACCGTTGTTATCGGGCGAGTTTCTACTTTCAGACGCAACAGAAATTTTGCGGATCGGTCAATCGGTTCGCGAGATATGGCAGTTTGGAGATAAGAAACGCTTGAGAACCTCAAAATTTTCGCAGTTCTGATGCTCGAAACGAGTAACTAGAACGGCCGAGGGGAAAAGTACGCATACCGTTGTAATCGGGCAAGTTTCTACTTTCAGATGCAACAGAAATTTTGCGGATTGGTCAATCCGTTCGCGAGATATGGCAGTTTGGAGGTAAGAAACGCTTGAGAAACTCAAAATTTTCGCAGTTCTGATTCTCGAAACGAATAACTAGAACGGCCTAGGGGAAAACTACACCTACCGTTGTAATCGGGCGAGTTTCTACTTTCAGACGCAACAGAAATTTTGCGGATTGGTCAATCGGTTCGCGAGATATGGCAGTTTGGAGGTAAGAAACGCTTGAGAAACTCAAAATTTTCGCAGTTCTGATGCTCGAAACGAATAACTAGACCGGCCTAGGGTAAAACTACACCTACCGTTGTAATCGGGCGAGTTTCTACTTTCCGATGCAACAGAAATTTTGCGGATTGGTCAATCCGTTCGCTAGATATGGCAGTTTGGAGGTAAGAAACGCTTGAGAAACTCAAAATTTTCGCAGTACTGATGCTCGAAACGAATAACTAGAACAGCCTAGGGGAAAACTACACATACCGTTGTAATCGGGCGAGTTTCTACTCTCAGATGCAACAGAAATTTTGCGGATTGGTCAATCCGTTCGCTAGATATGGCAGTTTGGAGGTAAGAAACGCTTGAGAAACTCAAAATTTTCGCAGTACTGATGCTCGAAACGAATAACTAGAACAGCCTAGGGGAAAACTACACATACCGTTGTAATCGGGCGAGTTTCTACTCTCAGATGCAACAGAAATTTTGCGGATTGGTCAATCCGTTCGCTAGATATGGCAGTTTGGAGGTAAGAAACGCTTGAGAAACTCAAAATTTTCGCAGTTCTGATGCTCGAAACGAATGACTAGAACGGCCTAGGGGAGAAGTACCCATACCGTTGTAATCGGGCGAGTTTCTACTTTCAGATGCAACAGAAATTTTGCGGATTGATCAATCCGTTCGCGAGATATGGCAGTTCCCAGATAAGAAACGCTTGAGAAACTCAAAATTTTCGCAGTTCTGATGCTCGAAACGAGTAACTAGAACGGCCTAGGGGAAAAGTGCGCATACCGTTGTAATCGGGCGAGTTTCTACTTTCAGATGCAACAGAAATTTTGCGGATTGATCAATCCGTTCGCGAGATATGGCAGTTTGGAGATAAGAAACGCTTTAGAAACTCAAAATTTTCGCAGTTCTGATGCTCCAAACGAATAACTAGAACGGCCCAGGGGAAAAGTGCGCATACCGTTGTAATCGGGCGAGTCTCTACTTTCAAATGCAACAGAAATTTTGCGGATTGGTCAATCCGTTCGCGAGATATGGCAGTTTGGAGGTAAGAAACGCTTGAGAAACTCAAAATTTTCGCAGTTCTGATGCTCGAAACGAATAACTGGAACGGCCTAGGCGAAAACTACACATACCGTTGTAATCGGGCGAGTTTCTACTTTCAGATGCAACAGAAATTTTGCGGATTGGTCAATCCGTTCGCTAGATATGGCAGTTTGGAGGTAAGAAACGCTTGAGAAACTCAAAATTTTCGCAGTTCTGATGCTCGAAACGAATAACTGGAGCGGCCTAGGGGAAAACTACACATACCGTTGTAATTGGGCGAGTTTCTACTTTCAGATGCAACAGAAATTTTGCGGATTGGTCAATCCGTTCGCGAGATGTGGCAGTTTGGAGGTAAAAAACGCTTGAGAAACTCAAAATTTTCGCAGTTCTGATGCTCTAAACGAGTAACTAGAACGGCCTAGGGGAAAAGTACGCATACCGTTGTAATCGGGCGAGTTTCTACTTTCAGATGCAACAGAAATTTTGCGGATTGGTCAATCCGTTCGCTAGATATGGCAGTTTGGAGGTAAGAAACGCTTGAGAAACTCAAAATTTTCGCAGTTCTGATGCTCGAAACGAATAACTGGAGCGGCCTAGGGGAAAACTACACATACCGTTGTAATTGGGCGAGTTTCTACTTTCAGATGCAACAGAAATTTTGCGGATTGGTCAATCCGTTCGCGAGATGTGGCAGTTTGGAGGTAAAAAACGCTTGAGAAACTCAAAATTTTCGCAGTTCTGATGCTCGAAACGAATAACTGGAACGGCCTAGGTGAAAACTACACATACCGTTGTAATCGGGCGTGTTTCTACTTTCAGATGCAACAGAAATTTTGCGGATCGGTCAATCCGTTCGCGGGATGTGTCAGTTTGGAGATAAGAAACGCTTGAGAAACTCAAAATTTTCGCAGTTCTGATGCTCGAAACGAATAACTAGAACGACCTAGGGGAAAACTACACCTACCGTTGTAATCGGGCGAGTTTCTACTTTCAGATGCAACAGAAATTTTGCGGATTGGTCAATCCGTTCGCGAGATATGGCCGTTTGGATGTAAGAAACGCTTGAGAAACTCAAAATTTTCGCAGTTCTGATGCTCTAAACGAGTAACTAGAACGGCCTAGGGGAAAAGTACGCATACCGTTGTAATCGGGCGAGTTTCTACTTTCAGATGCAACAGAAATTTTGCGGACTGGTCAATCCGTTCGCGAGATATGGCAGTTTGGAGGTAAGAATCGCTTGAGAAACTCAAAATTTTCGCAGTTCTGATGATCGAAACGAATAACTAGAACGGCCTAGGGGAAAGCTACACCTACCGTTGTAATCGGGCGAGTTTCTACTTTCAGATGCAACAGAAATTTTGCGGATTGGTCAATCCGTTCGCTAGATATGGCAGTTTGGAGGTAAGAAACGCTTGAGAAACTCAAAATTTTCGCAGTTCTGATGCTCGAAACGAATAACTGGAGCGGCCTAGGGGAAAACTACACATACCGTTGTAATTGGGCGAGTTTCTACTTTCAGATGCAACAGAAATTTTGCGGATTGGTCAATCCGTTCGCGAGATGTGGCAGTTTGGAGGTAAAAAACGCTTGAGAAACTCAAAATTTTCGCAGTTCTGATGCTCGAAACGAATAACTGGAACGGCCTAGGGGAAAACTACACATACCGTTGTAATCGGGCGTGTTTCTACTTTCAGATGCAACAGAAATTTTGCGGATCGGTCAATCCGTTCGCGGGATGTGTCAGTTTGGAGATAAGAAACGCTTGAGAAACTCAAAATTTTCGCAGTTCTGATGCTCGAAACGAATAACTAGAACGACCTAGGGGAAAACTACACCTACCGTTGTAATCGGGCGAGTTTCTACTTTCAGATGCAACAGAAATTTTGCGGATTGGTCAATCCGTTCGCGAGATATGGCCGTTTGGATGTAAGAAACGCTTGAGAAACTCAAAATTTTCGCAGTTCTGATGCTCTAAACGAGTAACTAGAACGGCCTAGGGGAAAAGTACGCATACCGTTGTAATCGGGCGAGTTTCTACTTTCAGATGCAACAGAAATTTTGCGGACTGGTCAATCCGTTCGCGAGATATGGCAGTTTGGAGGTAAGAATCGCTTGAGAAACTCAAAATTTTCGCAGTTCTGATGATCGAAACGAATAACTAGAACGGCCTAGGGGAAAGCTACACCTACCGTTGTAATCGGGCGAGTTTCTACTTTCAGACGCAACAGAAATTTTGCGGATTGGTCAATCGGTTCGCGAGATATGGCAGTTTGGAGATAAGAAACGCATGAGAAACTCAAAATTTTCGCAGTTCTGATGCTCGAAACGAATAACTAGAACGACCTAGGGGAAAGGTACGCACACCGTTGTAATCGGGCGCGTTTCTACTTTCAGATGCAACAGAAATTTTGCGGATTGATCAATCCGTTAGCGAGATATGGCCGTTTGGAGATAAGAAACGCTTGAGAACCTCAAAATTTTCGCAGTTCTGGTGCTCGAAACGAGTAACTAGAACGGCCTAGGGGAGAAGTACCCATACCGTTGTAATCGGGCGAGTTTCTACTTTCAGATGCAACAGAAATTTTGCGGATTGATCAATCCGTTCGCGAGATATGGCAGTTCCCAGATAAGAAACGCTTGAGAAACTCAAAATTTTCGCAGTTCTGATGCTCGAAACGAGTAACTAGAACGGCCTAGGGGAAAAGTGCGCATACCGTTGTAATCGGGCGAGTTTCTACTTTCAGATGCAACAGAAATTTTGCGGATTGATCAATCCGTTCGCGAGATATGGCAGTTTGGAGATAAGAAACGCTTTAGAAACTCAAAATTTTCGCAGTTCTGATGCTCCAAACGAATAACTAGAACGGCCCAGGGGAAAAGTGCGCATACCGTTGTAATCGGGCGAGTCTCTACTTTCAAATGCAACAGAAATTTTGCGGATTGGTCAATCCGTTCGCGAGATATGGCAGTTTGGAGGTAAGAAACGCTTGAGAAACTCAAAATTTTCGCAGTTCTGATGCTCGAAACGAATAACTGGAACGGCCTAGGCGAAAACTACACATACCGTTGTAATCGGGCGAGTTTCTACTTTCAGATGCAACAGAAATTTTGCGGATTGGTCAATCCGTTCGCTAGATATGGCAGTTTGGAGGTAAGAAACGCTTGAGAAACTCAAAATTTTCGCAGTTCTGATGCTCGAAACGAATAACTGGAGCGGCCTAGGGGAAAACTACACATACCGTTGTAATTGGGCGAGTTTCTACTTTCAGATGCAACAGAAATTTTGCGGATTGGTCAATCCGTTCGCGAGATGTGGCAGTTTGGAGGTAAAAAACGCTTGAGAAACTCAAAATTTTCGCAGTTCTGATGCTCGAAACGAATAACTGGAACGGCCTAGGGGAAAACTACACATACCGTTGTAATCGGGCGTGTTTCTACTTTCAGATGCAACAGAAATTTTGCGGATCGGTCAATCCGTTCGCGGGATGTGTCAGTTTGGAGATAAGAAACGCTTGAGAAACTCAAAATTTTCGCAGTTCTGATGCTCGAAACGAATAACTAGAACGACCTAGGGGAAAACTACACCTACCGTTGTAATCGGGCGAGTTTCTACTTTCAGATGCAACAGAAATTTTGCGGATTGGTCAATCCGTTCGCGAGATATGGCCGTTTGGATGTAAGAAACGCTTGAGAAACTCAAAATTTTCGCAGTTCTGATGCTCTAAACGAGTAACTAGAACGGCCTAGGGGAAAAGTACGCATACCGTTGTAATCGGGCGAGTTTCTACTTTCAGATGCAACAGAAATTTTGCGGACTGGTCAATCCGTTCGCGAGATATGGCAGTTTGGAGGTAAGAATCGCTTGAGAAACTCAAAATTTTCGCAGTTCTGATGATCGAAACGAATAACTAGAACGGCCTAGGGGAAAGCTACACCTACCGTTGTAATCGGGCGAGTTTCTACTTTCAGACGCAACAGAAATTTTGCGGATTGGTCAATCGGTTCGCGAGATATGGCAGTTTGGAGATAAGAAACGCATGAGAAACTCAAAATTTTCGCAGTTCTGATGCTCGAAACGAATAACTAGAACGACCTAGGGGAAAGGTACGCACACCGTTGTAATCGGGCGCGTTTCTACTTTCAGATGCAACAGAAATTTTGCGGATTGATCAATCCGTTAGCGAGATATGGCCGTTTGGAGATAAGAAACGCTTGAGAACCTCAAAATTTTCGCAGTTCTGGTGCTCGAAACGAGTAACTAGAACGGCGTAGGGGAAAACTACACCTACCGTTGTAATCGGGCGAGTTTCTACTTTCAGATGCAACAGAAATTTTGCGGACTGGTCAATCCGTTCGCGAGATATGGCAGTTTGGAGGTAAGAATCGCTTGAGAAACACAAAATTTTCGCAGTTCTGATGATCGAAACGAATAACTAGAACGGCCTAGGGGAAAACTACACCTACCGTTGTTATCGGGCGAGTTTCTACTTTCAGACGCAACAGAAATTTTGCGGATCGGTCAATCGGTTCGCGAGATATGGCAGTTTGGAGATAAGAAACGCTTGAGAAACTCAAAATTTTCGCAGTTCTGATGCTCGAAACGAATAACTAGAACGACCTAGGGGAAAACTACACCTACCGTTGTAATCGGGCGAGTTTCCACTTTCAGATGCAACAGAAATTTTGCGGATTGATCAATCCGTTAGCGAGATATGGCCGTTTAGAGATAAGAAACGCTTGAGAACCTCAAAATTTCCGCAGTTCTGATTCTCGAAACGAATAACTGGAACGGCCTAGGGGAAAACTACACATACCGTTGTAATCGGGCGAGTTTCTACTTTCAGATGCAACAGAAATTTTGCGGACTGGTCAATCCGCTCGCGAGATATGGCAGTTTGGAGGTAAGAAACGCTTGAGAAACTCAAAATTTTCGTAGTTCTGATGCTCGACACGAATAACTATAACGGCCTAGGGGGAAAGTACGCATAACCGTTGTAATCGGGCGAGTTTCTACTTTCAGATGCAACAGAAATTTTGCGGATCGGTCAATCCGTTCGCGAGATATGGCAGTTTGGAGGTAAGAAACGCTTGAGAAACTCAAAATTTTCGCAGTTCTGATGCTAGAAACGAATAACTGGAACGCCTAGGGGAGAAGTACGCATACCGTTGTAATCGGGCGCGTTTCTACTTTCAGATGCAACAGAAATTTTGCGGATTGGTAAATCCGTTCGCCAGATATGGCAGTTTGGAGGTAAGAAACGCTTGAGAAACTCAAAATTTTCGCAGTTCTGATTCTCGAAACGAATAACTAGAACGGCCTAGGGGAAAACTACACCTACCGTTGTAATCGGGCGAGTTTCTACTTTCAGACGCAACAGAAATTTTGTGGATTGGTCAATCGGTTCGCGAGATATGGCAGTTTGGAGGTAAGAAACGCTTGAGAAACTCAAAATTTTCGCAGTTCTGATGCTCGAAACGAATAACTAGAACGGCCTAGGGTAAAACTACACCTACCGTTGTAATCGGGCGAGTTTCTACTTTCAGATGCAACAGAAATTTTGCGGATCGGTCAATCGGTTCGCGAGATATGGCAGTTTGGAAATAAGAAACGCTTGAGAACCTCAAAATTTTCGCAGTTCTGATGCTCGAAACGAGTAACTAGAACGGCCGAGGGGAAAAGTACGCATACCGTTGTAATCGGGCAAGTTTCTACTTTCAGATGCAACAGAAATTTTGCGGATTGGTCAATCCGTTCGCGAGATATGGCAGTTTGGAGGTAAGAAACGCTTGAGAAACTCAAAATTTTCGCAGTTCTGATTCTCGAAACGAATAACTAGAACGGCCTAGGGGAAAACTACACCTACCGTTGTAATCGGGCGAGTTTCTACTTTCAGACGCAACAGAAATTTTGCGGATTGGTCAATCGGTTCGCGAGATATGGCAGTTTGGAGGTAAGAAACGCTTGAGAAACTCAAAATTTTCGCAGTTCTGATGCTCGAAACGAATAACTAGAACGGCCTAGGGTAAAACTACACCTACCGTTGTAATCGGGCGAGTTTCTACTTTCCGATGCAACAGAAATTTTGCGGATTGGTCAATCCGTTCGCTAGATATGGCAGTTTGGAGGTAAGAAACGCTTGAGAAACTCAAAATTTTCGCAGTACTGATGCTCGAAACGAATAACTAGAACGGCCTAGGGGAAAACTACACATACCGTTGTAATCGGGCGAGTTTCTACTCTCAGATGCAACAGAAATTTTGCGGATTGGTCAATCCGTTCGCTAGATATGGCAGTTTGGAGGTAAGAAACGCTTGAGAAACTCAAAATTTTCGCAGTTCTGATGCTCAAAACGAATAACTAGAACGGCCTAGGGGAGAAGTACGAATACCGTTGTAATCGGGCGAGTTTCTACTTTCAGATGCAACAGAAATCATGCGGATTGGTCAATCCGTTCGCGAGATATGGCAGTTTGTAGGTAAGAAACGCTTGAGAAACTCAAAATTTTCGCAGTTCTGATGCTCGAAACGAATAACTGGAACGGCCTAGGGGAAAACTACACATACCGTTGTAATCGGGCGAGTTTCTACTTTCAGATGGAACAGAAATTTTGCGGATTGGTCAATTCGTTCGCGAGATGTGGCAGTTTGGAGGTAAGAAACGCTTGAGAAACTCAAAATTTTCGCAGTTCTGATGCTTGAAACGAATAAGTAGAACGGCCTAGGGGAAAAGTGCGCATACCGTTGTTATCGGGCGAGTTTCTACATTCAGATGCAACAGAAATTTTGCGGATCGGTCAATCCGTTCGCGAGATATGGCAGTTTGGATGTAAGAAACGCTTGAGAAACTCAAAATTTTCGCAGTTCTGATGCTCGAAACGAATAACTAGAACGGCCTAGGCGAAAACTACACATACCGTTGTAATCGGGCGAGTTTCTACTTTCAGATGCAACAGAAATTTTGCGGATTGGTCAATCCGTTCGCTAGATATGGCAGTTTGGAGGTAAGAAACGCTTGAGGAACTCAAAATTTTCGCAGTTCTGATGCTCGAAACGAATGACTAGAACGGCCTAGGGGAGAAGTACCCATACCGTTGTAATCGGGCGAGTTTCTACTTTCAGATGCAACAGAAATTTTGCGGATTGATCAATCCGTTCGCGAGATATGGCAGTTCCGAGATAAGAAACGCTTGAGAAACTCAAAATTTTCGCAGTTCTGATGCTCGAAACGAGTAACTAGAACGGCCTAGGGGAAAAGTGCGCATACCTTTGTAATCGGGCGAGTTTCTACTTTCAGATGCAACAGAAATTTTGCGGATTGGTAAATCCGTTCGCGAGATATGGCAGTTTGGAGGTAAGAAACGCTTGAGAAACTCAAAATTTTCGCAGTTCTGATGCTCGAAACGAATAACTGGAACGCCCTAGGGGAAAACTACACATACCGTTGTAATCGGGCGAGTTTCTACTTTCTGATGCAACAGAAATTTTGCGGATTGGTCAATCCGTTCGCGAGATATGGCAGTTTGGAGGTAAGAAACGCTTGAGAAACTCAAAATTTTCGCAGTTCTGATGCTCGACACGAATAACCATAACGGCCTAGGGGAAAACTACACCTACCGTTGTAATCGGGCGAGTTTCTACTTTCAAATGCAACAGAAATTTTGCGGATTGGTCAATCCGTTCGCGAGATATGGCAGTTTGGAGGTAAGAAACACTTGAGAAACTCAAAATTTTCACAGTTCTGATTCTCGAAACGAATAACTGGAACGGCCTAGGGGAAAACTACACATACCGTTGTAATCGGGCGAGTTTCTACTTTCAGATGCAACAGAAATTTTGCGGACAGGTCAATCCGCTCGCGAGATATGGCAGTTTGGAGGTAAGAATCGCTTGAGAAACTCAAAATTTTCGCAGTTCTGATGATCGAAACGAATAACTAGAACGGCCTACGGGAAAACTACACCTACCGTTGTAATCGGGCGAGTTTCTACTTTCAGATGCAACAGAAATTTTGCGGATTGATCAATCCGTTCGCGAGATATGGCCGTTTGGAGATAAGAAACGCTTGTGAACCTCAAAATTTTCGCAGTTCTGATGCTCGAAACGAGTAACTAGGACGGCCGAGGGGAAAAGTACGCATACCGTTGTAATCGGGCAAGTTTCTACTTTCAGATGCAACAGAAATTTTGCGGATGGGTCAATCCGTTCGCGAGATATGGCAGTTTGGAGGTAAGAAACGCTTGAGAAACTCAAAATTTTCGCAGTTCTGATGCTCGAAACGAATAACTGGAACGCCCTAGGGGAAAACTACACATACCGTTGTAATCGGGCGAGTTTCTACTTTCTGATGCAACAGAAATTTTGCGGATTGGTCAATCCGTTCGCGAGATATGGCAGTTTGGAGGTAAGAAACACTTGAGAAACTCAAAATTTTCGCAGTTCTGATGCTCGAAACGAATAACTACAACGGCCTAGGGGAAAAGTGCGCATACCGTTGTTATCGTGCAAGTTTCTACTTTCAGACGCAACAAAAATTTTGCGGATTGAACAATCCGTTCGCGAGATATGGCAGTTTGGAGATAAGAAACGCTTGAGAAACTCAAAATTTTCGCAGTTCTGATGCTCGAAACGAATGACTAGAACGGCCTAGGGGAAAACTACACCTACCGTTGTAATCGGGCGAGTTTCTACTTTCAGATGCAACAGAAATTTTGCGGATAGATCAATCCGTTCGCGAGATATGGCCGTTTGGTTGTAAGAAACGCTTTAGAAACTCAAAATTTTCGCAGTTCTGATGCTCGAAACGAATAACTAGAACGGCCCAGGGGAAAAGTGCGCATACCGTTTTAATCGGGCGAGTCACTACTTTCAAATGCAACAGAAATTTTGCGGATTGGTCAATCCGTTCGCGAGATATGGCAGTTTGGAGGAAAGAAACGCTTGAGAAACTCAAAATTTTCGCAGTTCTGATGCTCGAAACGAATAACTAGAACGGCCTACGTGAAAAGTGCGCATACCGTTGTAATCGTGCGTGTTTCTACTTTCAGACGCAACAAAAATTTTGCGGATTGATCAATCCGTTCGCGAGATATGGCAGTTTGGAGGTAAGAAACGCTTGAGGAACTCAAAATTTTCGCAGTTCTGATGCTCGAAACGAATGACTAAAACGGCCTAGGGGAGAAGTACCCATACCGTTGTAATCGGGCGAGTTTCTACTTTCAGATGCAACAGAAATTTTGCGGATTGATCAATCCGTTCGCGAGATATGGCAGTTCCGAGATAAGAAACGCTTGAGAAACTCAAAATTTTCGCAGTTCTGATGCTCGAAACGAGTAACTAGAACGGCCTAGGGGAAAAGTGCGCATACCGTTGTAATCGGGCGAGTTTCTACTTTCAGATGCAACAGAAATTTTGCGGATTGGTCAATCCGTTCGCGAGATATGGCAGTTTGGAGGTAAGAAACGCTTGAGAAACTCAAAATTTTCGCAGTTCTGATGCTCGACACGAATAACCATAACGGCCTAGGGGAAAACTACACCTACCGTTGTAATCGGGCGAGTTTCTACTTTCAAATGCAACAGAAATTTTGCGGATTGGTCAATCCGTTCGCGAGATATGGCAGTTTGGAGGTAAGAAACACTTGAGAAACTCAAAATTTTCACAGTTCTGATTCTCGAAACGAATAACTGGAACGGCCTAGGGGAAAACTACACATACCGTTGTAATCGGGCGAGTTTCTACTTTCAGATGCAACAGAAATTTTGCGGACAGGTCAATCCGCTCGCGAGATATGGCAGTTTGGAGGTAAGAATCGCTTGAGAAACTCAAAATTTTCGCAGTTCTGATGATCGAAACGAATAACTAGAACGGCCTACGGGAAAACTACACCTACCGTTGTAATCGGGCGAGTTTCTACTTTCAGATGCAACAGAAATTTTGCGGATTGATCAATCCGTTCGCGATATATGGCCGGTTGGAGATAAGAAACGCTTGTGAACCTCAAAATTTTCGCAGTTCTGATGCTCGAAACGAGTAACTAGAACGGCCGAGGGGAAAAGTACGCATACCGTTGTAATCGGGCAAGTTTCTACTTTCAGATGCAACAGAAATTTTGCGGATGGGTCAATCCGTTCGCGAGATATGGCAGTTTGGAGGTAAGAAACGCTTGAGAAACTCAAAATTTTCGCAGTTCTGATGCTCGAAACGAATAACTGGAACGCCCTAGGGGAAAACTACACATACCGTTGTAATCGGGCGAGTTTCTACTTTCTGATGCAACAGAAATTTTGCGGATTGGTCAATCCGTTCGCGAGATATGGCAGTTTGGAGGTAAGAAACACTTGAGAAACTCAAAATTTTCGCAGTTCTGATGCTCGAAACGAATAACTACAACGGCCTAGGGGAAAAGTGCGCATACCGTTGTTATCGTGCGAGTTTCTACTTTCAGACGCAACAAAAATTTTGCGGATTGAACAATCCGTTCGCGCGATATGGCAGTTTGGAGATAAGAAACGCTTGAGAAACTCAAAATTTTCGCAGTTCTGATGCTCGAAACGAATGACTAGAACGGCCTAGGGGAAAACTACACCTACCGTTGTAATCGGGCGAGTTTCTACTTTCAGATGCAACAGAAATTTTGCGGATTGATCAATCCGTTCGCGAGATATGGCCGTTTGGTTGTAAGAAACGCTTTAGAAACTCAAAATTTTCGCAGTTCTGATGCTCGAAACGAATAACTAGAACGGCCTAGGGGAGAAGTACCCATACCGTTGTAATCGGGCGAGTTTCTACTTTCAGATGCAACAGAAATTTTGCGGATTGATCAATCCGTTCGCGAGATATGGCAGTTCCGAGATAAGAAACGCTTGAGAAACTCAAAATTTTCGCAGTTCTGATGCTCGAAACGAGTAACTAGAACGGCCTAGGGGAAAAGTGCGCATACCGTTGTAATCGGGCGAGTTTCTACTTTCAGATGCAACAGAAATTTTGCGGATTGGTCAATCCGTTCGCGAGATATGGCAGTTTGGAGGTAAGAAACGCTTGAGAAACTCAAAATTTTCGCAGTTCTGATGCTCGACACGAATAACCATAACGGCCTAGGGGAAAACTACACCTACCGTTGTAATCGGGCGAGTTTCTACTTTCAGATGCAACAGAAATTTTGCGGATTGATCAATCCGTTCGCGAGATATGGCCGGTTGGAGATAAGAAACGCTTGTGAACCTCAAAATTTTCGCAGTTCTGATGCTCGAAACGAGTAACTAGAACGGCCGAGGGGAAAAGTACGCATACCGTTGTAATCGGGCAAGTTTCTACTTTCAGATGCAACAGAAATTTTGCGGATGGGTCAATCCGTTCGCGAGATATGGCAGTTTGGAGGTAAGAAACGCTTGAGAAACTCAAAATTTTCGCAGTTCTGATGCTCGAAACGAATAACTGGAACGCCCTAGGGGAAAACTACACATACCGTTGTAATCGGGCGAGTTTCTACTTTCTGATGCAACAGAAATTTTGCGGATTGGTCAATCCGTTCGCGAGATATGGCAGTTTGGAGGTAAGAAACACTTGAGAAACTCAAAATTTTCGCAGTTCTGATGCTCGAAACGAATAACTACAACGGCCTAGGGGAAAAGTGCGCATACCGTTGTTATCGTGCGAGTTTCTACTTTCAGACGCAACAAAAATTTTGCGGATTGATCAATCCGTTCGCGAGATATGGCAGTTTGGAGATAAGAAACGCTTGAGAAACTCAAAATTTTCACAGTTCTGATGCTTGAAACGAATGACTAGAACGGCCTAGGGGAAAAGTACGCATACCGTTGTAATCGGGCGAGCTTCTACTTTCAGATGCAACAGAAAGTTTGCGGATTGATCATTCCGTTCGCGAGATATGGCAGTTTGGATGTAAGAAACGCTTGAGAAACTCAAAATTTTCGCAGTTCTGATGCTCGAAACGAATAACTAGAACGGCCTAGGGGAAAAGTGCGCATACCGTTGTTATCGTGCGAGTTTCTACTTTCAGACACAACAAAAATTTTGCGGATTGATCAATCCGTTCGCGAGATATGGCAGTTTGGAGATAAGAACCGCTTGAGAAACTCAAAATTTTCGCAGTTCTGATGCTCGAAACGAATGACTAGAACGGCCTAGGGGAAAACTACATCTACCGTTGTAATCGGGCGAGTTTCTACTTTCAGATGCAACAGAAATTTTGCGGATTGATCAATCCGTTCGCGAGATATGGCCGTTTGGTTGTAAGAAACGCTTTAGAAACTCAAAATTTTCGCAGTTCTGATGCTCGAAACGAATAACTAGAACGGCCCAGGGGAAAACTGCGCATACCGTTGTAATCGGGCGAGTTTCTACTTTCAAATGCAACAGAAATTTTGCGGATTGATCAATCCGTTCGCGAGATATGGCAGTTTGGAGGTAAGAAACGCTTGAGAAACTCAAAATTTTCGCAGTTCTGATGCTCGAAACGAATAACTAGAACGGCCTACGTGAAAAGTGCGCATACCGTTGTTATCGTGCGAGTTTCTACTTTCAGACACAACAAAAATTTTGCGGATTGATCAATCCGTTCGCGAGATATGGCAGTTTGGAGATGAGAAACGCTTGAAAAACTCAAAATTTTCGCAGTTCTGATGCTCGAAACGAATGACTAGAACGGCCTAGGGGAAAACTACACCTACCGTTGTAATCGGGCGAGTTTCTACTTTCAGATGCAACAGAAATTTTGCGGATTGATCAATCCGTTCGCGTGATATGGCCGTTTGGTTGTAAGAAACGCTTTAGAAACTCAAAATTTTCGCAGTTCTGATGCTCAAAACGAATAACTAGAACGGCCCAGGGGAAAAGTGCGCATACCGTTTTAATCGGGCGAGTCTCTACTTTCAAATGCAACAGAAATTTTGCGGATTGGTCAATCCGTTCGCGAGATATGGCAGTTTGGAGGAAAGAAACGCTTGAGAAACTCAAAATTTTCGCAGTTCTGATGCTCAAAACGAATAACTAGAACGGCCTAGGGGAAGACTACACATACCGTTGTTATCGGGCGAGTTTCTACTTTCAGATGCAACAGAAATTTTGCGGATTGGTCGATCCGTTCGCTAGATGTGGCAGTTTGGAAGTAAGAAACGCTTGAGAAACTCAAAATTTTCGCAGTTCTGATGCTCAAAACGAATAACTAGACCGGCCTAGGGGAAAACTACACCTACCGTTGTAATCGGGCGAGTTTCTACTTTCAGATGCAACAGAAATTTTGCTGATTGGTCAATCCGTTCGCGAGATATGGCAGTTTGGAGGTAAGAAACGCTCGAGAAACTCAAAATTTTCGCCGTTCTGATGCTCGAAACGAATAACTAGAAACGCCTAGGGGAAAAGTGCGCATACCGTTGTAATCGGGCGAGTTTCTACTTTCAGATGCAACAGAAATTTTGCGGATTGATCAATCCGTTCGCGAGATATGGCAGTTTGGAGGTAAGAAACGCTTGAGAAACTCAAAATTTTCGCAGTTCGGATGCTCAAAACGAATAACTAGAACGGCTTAGGGGAAAACTACACCTACCGTTGTAATCGGGCGAGTTTCTGCTTTCAGATGCAACAGAAATTTTGCGGGTTGGTCAATCCGTTCGCTCGATATGGCAGTTTGGAGGTAAGAAACGCTCGAGAAACTCAAAGTTTTCGCAGTTCTGATGCTCGAAACGAAGAACTAGAACCGCCTAGGGGAAAAGTGCGCATACCGTTGTAATCGGGCGAGTTTCTACTTTCAGATGCAACAGAAATTTTGCGGACTGATCAATCCGTTCGCGAGATATGGCAGTTTGGAGATAAGAAACGCTTGAGAAACTCAAAATTTTCGCAGTTCTGATGCTCGAAACGAATGACTAGAACGGCCTAGGGGAGAAGTACGCATACCGTTGTAATCGGGCGAGTTTCTGCTTTCAGATGCAACAGAAATTTTGCGGATTGGTCGATCCGTTCGCTCGATATGGCAGTTTGGAGGTAAGAAACGCTCGAGAAACTCAAAGTTTTCGCAGTTCTGATGCTCGAAACGAAGAACTAGAACCGCCTAGGGGAAAAGTGCGCATACCGTTGTAATCGGGCGAGTTTCTGCTTTCAGATGCAACAGAAATTTTGCGGATTGGTCAATCCGTTCGCTCGATATGGCAGTTTGGAGGTAAGAAACGCTTGAGAAACTCAAAGTTTTCGCAGTTCTGATGCTCGAAACGAATGACTAGAACGGCCTAGGGGAGAAGTACGCATACCGTTGTAATCGGGCGAGTTTCTACTTTCAGATGCAACAGAAATTTTGCTGATTGGTCAATCCGTTCGCGAGATATGGCAGTTTGGAGGTAAGAAACGCTCGAGAAACTCAAAATTTTCGCCGTTCTGATGCTCGAAACGAATAACTAGAAACGCCTAGGGGAAAAGTGCGCATACCGTTGTAATCGGGCGAGTTTCTACTTTCAGATGCAACAGAAATTTTGCGGATTGATCAATCCGTTCGCGAGATATGGCAGTTTGGAGGTAAGAAACGCTTGAGAAACTCAAAATTTTCGCAGTTCGGATGCTCAAAACGAATAACTAGAACGGCTTAGGGGAAAACTACACCTACCGTTGTAATCGGGCGAGTTTCTGCTTTCAGATGCAACAGAAATTTTGCGGGTTGGTCAATCCGTTCGCTCGATATGGCAGTTTGGAGGTAAGAAACGCTCGAGAAACTCAAAGTTTTCGCAGTTCTGATGCTCGAAACGAAGAACTAGAACCGCCTAGGGGAAAAGTGCGCATACCGTTGTAATCGGGCGAGTTTCTACTTTCAGATGCAACAGAAATTTTGCGGACTGATCAATCCGTTCGCGAGATATGGCAGTTTGGAGATAAGAAACGCTTGAGAAACTCAAAATTTTCGCAGTTCTGATGCTCGAAACGAATGACTAGAACGGCCTAGGGGAGAAGTACGCATACCGTTGTAATCGGGCGAGTTTCTGCTTTCAGATGCAACAGAAATTTTGCGGATTGGTCGATCCGTTCGCTCGATATGGCAGTTTGGAGGTAAGAAACGCTCGAGAAACTCAAAGTTTTCGCAGTTCTGATGCTCGAAACGAAGAACTAGAACCGCCTAGGGGAAAAGTGCGCATACCGTTGTAATCGGGCGAGTTTCTGCTTTCAGATGCAACAGAAATTTTGCGGATTGGTCAATCCGTTCGCTCGATATGGCAGTTTGGAGGTAAGAAACGCTTGAGAAACTCAAAGTTTTCGCAGTTCTGATGCTCGAAACGAATGACTAGAACGGCCTAGGGGAGAAGTACGCATACCGTTGTAATCGGGCGAGTTTCTACTTTCAGATGCAACAGAAATTTTGCGGATTGATCAATCCGTTCGCGTGATATGGCCGTTTGGAGGTAAGAAACGCTTGAGAAACTCAAAATTTTCGCAGTTCGGATGCTCAAAACGAATAACTAGAACGGCCTAGGGGAAAACTACACATACCGTTGTTATCGGGCGAGTTTCTACTTTCAGATGCAACAGAAATTTTGCGGATTGATCAATCCGTTCGCGAGATATGGCAGTTTGGAGATAAGAAACGCTTGAGAAACTCAAAATTTTCGCAGTTCTGATGCTCGAAACGAATGACTAGAACGGCCTAGGGGAGAAGTACGCATACCGTTGTAATCGGGCGAGTTTCTACTTTCAGATGCAACAGAAATTTTGCGGATTGGTCTATCCGTTCGCGAGATGTGGCAGGTTGGAGGTAAGAAACGCTTGAGAAACTCAAAATTTTCGCAGTTCTGATGCTCAAAACGAATAACTAGAACGGCCTAGGGGAAAACTACACCCACCGTTGTAACCGGGCGAGTTTCTACTTTCAGATGCAACAGAAATTTTGCGGATTGGTCAATCCGTTCGCTCGATATGGCAGTTTGGAGGTAAGAAACGCTCGAGAAACTCAAAATTTTCGCAGTTCTGATGCTCGACACGAATAACTAGAACAGCCCAGGGGAAAAGTGCGCATACCGTTGTAATCGGGCGAGTTTCTACTTTCAGATGCAACAGAAATTTTGCGGATTGGTCAATCCGTTCGCGAGATATGGCAGTTTGGATGTAAGAAACGCTTGAGAAACTCAAAATCTTCGCAGTTCTGATGCTCGAAACGAATAACTGGAACGGCCTACGGGAAAACTACACATACCGTTGTAATCGGGCGAGTTTCTACTCTCAGATGCAACAGAAATTTTGCGGATTGGTCAATCCGTTCGCGAGATGTGGCAGCTTGGAGGTAAGAAACGCTTGAGAAACTCAAAATTTTCGCAGTTCTGATGCTCAAAACGAATAACTAGAACGGCCTAGGGGAAAACTACACATACCGTTGTTATCGGGCGAGTTTCTACTTTCAGATGCAACAGAAATTTTGCGGATTGGTCGATCCGTTCGCGAGATGTGGCAGTTTGGAAGTATGAAACGCTTGAGAAACTCAAAATTTTCGCAGTTCTGATGCTCAAAACGAATAACTAGAACGGCCTAGGGGAAAACTACACATACCGTTGTTATCGGGCGAGTTTCTACTTTCAGATGCAACAGAAATTTTGCGGATTGGTCGATCCGTTCGCGAGATGTGGCAGTTTGGAAGTAAGAAACGCTTGAGAAACTCAAAATTTTCGCAGTTCTGATGCTCAAAACGAATAACTAGAACGGCCTAGGGGAAAACTACACCTACCGTTGTAATCGGGCGAGTTTCTACTTTCAGATGCAACAGAAATTTTGCGGATTGGTCAATCCGTTCGCGAGATATGGCAGTTTGGAGGTAAGAAACGCTCGAGAAACTCAAAATTTTCGCAGTTCTGATGCTCGAAACGAATAACTAGAAACGCCTAGGGGAAAAGTGCGCATACCGTTGTAATCGGGCGAGTTTCTACTTTCAGATGCAACAGAAATTTTGCGGATTGATCAATCCGTTCGCGAGATATGGCAGTTTGGAGGTAAGAAACGCTTGAGAAACTCAAAATTTTCGCAGTTCTGATGCTCAAAACGAATAACTAGAACGGCTTAGGGGAAAACTACACCTACCGTTGTAATCGGGCGAGTTTCTGCTTTCAGATGCAACAGAAATTTTGCGGATTGGTCAATCCGTTCGCTCGATATGGCAGTTTGGAGGTAAGAAACGCTTGAGAAACTCAAAATTTTCGCAGTTCTGATGCTCAAAACGAATAACTAGAACGGCCTAGGGGAAAACTACACCTACCGTTGTAATCGGGCGAGTTTCTACTTTCAGATGCAACAGAAATTTTGCGGATTGGTCAATCCGTTCGCGAGATGTGGCAGTTTGGAGGTAAGAAACGCTTGAGAAACTCAAAATTTTCGCAGTTCTGATGCTCCAAACGAATAACTAGAACGGCCTATGGGAAAACTACACATACCGTTGTAACCGGGCGAGTTTCTACTTTCAGATGCAACAGAAATTTTGCGGATTGGTCAATCCGTTCGCTCGATATGGCAGTTTGGAGGTAAGAAACGCTCGAGAAACTCAAAATTTTCGCAGTTCTGATGCTCGAAACGAATAACTAGAACAGCCTAGGGGAAAAGTGCGCATACCGTTGTAATCGGGCGAGTTTCTACTTTCAGATGCAACAGAAATTTTGCGGATTGGTCAATCCGTTCGCGAGATATGGCAGTTTGGATGTAAGAAACGCTTGAGAAACTCAAAATCTTCGCAGTTCTGATGCTCGAAACGAATAACTGGAACGGCCTAGGGGAAAACTACACATACCGTTGTAATCGGGCGAGTTTCTACTTTCAGATGCAACAGAAATTTTGCGGATTGGTCAATCCGTTCGCGAGATGTGGCAGTTTGGAGGTAAGAAACGCTTGAGAAACTCAAAATTTTCGCAGTTCTGATGCTCAAAACGAATAACTAGAACGGCCTAGCGGAAAACTACACATACCGTTGTCATCGGGCGAGTTTCTACTTTCAGATGCAACAGAAATTTTGCGGATTGGTCGATCCGTTCGCGAGATGTGGCAGTTTGGAAGTAAGAAACGCTTGAGAAACTCAAAATTTTCGCAGTTCTGATGCTCAAAACGAATAACTAGAACGGCCTAGGGGAAAACTACACCTACCGTTGTAACCGGGCGAGTTTCTACTTTCAGATGCAACAGAAATTTTGCGGATTGGTCGATCCGTTCGCGAGATGTGGCAGTTTGGAAGTAAGAAACGCTTGAGAAACTCAAAATTTTCGCAGTTCTGATGCTCAAAACGAATAACTAGAACGGCCTAGGGGAAAACTACACATACCGTTGTTATCGGGCGAGTTTCTACTTTCAGATGCAACAGAAATTTTGCGGATTGGTCGATCCGTTCGCGAGATGTGGCAGTTTGGAAGTAAGAAACGCTTGAGAAACTCAAAATTTTCGCAGTTCTGATGCTCAAAACGAATAACTAGAACGGCCTAGGGGAAAACTACACCTACCGTTGTAATCGGGCGCGTTTCTACTTTCAGATGCAACAGAAATTTTGCGGATTGGTCAATCCGTTCGCGAGATATGGCAGTTTGGAGGTAAGAAACGCTCGAGAAACTCAAAATTTTCGCAGTTCTGATGCTCGAAACGAATAACTAGAACGGCCTAGGGGAAAACTACACCTACCGTTGTAATCGGGCGAGTTTCTACTTTCAGATGCAACAGAAATTTTGCGGATTGGTCAATCCGTTCGCGAGATGTGGCAGTTTGGAGGTAAGAAACGCTTGAGAAACTCAAAATTTTCGCAGTTCTGATGCTCAAAACGAATAACTAGAACGGCCTAGGGGAAAACTACACCTACCGTTGTAATCGGGCGAGTTTCTACTTTCAGATGCAACAGAAATTTTGCGGATTGGTCAATCCGTTCGCGAGATATGGCAGTTTGGAGGTAAGAAACGCTCGAGAAACTCAAAATTTTCGCAGTTCTGATGCTCGAAACGAATAACTAGAAACGCCTAGGGGAAAAGTGCGCATACCGTTGTAATCGGGCGAGTTTCTACTTTCAGATGCAACAGAAATTTTGCGGATTGATCAATCCGTTCGCGAGATATGGCAGTTTGGAGGTAAGAAACGCTTGAGAAACTCAAAATTTTCGCAGTTCTGATGCTCAAAACGAATAACTAGAACGGCTTAGGGGAAAACTACACCTACCGTTGTAATCGGGCGAGTTTCTGCTTTCAGATGCAACAGAAATTTTGCGGATTGGTCAATCCGTTCGCTCGATATGGCAGTTTGGAGGTAAGAAACGCTTGAGAAACTCAAAATTTTCGCAGTTCTGATGCTCAAAACGAATAACTAGAACGGCCTAGGGGAAAACTACACCTACCGTTGTAATCGGGCGAGTTTCTACTTTCAGATGCAACAGAAATTTTGCGGATTGGTCAATCCGTTCGCGAGATGTGGCAGTTTGGAGGTAAGAAACGCTTGAGAAACTCAAAATTTTCGCAGTTCTGATGCTCCAAACGAATAACTAGAACGGCCTATGGGAAAACTACACATACCGTTGTAACCGGGCGAGTTTCTACTTTCAGATGCAACAGAAATTTTGCGGATTGGTCAATCCGTTCGCTCGATATGGCAGTTTGGAGGTAAGAAACGCTCGAGAAACTCAAAATTTTCGCAGTTCTGATGCTCGAAACGAATAACTAGAACAGCCTAGGGGAAAAGTGCGCATACCGTTGTAATCGGGCGAGTTTCTACTTTCAGATGCAACAGAAATTTTGCGGATTGGTCAATCCGTTCGCGAGATATGGCAGTTTGGATGTAAGAAACGCTTGAGAAACTCAAAATCTTCGCAGTTCTGATGCTCGAAACGAATAACTGGAACGGCCTAGGGGAAAACTACACATACCGTTGTAATCGGGCGAGTTTCTACTTTCAGATGCAACAGAAATTTTGCGGATTGGTCAATCCGTTCGCGAGATGTGGCAGTTTGGAGGTAAGAAACGCTTGAGAAACTCAAAATTTTCGCAGTTCTGATGCTCAAAACGAATAACTAGAACGGCCTAGCGGAAAACTACACATACCGTTGTCATCGGGCGAGTTTCTACTTTCAGATGCAACAGAAATTTTGCGGATTGGTCGATCCGTTCGCGAGATGTGGCAGTTTGGAAGTAAGAAACGCTTGAGAAACTGAAAATTTTCGCAGTTCTGATGCTCAAAACGAATAACTAGAACGGCCTAGGGGAAAACTACACCTACCGTTGTAACCGGGCGAGTTTCTACTTTCAGATGCAACAGAAATTTTGCGGATTGGTCGATCCGTTCGCGAGATGTGGCAGTTTGGAAGTAAGAAACGCTTGAGAAACTCAAAATTTTCGCAGTTCTGATGCTCAAAACGAATAACTAGAACGGCCTAGGGGAAAACTACACATACCGTTGTTATCGGGCGAGTTTCTACTTTCAGATGCAACAGAAATTTTGCGGATTGGTCGATCCGTTCGCGAGATGTGGCAGTTTGGAAGTAAGAAACGCTTGAGAAACTCAAAATTTTCGCAGTTCTGATGCTCAAAACGAATAACTAGAACGGCCTAGGGGAAAACTACACCTACCGTTGTAATCGGGCGCGTTTCTACTTTCAGATGCAACAGAAATTTTGCGGATTGGTCAATCCGTTCGCGAGATATGGCAGTTTGGAGGTAAGAAACGCTCGAGAAACTCAAAATTTTCGCAGTTCTGATGCTCGAAACGAATAACTAGAAACGCCTAGGGGAAAAGTGCGCATACCGTTGTAAACGGGCGAGTTTCTACTTTCAGATGCAACAGAAATTTTGCGGATTGATCAATCCGTTCGCGAGATAAGGCAGTTTGGAGGTAAGAAACGCTTGAGAAACTCAAAATTTTCGCAGTTCTGATGCTCAAAACGAATAACTAGAACGGCTTAGGGGAAAACTACACCTACCGTTGTAATCGGGCGAGTTTCTGCTTTCAGATGCAACAGAAATTTTGCGGATTGGTCAATCCGTTCGCTCGATATGGCAGTTTGGGGGTAAGAAACGCTCGAGAAACTCAAAGTTTTCGCAGTTCTGATGCTCGAAACGAAGAACTAGAACCGCCTAGGGGAGAAGAACGCATACCGTTGTAATCGGGCGAGTTTCTACTTTCAGATGCAACAGAAATTTTGCGGATTGGTCTATCCGTTCGCGAGATGTGGCAGTTTGGAGGTAAGAAACGCTTGAGAAACTCAAAATTTTCGCAGTTCTGATGCTCAAAACGATTAACTAGAACGGCCTAGGGGAAAACTACACATACCGTTGTTATCGGGCGAGTTTCTACTTTCAGATGCAACAGAAATTTTGCGGATTGGTCGATCCGTTCGCGAGATGTGGCAGTTTGGAAGTAAGAAACGCTTGAGAAACTCAAAATTTTCGCAGTTCTGATGCTCAAAACGAATAACTAGAACGGCCTAGGGGAAAACTACACCTACCGTTGTAATCGGGCGAGTTTCTACTTCCAGATGCAACAGAAATTTTGCGGATTGGTCAATCCGTTCGCTCGATATGGCAGTTTGGAGGTAAGAAACGCTCGAGAAACTCAAAATTTTCGCAGTTCTGATGCTCGAAACGAATAACTAGAACAGCCTAGGGGAAAAGTGCGCATACCTTTGTAATCGGGCGAGTTTCTACTTTCAGATGCAACAGAAATTTTGCGGATTGATCAATCCGTTCGCGAGATATGGCAGTTCGGAGATAAGAAACGCTTGAGAAACTCAAAATTTTCGCAGTTCTGATGCTCGAAACGAATGACTAGAACGGCCTAGGGGAGAAGTACGAATACCGTTGTAATCGGGCGAGTTTCTACTTTCAGATGCAACAGAAATCATGCGGATTGGTCAATCCGTTCGCGAGATATGGCAGTTTGTAGGTAAGAAACGCTTGAGAAACTCAAAATTTTCGCAGTTCTGATGCTCGAAACGAATAACTGGAACGGCCTAGGGGAAAACTACACATACCGTTGTAATCGGGCGAGTTTCTACTTTCAGATGGAACAGAAATTTTGCGGATTGGTCAATTCGTTCGCGAGATGTGGCAGTTTGGAGGTAAGAAACGCTTGAGAAACTCAAAATTTTCGCAGTTCTGATGCTCGAAACGAATAACTAGAACGGCCTAGGGGAAAAGTACGCATACCGATGTAATCGGGCGAGTTTCTACTTTCAGATGCAACAGAAATTTTGCGGATTGGTCGATCCGTTCGGGAGATATGGCAGTTTGGAGGTAAGAAACACTTGAGAAACTCAAAATTTTCGCAGTTCTGATGCTCGAAATGAATTACTGGAACGGCCTAGGGGAAAACTACACATACCGTTGTAATCGGGCGAGTTTCTGCTTTTAGATGCAACAGAAATTTTGCGGATTGGTCAATCCGTTCGCGAGATGTGGCAGTTTGGAGGTAAGAAACGCTTGAGAAACTCAAAATTTTCGCAGTTCTGATGCTCAAAACGAATAACTAGAACGGCCTATGGGAAAACTACACATACCGTTGTTATCGGGCGAGTTTCTACTTTCAGATGCAACAGAAATTTTGCGGATTGGTCGATCCGTTCGCGAGATGTGGCAGTTTGGAAGTAAGAAACGCTTGAGAAACTCATAATTTTCGCAGTTCTGATGCTCAAAACGAATAACTAGAACGGCCTAGGGGAAAACTACACATACCGTTGTTATCGGGCGAGTTTCTACTTTCAGATGCAACAGAAATTTTGCGGATTGGTCGATCCGTTCGCGAGAAGTGGCAGTTTGGAAGTAAGAAACGCTTGAGAAACTCAAAATTTTCGCAGTTCTGATGCTCAAAACGAATAACTAGAACGGCCTAGGGGAAAACTACACCTACCGTTGTAATCGGGCGAGTTTCTACTTTCAGATGCAACAGAAATTTTGCGGATTGGTCGATCCGTTCGCGAGATGTGGCAGTTTGGAAGTAAGAAACGCTTGAGAAACTTAAAATTTTCGCAGTTCTGATGCTCAAAACGAATAACTAGAACGGCCTAGGGGAAAACTACACATACCGTTGTTATCGGGCGAGTTTCTACTTTCAGATGCAACAGAAATTTTGCGGATTGGTCGATCCGTTCGCGAGATGTGGCAGTTTGGAAGTAAGAAACGCTTGAGAAACTCAAAATTTTCGCAGTTCTGATGCTCAAAACGAATAACTAGAACGGCTTAGGGGAAAACTACACCTACCGTTGTAATCGGGCGAGTTTCTGCTTTCAGATGCAACAGAAATTTTGCGGATTGGTCAATCCGTTCGCTCGATATGGCAGTTTGGGGGTAAGAAACGCTCGAGAAACTCAAAGTTTTCGCAGTTCTGATGCTCGAAACGAAGAACTAGAACCGCCTAGGGGAAAAGTGCGCATACCGTTGTAATCGGGCGAGTTTCTACTTTCAGATGCAACAGAAATTTTGCGGATTGATCAATCCGTTCGCGAGATATGGCAGTTTGGAGATAAGAAACGCTTGAGAAACTCAAAATTTTCGCAGTTCTGATGCTCGAAACGAATGACTAGAACGGCCTAGGGGAGAAGAACGCATACCGTTGTAATCGGGCGAGTTTCTACTTTCAGATGCAACAGAAATTTTGCGGATTGGTCTATCCGTTCGCGAGATGTGGCAGTTTGGAGGTAAGAAACGCTTGAGAAACTCAAAATTTTCGCAGTTCTGATGCTCAAAACGATTAACTAGAGCGGCCTAGGGGAAAACTACACATACCGTTGTTATCGGGCGAGTTTCTACTTTCAGATGCAACAGAAATTTTGCGGATTGGTCGATCCGTTCGCGAGATGTGGCAGTTTGGAAGTAAGAAACGCTTGAGAAACTCAAAATTTTCGCAGTTCTGATGCTCAAAACGAATAACTAGAACGGCCTAGGGGAAAACTACACCTACCGTTGTAATCGGGCGAGTTTCTACTTTCAGATGCAACAGAAATTTTGCGGATTGGTCAATCCGTTCGCTCGATATGGCTGTTTGGAGGTAAGAAACGCTCGAGAAACTCAAAATTTTCGCAGTTCTGATGCTCGAAACGAATAACTAGAACAGCCTAGGGGAAAAGTGCGCATACCGTTGTAATCGGGCGAGTTTCTACTTTCAGATGCAACAGAAATTTTGCGGATTGATCAATCCGTTCGCGAGATATGGCAGTTTGGAGATAAGAAACGCTTGAGAAACTCAAAATTTTCGCAGTTCTGATGCTCGAAACGAATGACTAGAACGGCCTAGGGGAGAAGTACGAATACCGTTGTAATCGGGCGAGTTTCTACTTTCAGATGCAACAGAAATCATGCGGATTGGTCAATCCGTTCGCGAGATATGGCAGTTTGTAGGTAAGAAACGCTTGAGAAACTCAAAATTTTCGCAGTTCTGATGCTCGAAACGAATAACTGGAACGGCCTAGGGGAAAACTACACATACCGTTGTAATCGGGCGAGTTTCTACTTTCAGATGGAACAGAAATTTTGCGGATTGGTCAATTCGTTCGCGAGATGTGGCAGTTTGGAGGTAAGAAACGCTTGAGAAACTCAAAATTTTCGCAGTTCTGATGCTCGAAACGAATAACTAGAACGGCCTAGGGGAAAAGTACGCATACCGATGTAATCGGGCGAGTTTCTACTTTCAGATGCAACAGAAATTTTGCGGATTGGTCGATCCGTTCGGGAGATATGGCAGTTTGGAGGTAAGAAACACTTGAGAAACTCAAAATTTTCGCAGTTCTGATGCTCGAAATGAATTACTGGAACGGCCTAGGGGAAAACTACACATACCGTTGTAATCGGGCGAGTTTCTGCTTTTAGATGCAACAGAAATTTTGCGGATTGGTCAATCCGTTCGCGAGATGTGGCAGTTTGGAGGTAAGAAACGCTTGAGAAACTCAAAATTTTCGCAGTTCTGATGCTCAAAACGAATAACTAGAACGGCCTATGGGAAAACTACACATACCGTTGTTATCGGGCGAGTTTCTACTTTCAGATGCAACAGAAATTTTGCGGATTGGTCGATCCGTTCGCGAGATGTGGCAGTTTGGAAGTAAGAAACGCTTGAGAAACTCATAATTTTCGCAGTTCTGATGCTCAAAACGAATAACTAGAACGGCCTAGGGGAAAACTACACATACCGTTGTTATCGGGCGAGTTTCTACTTTCAGATGCAACAGAAATTTTGCGGATTGGTCGATCCGTTCGCGAGAAGTGGCAGTTTGGAAGTAAGAAACGCTTGAGAAACTCAAAATTTTCGCAGTTCTGATGCTCAAAACGAATAACTAGAACGGCCTAGGGGAAAACTACACCTACCGTTGTAATCGGGCGAGTTTCTACTTTCAGATGCAACAGAAATTTTGCGGATTGGTCAATCCGTTCGCTCGATATGGCAGTTTGGAGGTAGGAAACGCTCGAGAAACTCAAAATTTTCGCAGTTCTGATGCTCGAAACGAATAACTAGAACCGCCTAGGGGAAAAGTGCGCATACCGTTGTAATCGGGCGAGTTTCTACTTTCAGATGCAACAGAAATTTTGCGGATCGGTCAATCCGTTCGCGAGAAATGGCAGTTTGGATGTAAGAAACGCTTGAGAAACTCAAAATCTTCGCAGTTCTGATGCTCGAAACGAATAACTGGAACGGCCTAGGGGAAAACTACACATACCGTTGTAATCGGGCGAGTTTCTACTTTCAGATGCAACAGAAATTTTGCGGATTGGTCAATCCGTTCGCGAGATGTGGCAGTTTGGAGGTAAGAAACGCTTGAGAAACTCAAAATTTTCGCAGTTCTGATGCTCAAAACGAATAACTAGAACTGCCTAGGGGAAAACTACACATACCGTTGTTATCGGGCGAGTTTCTACTTTCAGATGCAACAGAAATTTTGCGGATTGGTCGATCCGTTCGCGAGATGTGGCAGTTTGGAAGTAAGAAACGCTTGAGAAACTCAAAATTTTCGCAGTTCTGATGCTCAAAATGAATAACTAGAACGGCCTAGGGGAAAACTACACCTACCGTTGTAATCGGGCGAGTTTCTACTTTCAGATGCAACAGAAATTTTGCGGATTGGTCAATCCGTTCGCTCGATATGGCAGTTTGGAGGTAAGATACGCTCGAGAAACTCAAAATTTTCGCAGTTCTGATGCTCGAAACGAATAACTAGAACCGCCTAGGGGAAAACTGCGCATACCGTTGTAATCGGGCGAGTTTCTACTTTTAGATGCAACAGAAATTTTGCGGATTGGTCAATCCGTTCGCTCGATATGGCAGTTTGGAGGTAAGAAACGCTCGAGAAACTCAAAGTTTTCGCAGTTCTGATGCTCAAAATGAATAACTAGAACGGCCTAGGGGAAAACTACACATACCGTTGTTATCGGGCGAGTTTCTGCTTTCAGATGCAACAGAAATTTTGCGGATTGGTCAATCCGTTCGATCGATATGGCAGTTTGGAGGTAAGAAACGCTTGAGAAACTCAAAATTTTCGCAGTTCTGATGCTCAAAACGATTAACTAGAACGGCCTAGGGGAAAACTACACATACCGTTGTTATCGGGCGAGTTTCTACTTTCAGATGCAACAGAAATTTTGCGGATTGGTCAATCCGTTCGCGAGATGTGGCAGTTTGGAGGTAAGAAACGCTTGAGAAACTCAAAATTTTCGCAGTTCTGATGCTCGAAACGAATAACTAGAACGGCCTAGGGGAAAAGTACGCATACCGATGTAATCGGGCGAGTTTCTACTTTCAGATGCAACAGAAATTTTGCGGATTGGTCGATCCGTTCGGGAGATATGGCAGTTTGGAAGTAAGAAACACTTGAGAAACTCAAAATTTTCGCAGTTCTGATGCTCGAAATGAATTACTGGAACGGCCTAGGGGAAAACTACACATACCGTTGTAATCGGGCGAGTTTCTACTTTTAGATGCAACAGAAATTTTGCGGATTGGTCAATCCGTTCGCGAGATGTGGCAGTTTGGAGGTAAGAAACGCTTGAGAAACTCAAAATTTTCGCAGTTCTGATGCTCAAAACGAATAACTAGAACGGCCTATGGGAAAACAACACATACCGTTGTTATCGGGCGAGTTTCTACTTTCAGATGCAACAGAAATTTTGCGGATTGGTCGATCCGTTCGCGAGATGTGGCAGTTTGGAAGTAAGAAACGCTTGAGAAACTCATAATTTTCGCAGTTCTGATGCTCAAAACGAATAACTAGAACGGCCTAGGGGAAAACTACACATACCGTTGTTATCGGGCGAGTTTCTACTTTCAGATGCAACAGAAATTTTGCGGATTGGTCGATCCGTTCGCGAGATGTGGCAGTTTGGAAGTAAGAAACGCTTGAGAAACTCAAAATTTTCGCAGTTCTGATGCTCAAAACGAATAACTAGAACGGCCTAGGGGAAAACTACACCTACCGTTGTAATCGGGCGAGTTTCTACTTTTAGATGCAACAGAAATTTTGCGGATTGATCAATCCGTTCGCGAGATATGGCAGTTTGGAGGTAAGAAACGCTTGAGAAACTCAAAATTTTCGCAGTTCTGATGCTCAAAACGAATAACTAGAACGGCTTAGGGGAAAACTACACCTACCGTTGTAATCGGGCGAGTTTCTGCTTTCAGATGCAACAGAAATTTTGCGGATTGGTCAATCCGTTCGCTCGATATGGCAGTTTGGAGGTAAGAAACGCTCGAGAAACTCAAAGTTTTCGCAGTTCTGATGCTCGAAACGAAGAACTAGAACCGCCTAGGGGAAAATTGCGCATACCGTTGTAATCGGGCGAGTTTCTACTTTCAGATGTAACAGAAATTTTGCGGATTGATCAATCCGTTCGCGAGATATGGCAGTTTGGAGATAAGAAACGCTTGAGAAACTCAAAATTTTCGCAGTTCTGATGCTCGAAACGATTGACTAGAACGGCCTAGGGGAGAAGTACGCATACCGTTGTAATCGGGCGAGTTTCTACTTTCAGATGCAACAGAAATTTTGCGGATTGGTCTATCCGTTCGCGAGATGTGGCAGTTTGGAGGTAAGAAACGCTTGAGAAACTCAAAATTTTCGCAGTTCTGATGCTCAAAACGAATAACTAGATCGGCCTAGGGGAAAACTACACATACCGTTGTTATCGGGCGAGTTTCTACTTTCAGATGCAACAGAAATTTTGCAGATTGGTCGATCCGTTCGCGAGATGTGGCAGTTTGGAAGTAAGAAACGCTTGAGAAACTCAAAATTTTCGCAGTTCTGATGCTCAAAACGAATAACTAGAACGGCCTAGGGGAAAACTACACCTACCGTTGTAACCGGGCGAGTTTCTACTTTCAGATGCAACAGAAATTTTGCGGATTGGTCAATCCGTTCGCTCGATATGGCAGTTTGGAGGTAAGAAACGCTCGAGAAACTCAAAATTTTCGCAGTTCTGATGCTCGAAACGAATAACTCGAACAGCCTAGGGGAAAAGTGCGCATACCGTTGTAATCGGGCGAGTTTCTACTTTCAGATGCAACAGAAATTTTGCGGATTGGTCAATCCGTTCGCGAGATATGGCAGTTTGGATGTAAGAAACGCTTGAGAAACTCAAAGTTTTCGCTGTTCTGATGCTCGAAACGAATAACTAGAACCGCCTAGGGGAAAAGTGCGCATACCGTTGTAATCGGGCGAGTTTCTACTTTCAGATGCAACAGAAATTTTGCGGATCGGTCAATCCGTTCGCGAGAAATGGCAGTTTGGATGTAAGAAACGCTTGAGAAACTCAAAATCTTCGCAGTTCTGATGCTCGAAACGAATAACTGGAACGGCCTAGGGGAAAACTACACATACCGTTGTAATCGGGCGAGTTTCTACTTTCAGATGCAACAGAAATTTTGCGGATTGGTCAATCCGTTCGCTCGATATGGCAGTTTGGAGGTAAGAAACGCTCGAGAAACTCAAAATTTTCGCAGTTCTGATGCTCGAAACGAATAACTAGAACAGCCTAGGGGAAAAGTGCGCATACCGTTGTAATCGGGCGAGTTTCTACTTTCAGATGCAACAGAAATTTTGCGGATTGGTCAATCCGTTCGCGAGATATGGCAGTTTGGATATAAGAAACGCTTGAGAAACTCAAAGTTTTCGCAGTTCTGATGCTCGAAACGAATAACTAGAACCGCCTAGGGGAAAAGTGCGCATACCGTTGTAATCGGGCGAGTTTCTACTTTCAGATGCAACAGAAATTTTGCGGATCGGTCAATCCGTTCGCGAGAAATGGCAGTTTGCATGTAAGAAACGCTTGAGAAACTCAATATCTTCGCAGTTCTGATGCTCGAAACGAATAACTGGAACGGCCTAGGGGAAAACTACACATACCGTTGTAATCGGGCGAGTTTCTACTTTCAGATGCAACAGAAATTTTGCGGATTGGTCTATCCGTTCGCGAGATGTGGCAGTTTGGAGGTAAGAAACGCTTGAGAAACTCAAAATTTTCGCAGTTCTGATGCTCAAAACGAATAACTAGATCGGCCTAGGGGAAAACTACACATACCGTTGTTATCGGGCGAGTTTCTACTTTCAGATGCAACAGAAATTTTGCAGATTGGTCGATCCGTTCGCGAGATGTGGCAGTTTGGAAGTAAGAAACGCTTGAGAAACTCAAAATTTTCGCAGTTCTGATGCTCAAAACGAATAACTAGAACGGCCTAGGGGAAAACTACACCTACCGTTGTAACCGGGCGAGTTTCTACTTTCAGATGCAACAGAAATTTTGCGGATTGGTCAATCCGTTCGCTCGATATGGCAGTTTGGAGGTAAGAAACGCTCGAGAAACTCAAAATTTTCGCAGTTCTGATGCTCGAAACGAATAACTCGAACAGCCTAGGGGAAAAGTGCGCATACCGTTGTAATCGGGCGAGTTTCTACTTTCAGATGCAACAGAAATTTTGCGGATTGGTCAATCCGTTCGCGAGATATGGCAGTTTGGATGTAAGAAACGCTTGAGAAACTCAAAGTTTTCGCTGTTCTGATGCTCGAAACGAATAACTAGAACCGCCTAGGGGAAAAGTGCGCATACCGTTGTAATCGGGCGAGTTTCTACTTTCAGATGCAACAGAAATTTTGCGGATCGGTCAATCCGTTCGCGAGAAATGGCAGTTTGGATGTAAGAAACGCTTGAGAAACTCAAAATCTTCGCAGTTCTGATGCTCGAAACGAATAACTGGAACGGCCTAGGGGAAAACTACACATACCGTTGTAATCGGGCGAGTTTCTACTTTCAGATGCAACAGAAATTTTGCAGATTGGTCGATCCGTTCGCGAGATGTGGCAGTTTGGAAGTAAGAAACGCTTGAGAAACTCAAAATTTTCGCAGTTCTGATGCTCAAAACGAATAACTAGAACGGCCTAGGGGAAAACTACACCTACCGTTGTAACCGGGCGAGTTTCTACTTTCAGATGCAACAGAAATTTTGCGGATTGGTCAATCCGTTCGCCCGATATGGCAGTTTGGAGGTAAGAAACGCTCGAGAAACTCAAAATTTTCGCAGTTCTGATGCTCGAAACGAATAACTCGAACAGCCTAGGGGAAAAGTGCGCATACCGTTGTAATCGGGCGAGTTTCTACTTTCAGATGCAACAGAAATTTTGCGGATTGGTCAATCCGTTCGCGAGATATGGCAGTTTGGATGTAAGAAACGCTTGAGAAACTCAAAGTTTTCGCTGTTCTGATGCTCGAAACGAATAACTAGAACCGCCTAGGGGAAAAGTGCGCATACCGTTGTAATCGGGCGAGTTTCTACTTTCAGATGCAACAGAAATTTTGCGGATCGGTCAATCCGTTCGCGAGAAATGGCAGTTTGGATGTAAGAAACGCTTGAGAAACTCAAAATCTTCGCAGTTCTGATGCTCGAAACGAATAACTGGAACGGCCTAGGGGAAAACTACACATACCGTTGTAATCGGGCGAGTTTCTACTTTCAGATGCAACAGAAATTTTGCGGATTGGTCAATCCGTTCGCTCGATATGGCAGTTTGGAGGTAAGAAACGCTCGAGAAACTCAAAATTTTCGCAGTTCTGATGCTCGAAACGAATAACTAGAACAGCCTAGGGGAAAAGTGCGCATACCGTTGTAATCGGGCGAGTTTCTACTTTCAGATGCAACAGAAATTTTGCGGATTGGTCAATCCGTTCGCGAGATATGGCAGTTTGGATATAAGAAACGCTTGAGAAACTCAAAGTTTTCGCAGTTCTGATGCTCGAAACGAATAACTAGAACCGCCTAGGGGAAAAGTGCGCATACCGTTGTAATCGGGCGAGTTTCTACTTTCAGATGCAACAGAAATTTTGCGGATCGGTCAATCCGTTCGCGAGAAATGGCAGTTTGCATGTAAGAAACGCTTGAGAAACACAAAATCTTCGCAGTTCTGATGCTCGAAACGAATAACTAGAACGGCCTAGGGGAAAACTACACATACCGTTGTTATCGGGCGAGTTTCTACTTTCAGATGCAACAGAAATTTTGCGGATTGGTCGATCCGTTCGCGAGATGTGGCAGTTTGGAAGTAAGAAACGATTGAGAAACTCAAAATTTTCGCAGTTCTGATGCTCGAAACGAATAACTAGAACCGCCTAGGGGAAAAGTGCGCATACCGTTGTAATCGGGCGAGTTTCTACTTTTAGATGCAATAGAAATTTTGCGGATTGATCAATCCGTTCGCGAGATATGGCAGTTTGGAGGTAAGAAACGCTTCAGAAACTCAAAATTTTCGCAGTTCTGATGCTCAAAACGAATAACTAGAACGGCTTAGGGGAAAACTACACCTACCGTTGTAATCGGGCGAGTTTCTGCTTTCAGATGCAACAGAAATTTTGCGGATTGGTCAATCCGTTCGCTCGATATGGCAGTTTGGAGGTAAGAAACGCTCGAGAAACTCAAAGTTTTCGCAGTTCTGATGCTCGAAACGAAGAACTAGAACCGCCTAGGGGAAAAGTGCGCATACCGTTGTAATCGGGCGAGTTTCTACTTTCAGATGCAACAGAAATTTTGCGGATTGATCAATCCGTTCGCGAGATATGGCAGTTTGGAGATAAGAAACGCTTGAGAAACTCAAAATTTTCGCAGTTCTGATGCTCGAAACGAATGACTAGAACGGCCTAGGGGAGAAATACGCATACCGTTGTAATCGGGCGAGTTTCTACTTTCAGATGCAACAGAAATTTTGCGGATTGGTCTATCCGTTCGCGAGATGTGGCAGTTTGGAGGTAAGAAACGCTTGAGAAACTCAAAATTTTCGCAGTTCTGATGCTCAAAACGAATAACTAGAACGGCCTAGGGGAAAACTACACATACCGTTGTTATCGGGCGAGTTTCTACTTTCAGATGCAACAGAAATTTTGCGGATTGGTCGATCCGTTCGCGAGATGTGGCAGTTTGGAAGTAAGAAACGCTTGAGAAACTCAAAATTTTCGCAGTTCTGATGCTCAAAACGAATAACTAGAACGGCCTAGGGGAAAACTACACCTACCGTTGTAACCGGGCGAGTTTCTACTTTCAGATGCAACAGAAATTTTGCGGATTGGTCAATCCGTTCGCTCGATATGGCAGTTTGGAGGTAAGAAACGCTCGAGAAACTCAAAATTTTCGCAGTTCTGATGCTCGAAACGAATAACTAGAACAGCCTAGGGGAAAAGTGCGCATACCGTTGTAATCGGGCGAGTTTCTACTTTCAGATGCAACAGAAATTTTGCGGATTGGTCTATCCGTTCGCGAGATGTGGCAGTTTGGAGGTAAGAAACGCTTGAGAAACTCAAAATTTTCGCAGTTCTGATGCTCGAAACGAATGACTAGAACGGCCTAGGGGAGAAGTACGCATACCGTTGTAATCGGGCGAGTTTCTACTTTCAGATGCAACAGAAATTTTGCGGATTGGTCAATCCGTTCGCGAGATATGGCAGTTTGGATGTAAGAAACGCTTGAGAAACTCAAAATCTTCGCAGTTCTGATGCTCGAAACGAATAACTGGAACGGCCTAGGGGAAAACTACACATACCGTTGTAATCGGGCGAGTTTCTACTTTCAGATGCAACAGAAATTTTGCGGATTGGTCAATCCGTTCGCGAGATGTGGCAGTTTGGAGGTAAGAAACGCTTGAGAAACTCAAAATTTTCGCAGTTCTGATGCTCAAAACGAATAACTAGAACGGCCTATGGGAAAACTACACATACCGTTGTTATCGGGCGAGTTTCTACTTTCAGATGCAACAGAAATTTTGCGGATTGGTCGATCCGTTCGCGAGATGTGGCAGTTTGGAGGTAAGAAACGCTCGAGAAACTCAAAATTTTCGCAGTTCTGATGCTCGAAACGAATAACTAGAACGGCCTAGGGGAAAACTACACATACCGTTGTTATCGGGCGAGTTTCTACTTTCAGATGCAACAGAAATTTTGCGGATTGGTCGATCCGTTCGCGAGATATGGCAGTTTGGAAGTAAGAAACGCTTGAGAAACTCAAAATTTTCGCAGTTCTGATGCTCAAAACGAATAACTAGAACGGCCTAGGGGAAAACTACACCTACCGTTGTAATCGGGCGAGTTTCTACTTTCAGATGCAACAGAAATTTTGCGGATTGGTCAATCCGTTCGCTCGATATGGCAGTTTGGAGGTAAGAAACGCTCGAGAAACTCAAAATTTTCGCAGTTCTGATGCTCGAAACGAATAACTAGAACGGCCTAGGGGAAAACTACACATACCGTTGTTATCGGGCGAGTTTCTACTTTCAGATGCAACAGAAATTTTGCGGATTGGTCGATCCGTTCGCGAGATATGGCAGTTTGGAAGTAAGAAACGCTTGAGAAACTCAAAATTTTCGCAGTTCTGATGCTCAAAACGAATAACAAGAACGGCCTAGGGGAAAACTACACATACCGTTGCAATCGGGCGAGTTTCTACTTTCAGATGCAACAGAAATTTTGCGGATTGGTCAATCCGTTCGCGAGATATGGCAGTTTGGAGGTAAGAAACGCTCGAGAAACTCAAAATTTTCGCAGTTCTGATGCTCGAAACGAATAACTAGAAACGCCTAGGGGAAAAGTGCGCATACCGTTGTAATCGGGGAGTTTCTACTTTCAGATGCAACAGAAATTTTGGGGATTGATCAATTCGTTCGCGAGATATGGCAGTTTGGAGGTAAGAAACGCTAGAGAAACTCGAAATTTTCGCAGTTCTGATGCTCAAAACGAATAACTAGAACGGCTTAGGGGAAAACTACACCTACCGTTGTAATCGGGCGAGTTTCTGCTTTCAGATGCAACAGAAATTTTGCGGATTGGTCAATCCGTTCGCTCGATATGGCAGTTTGGAGGTAAGAAACGCTCGAGAAACTCAAAGTTTTCGCAGTTCTGATGCTCGAAACGAAGAACTAGAACCGCCTTGGGGAAAAGTGCGCATACCGTTGTAATCGGGCGAGTTTCTACTTTCAGATGCAACAGAAATTTTGCGGATTGATCAATCCGTTCGCGAGATATGGCAGTTTGGAGATAAGAAACGCTTGAGAAACTCAAAATTTTCGCAGTTCTGATGCTCGAAACGAATGACTAGAACGGCCTAGGGGAGAAGTACGCATACCGTTGTAATCGGGCGAGTTTCTACTTTCAGATGCAACAGAAATTTTGCGGATTGGTCTATCCGTTCGCGAGATGTGGCAGTTTGGAGGTAAGAAACGCTTGAGAAACTCAAAATTTTCGCAGTTCTGATGCTCAAAACGATTAACTAGAACGGCCTAGGGGAAGACTACACATACCGTTGTTATCGGGCGAGTTTCTACTTTCAGATGCAACAGAAATTTTGCGGATTGGTCGATCCGTTCGCGAGATGTGGCAGTTTGGAAGTAAGAAACGCTTGAGAAACTCAAAATTTTGGCAGTTCTGATGCTCAAAACGAATAACTAGAACGGCCTAGGGGAAAACTACTCCTACCGTTGTAATCGGGCGAGTTTCTACTTTCAGATGCAACAGAAATTTTGCGGATTGGTCAATCCGTTCGCTCGATATGGCAGTTTGGAGGTAAGAAACGCTCGAGAAACTCAAAATTTTCGCAGTTCTGATGCTCGAAACGAATAACTAGAACAGCCTAGGGGAAAAGTGCGCATACCGTTGTAATCGGGCGAGTTTTTACTTTCAGATGCAACAGAAATTTTGCGGATTGATCAATCCGTTCGCGAGATATGGCAGTTTGGAGATAAGAAACGCTTGAGAAACTCAAAATTTTCGCAGTTCTGATGCTCGAAACGAATGACTAGAACGGCCTAGGGGAGAAGTACGCATACCGATGTAATCGGGCGAGTTTCTACTTTCAGATGCAACAGAAATTTTGCGGATTGGTCGATCCGTTCGCGAGATGTGGCAGTTTGGAAGTAAGAAACGCTTGAGAAACTCAAAATTTTCGCAGTTCTGATGCTCAAAACGAATAACTAGAACGGCCTAGGGGAAAACTACACCTACCGTTGTAATCGGGCGAGTTTCTACTTTCAGATGCAACAGAAATTTTGCGGATTGGTCAATCCGTTCGCTCGATATGGCAGTTTGGAGGTAAGAAACGCTCGAGAAACTCAAAATTTTCGCAGTTCTGATGCTCGAAACGAATAACTAGAACGGCCTAGGGGAAAACTACACATACCGTTGTTATCGGGCGAGTTTCTACTTTCAGATGCAACAGAAATTTTGCGGATTGGTCGATCCGTTCGCGAGATATGGCAGTTTGGAAGTAAGAAACGCTTGAGAAACTCAAAATTTTCGCAGTTCTGATGCTCAAAACGAATAACAAGAACGGCCTAGGGGAAAACTACACATACCGTTGCAATCGGGCGAGTTTCTACTTTCAGATGCAACAGAAATTTTGCGGATTGGTCAATCCGTTCGCGAGATATGGCAGTTTGGAGGTAAGAAACGCTCGAGAAACTCAAAATTTTCGCAGTTCTGATGCTCGAAACGAATAACTAGAAACGCCTAGGGGAAAAGTGCGCATACCGTTGTAATCGGGCGAGTTTCTACTTTCAGATGCAACAGAAATTTTGGGGATTGATCAATTCGTTCGCGAGATATGGCAGTTTGGAGGTAAGAAACGCTTGAGAAACTCGAAATTTTCGCAGTTCTGATGCTCAAAACGAATAACTAGAACGGCTTAGGGGAAAACTACACCTACCGTTGTAATCGGGCGAGTTTCTGCTTTCAGATGCAACAGAAATTTTGCGGATTGGTCAATCCGTTCGCTCGATATGGCAGTTTGGAGGTAAGAAACGCTCGAGAAACTCAAAGTTTTCGCAGTTCTGATGCTCGAAACGAAGAACTAGAACCGCCTTGGGGAAAAGTGCGCATACCGTTGTAATCGGGCGAGTTTCTACTTTCAGATGCAACAGAAATTTTGCGGATTGATCAATCCGTTCGCGAGATATGGCAGTTTGGAGATAAGAAACGCTTGAGAAACTCAAAATTTTCGCAGTTCTGATGCTCGAAACGAATGACTAGAACGGCCTAGGGGAGAAGTACGCATACCGTTGTAATCGGGCGAGTTTCTACTTTCAGATGCAACAGAAATTTTGCGGATTGGTCTATCCGTTCGCGAGATGTGGCAGTTTGGAGGTAAGAAACGCTTGAGAAACTCAAAATTTTCGCAGTTCTGATGCTCAAAACGATTAACTAGAACGGCCTAGGGGAAGACTACACATACCGTTGTTATCGGGCGAGTTTCTACTTTCAGATGCAACAGAAATTTTGCGGATTGGTCGATCCGTTCGCGAGATGTGGCAGTTTGGAAGTAAGAAACGCTTGAGAAACTCAAAATTTTCGCAGTTCTGATGCTCAAAACGAATAACTAGAACGGCCTAGGGGAAAACTACTCCTACCGTTGTAATCGGGCGAGTTTCTACTTTCAGATGCAACAGAAATTTTGCGGATTGGTCAATCCGTTCGCTCGATATGGCAGTTTGGAGGTAAGAAACGCTCGAGAAACTCAAAATTTTCGCAGTTCTGATGCTCGAAACGAATAACTAGAACAGCCTAGGGGAAAAGTGCGCATACCGTTGTAATCGGGCGAGTTTTTACTTTCAGATGCAACAGAAATTTTGCGGATTGATCAATCCGTTCGCGAGATATGGCAGTTTGGAGATAAGAAACGCTTGAGAAACTCAAAATTTTCGCAGTTCTGATGCTCGAAACGAATGACTAGAACGGCCTAGGGGAGAAGTACGCATACCGATGTAATCGGGCGAGTTTCTACTTTCAGATGCAACAGAAATTTTGCGGATTGGTCGATCCGTTCGGGAGATATGGCAGTTTGGAAGTAAGAAACACTTGAGAAACTCAAAATTTTCGCAGTTCTGATGCTCGAAATGAATTACTGGAACGGCCTAGGGGAAAACTACACATACCGTTGTAATCGGGCGAGTTTCTACTTTTAGATGCAACAGAAATTTTGCGGATTGGTCAATCCGTTCGCGAGATGTGGCAGTTTGGAGGTAAGAAACGCTTGAGAAACTCAAAATTTTCGCAGTTCTGATGCTCAAAACGAATAACTAGAACGGCCTATGGGAAAACTACACATACCGTTGTTATCGGGCGAGTTTCTACTTTCAGATGCAACAGAAATTTTGCGGATTGGTCGATCCGTTCGCGAGATGTGGCAGTTTGGAAGTAAGAAACGCTTGAGAAACTCATAATTTTCGCAGTTCTGATGCTCAAAACGAATAACTAGAACGGCCTAGGGGAAAACTACACATACCGTTGTTATCGGGCGAGTTTCTACTTTCAGATGCAACAGAAATTTTGCGGATTGGTCAATCCGTTCGTGAGATGTGGCAGTTTGGAGGTAAGAAACGCTTGAGAAACTCAAAATTTTCGCAGGTCTGATGCTCGAAACGAATAACTAGAACGGCCTAGGGGAAAAGTACGCATACCTATGTAATCGGGCGAGTTTCTACTTTCAGATGCAACAGAAATTTTGCGGATTGGTCGATCCGGTCGGGAGATATGGCAGTTTGGAAGTAAGAAACACTTGAGAAACTCAAAATTTTCGCAGTTCTGATGCTCGAAATGAATTACTGGAACGGCCTAGGGGAAAACTACACATACCGTTGTAATCGGGCGAGTTTCTACTTTTAGATGCAACAGAAATTTTGCGGATTGGTCAATCCGTTCGCGAGATGTGGCAGTTTGGAGGTAAGAAACGCTTGAGAAACTCAAAATTTTCGCAGTTCTGATGCTCAAAACGAATAACTAGAACGGCCTATGGGAAAACTACACATACCGTTGTTATCGGGCGAGTTTCTACTTTCAGATGCAACAGAAATTTTGCGGATTGGTCGATCCGTTCGCGGGATGTGGCAGTTTGGAAGTAAGAAACGCTTGAGAAACTCATAATTTTCGCAGTTCTGATGCTCAAAACGAATAACTAGAACGGCCTAGGGGAAAACTACACATACCGTTGTTATCGGGCGAGTTTCTACTTTCAGATGCAACAGAAATTTTGCGGATTGGCCGATCCGTTCGCGAGATGTGGCAGTTTGGAAGTAAGAAACGCTTGAGAAACTCAAAATTTTCGCAGTTCTGATGCTCAAAACGAATAACTAGAACGGCCTAGGGGAAAACTACACCTACCGTTGTAATCGGGCGAGTTTCTACTTTCAGATGCAACAGAAATTTTGCGGATTGGTCAATCCGTTCGCGAGAAATGGCAGTTTGGATGTAAGAAACGCTTGAGAAACTCAAAATCTTCGCAGTTCTGATGCTCGAAACGAATAACTGGAACGGCCTAGGGGAAAACTACACCTACCGTTGTAATCGGGCGAGTTTCTACTTTCAGATGCAACAGAAATTTTGCGGATTGGTCAATCCGTTCGCGAGATATGGCAGTTTGGAGGTAAGAAAGGCTTGAGAAACTCAAAATTTTCGCAGTTCTGATGCTCAAAACGAATAACTAGAACGGCCTAGGGGAAAACTACACCTACCGTTGTAATCGGGCGAGCTTCTACTTTCAGATGCAACAGAAATTTTGCGGATTGGTCAATCCGTTCGCTCGATATGGCAGTTTGGAGGTAAGAAACGCTCGAGAAACTCAAAATTTTCGCAGTTCTGATGCTCGAAACGAATAACTAGAACCGCCTAGGGGAAAAGTGCGCATACCGTTGTAATCGGGCGAGTTTCTACTTTTAGATGCAACAGAAATTTTGCGGATTGATCAATCCGTTCGCGAGATATGGCAGTTTGGAGGTAAGAAACGCTTGAGAAACTCAAAATTTTCGCAGTTCTGATGCTCAAAACGAATAACTAGAACGGCTTAGGGGAAAACTACACCTACCGTTGTAATCGGGCGAGTTTCTGCTTTCAGATGCAACAGAAATTTTGCGGATTGGTCAATCCGTTCGCTCGATATGGCAGTTTGGAGGTAAGAAACGCTCGAGAAACTCAAAGTTTTCGCAGTTCTGATGCTCGAAACGAAGAACTAGAACCGCCTAGGGGAAAATTGCGCATACCGTTGTAATCGGGCGAGTTTCTACTTTCAGATGCAACAGAAATTTTGCGGATTGATCAATCCGTTCGCGAGATATGGCAGTTTGGAGATAAGAAACGCTTGAGAAACTCAAAATTTTCGCAGTTCTGATGCTCGAAACGAATGACTAGAACGGCCTAGGGGAGAAGTACGCATACCGTTGTAATCGGACGAGTTTCTACTTTCAGATGCAACAGAAATTTTGCGGATTGGTCTATCCGTTCGCGAGATGTGGCAGTTTGGAGGTAAGAAACGCTTGAGAAACTCAAAATTTTCGCAGTTCTGATGCTCAAAACGAATAACTAGATCGGCCTAGGGGAAAACTACACATACCATTGTTATCGGGCGAGTTTCTACTTTCAGATGCAACAGAAATTTTGCAGATTGGTCGATCCGTTCGCGAGATGTGGCAGTTTGGAAGTAAGAAACGCTTGAGAAACTCAAAATTTTCGCAGTTCTGATGCTCAAAACGAATAACTAGAACGGCCTAGGGGAAAACTACACCTACCGTTGTAACCGGGCGAGTTTCTACTTTCAGATGCAACAGAAATTTTGCGGATTGGTCAATCCGTTCGCTCGATATGGCAGTTTGGAGGTAAGAAACGCTCGAGAAACTCAAAATTTTCGCAGTTCTGATGCTCGAAACGAATAACTAGAACAGCCTAGGGGAAAAGTGCGCATACCGTTGTAATCGGGCGAGTTTCTACTTTCAGATGCAACAGAAATTTTGCGGATTGGTCAATCCGTTCGCGAGATATGGCAGTTTGGATGTAAGAAACGCTTGAGAAACTCAAAGTTTTCGCAGTTCTGATGCTCGAAACGAATAACTAGAACCGCCTAGGGGAAAAGTGCGCATACCGTTGTAATCGGGCGAGTTTCTACTTTCAGATGCAACAGAAATTTTGCGGATCGGTCAATCCGTTCGCGAGAAATGGCAGTTTGGATGTAAGAAACGCTTGAGAAACTCAAAATCTTCGCAGTTCTGATGCTCGAAACGAATAACTGGAACGGCCTAGGGGAAAACTACACATACCGTTGTAATCGGGCGAGTTTCTACTTTCAGATGCAACAGAAATTTTGCGGATTGGTCAATCCGTTCGCTCGATATGGCAGTTTGGAGGTAAGAAACGCTCGAGAAACTCAAAATTTTCGCAGTTCTGATGCTCGAAACGAATAACTAGAACAGCCTAGGGGAAAAGTGCGCATACCGTTGTAATCGGGCGAGTTTCTACTTTCAGATGCAACAGAAATTTTGCGGATTGGTCAATCCGTTCGCGAGATATGGCAGTTTGGATGTAAGAAACGCTTGAGAAACTCAAAGTTTTCGCAGTTCTGATGCTCGAAACGAATAACTAGAACCGCCTAGGGGAAAAGTGCGCATACCGTTGTAATCGGGCGAGTTTCTACTTTCAGATGCAACAGAAATTTTGCGGATCGGTCAATCCGTTCGCGAGAAATGGCAGTTTGGATGTAAGAAACGCTTGAGAAACTCAAAATCTTCGCAGTTCTGATGCTCGAAACGAATAACTAGAACGGCCTAGGGGAAAACTACACATACCGTTGTTATCGGGCGAGTTTCTACTTTCAGATGCAACAGAAATTTTGCGGATTGGTCGATCCGTTCGCGAGATGTGGCAGTTTGGAAGTAAGAAACGATTGAGAAACTCAAAATTTTCGCAGTTCTGATGCTCAAAACGAATAACTAGAACGGCCTAGGGGAAAACTACACCTACCGTTGTAATCGGGCGAGTTTCTACTTTCAGATGCAACAGAAATTTTGCGGATTGGTCAATCCGTTCGCGAGATATGGCAGTTTGGAGGTAAGAAACGCTTGAGAAACTCAAAATTTTCGCAGTTCTGATGCTCAAAACGAATAACTAGAACGGCTTAGGGGAAAACTACACCTACCGTTGTAATCGGGCGAGTTTCTGCTTTGAGATGCAACAGAAATTTTGCGGATTGGTCAATCCGTTCGCTCGATATGGCAGTTTGGAGGTAAGAAACGCTCGAGAAACTCAAAGTTTTCGCAGTTCTGATGCTCGAAACGAAGAACTAGAACCGCCTAGGGGAAAAGTGCGCATACCGTTGTAATCGGGCGAGTTTCTACTTTCAGATGCAACAGAAATTTTGCGGATTGATCAATCCGTTCGCGAGATATGGCAGTTTGGAGATAAGAAACGCTTGAGAAACTCAAAATTTTCGCAGTTCTGATGCTCAAAACGAGTAACTAGAACGGCCTAGGGGAAAACTACACATACCGTTGTTATCGGGCGAGTTTCTACTTTCAGATGCAACAGAAATTTTGCGGATTGGTCGATCCGTTCGCGAGATGTGGCAGTTTGGAAGTAAGAAACGCTTGAGAAACTCAAAATTTTCGCAGTTCTGATGCTCAAAACGAATAACTAGAACGGCCTAGGGGAAAACTACACCTACCGTTGTAACCGGGCGAGTTTCTACTTTCAGATGCAACAGAAATTTTGCGGATTGGTCAATCCGTTCGCTCGATATGGCAGTTTGGAGGTAAGAAACGCTCGAGAAACTCAAAATTTTCGCAGTTCTGATGCTCGAAACGAATAACTAGAACAGCCTAGGGGAAAAGTGCGCATACCGTTGTAATCGGGCGAGTTTCTACTTTCAGATGCAACAGAAATTTTGCGGATTGGTCAATCCGTTCGCGAGATATGGCAGTTTGGATGTAAGAAACGCTTGAGAAACTCAAAATTTTCGCAGTTCTGATGCTCGAAACGAATGACTAGAACGGCCTAGGGGAGAAGTACGCATACCGTTGTAATCGGGCGTGTTTCTACTTTCAGATGCAACAGAAATTTTGCGGATTGGTCAATCCGTTCGCGAGATATGGCAGTTTGGATGTAAGAAACGCTTGAGAAACTCAAAATCTTCGCAGTTCTGATGCTCGAAACGAATAACTGGAACGGCCTAGGGGAAAACTACACATACCGTTGTAATCGGGCGAGTTTCTACTTTCAGATGCAACAGAAATTTTGCGGATTGGCCAATCCGTTCGCGAGATGTGGCAGTTTGGAGGTAAGAAACGCTCGAGAAACTCAAAGCTTTCGCAGTTCTGATGCTCGAAACGAAGAACTAGAACCGCCTTGGGGAAAAGTGCGCATACCGTTGTAATCGGGCGAGTTTCTACTTTCAGATGCAACAGAAATTTTGCGGATTGATCAATCCGTTCGCGAGATATGGCAGTTTGGAGGTAAGAAACGCTTGAGAAACTCAAAATTTTCGCAGTTCTGATGCTCAAAACGAATAACTAGAACGGCCTAGGGGAAAACTACACCTACCGTTGTAATCGGGCGAGTTTCTACTTTCAGATGCAACAGAAATTTTGCGGATTGGTCAATCCGTTCGCTCGATATGGCAGTTTGGAGGTAAGAAACGCTCGAGAAACTCAAAATTTTCGCAGTTCTGATGCTCGAAACGAATAACTAGAACGGCCTAGGGGAAAAGTGCGCATACCGTTGTAATCGGGCGAGTTTCTACTTTCAGATGCAACAGAAATTTTGCGGATCGGTCAATCCGTTCGCGAGAAATGGCAGTTTGGATGTAAGAAACGCTTGAGAAACTCAAAATCTTCGCAGTTCTGATGCTCGAAACGAATAACTGGAACGGCCTAGGGGAAAACTACACATACCGTTGTAATCGGGCGAGTTTCTACTTTCAGATGCAACAGAAATTTTGCGGATTGGTCAATCCGTTCGCGAGATGTGGCAGTTTGGAGGTAAGAAACGCTTGAGAAACTCAAAATTTTCGCAGTTCTGATGCTCAAAACGAATAACTAGATCGGCCTAGGGGAAAACTACACATACCATTGTTATCGGGCGAGTTTCTACTTTCAGATGCAACAGAAATTTTTGCAGATTGGTCGATCCGTTCGCGAGATGTGGCAGTTTGGAAGTAAGAAACGCTTGAGAAACTCAAAATTTTCGCAGTTCTGATGCTCAAAACGAATAACTAGAACGGCCTAGGGGAAAACTACACCTACCGTTGTAACCGGGCGAGTTTCTACTTTCAGATGCAACAGAAATTTTGCGGATTGGTCAATCCGTTCGCTCGATATGGCAGTTTGGAGGTAAGAAACGCTCGAGAAACTCAAAATTTTCGCAGTTCTGATGCTCGAAACGAATAACTAGAACAGCCTAGGGGAAAAGTGCGCATACCGTTGTAATCGGGCGAGTTTCTACTTTCAGATGCAACAGAAATTTTGCGGATTGGTCAATCCGTTCGCGAGATATGGCAGTTTGGATGTAAGAAACGCTTGAGAAACTCAAAGTTTTCGCAGTTCTGATGCTCGAAACGAATAACTAGAACCGCCTAGGGGAAAAGTGCGCATACCGTTGTAATCGGGCGAGTTTCTACTTTCAGATGCAACAGAAATTTTGCGGATCGGTCAATCCGTTCGCGAGAAATGGCAGTTTGGATGTAAGAAACGCTTGAGAAACTCAAAATCTTCGCAGTTCTGATGCTCGAAACGAATAACTGGAACGGCCTAGGGGAAAACTACACATACCGTTGTAATCGGGCGAGTTTCTACTTTCAGATGCAACAGAAATTTTGCGGATTGGTCAATCCGTTCGCTCGATATGGCAGTTTGGAGGTAAGAAACGCTCGAGAAACTCAAAATTTTCGCAGTTCTGATGCTCGAAACGAATAACTAGAACAGCCTAGGGGAAAAGTGCGCATACCGTTGTAATCGGGCGAGTTTCTACTTTCAGATGCAACAGAAATTTTGCGGATTGGTCAATCCGTTCGCGAGATATGGCAGTTTGGATGTAAGAAACGCTTGAGAAACTCAAAGTTTTCGCAGTTCTGATGCTCGAAACGAATAACTAGAACCGCCTAGGGGAAAAGTGCGCATACCGTTGTAATCGGGCGAGTTTCTACTTTCAGATGCAACAGAAATTTTGCGGATCGGTCAATCCGTTCGCGAGAAATGGCAGTTTGGATGTAAGAAACGCTTGAGAAACTCAAAATCTTCGCAGTTCTGATGCTCGAAACGAATAACTAGAACGGCCTAGGGGAAAACTACACATACCGTTGTTATCGGGCGAGTTTCTACTTTCAGATGCAACAGAAATTTTGCGGATTGGTCGATCCGTTCGCGAGATGTGGCAGTTTGGAAGTAAGAAACGATTGAGAAACTCAAAATTTTCGCAGTTCTGATGCTCAAAACGAATAACTAGAACGGCCTAGGGGAAAACTACACCTACCGTTGTAATCGGGCGAGTTTCTACTTTCAGATGCAACAGAAATTTTGCGGATTGGTCAATCCGTTCGCGAGATATGGCAGTTTGGAGGTAAGAAACGCTTGAGAAACTCAAAATTTTCGCAGTTCTGATGCTCAAAACGAATAACTAGAACGGCTTAGGGGAAAACTACACCTACCGTTGTAATCGGGCGAGTTTCTGCTTTGAGATGCAACAGAAATTTTGCGGATTGGTCAATCCGTTCGCTCGATATGGCAGTTTGGAGGTAAGAAACGCTCGAGAAACTCAAAGTTTTCGCAGTTCTGATGCTCGAAACGAAGAACTAGAACCGCCTAGGGGAAAAGTGCGCATACCGTTGTAATCGGGCGAGTTTCTACTTTCAGATGCAACAGAAATTTTGCGGATTGATCAATCCGTTCGCGAGATATGGCAGTTTGGAGATAAGAAACGCTTGAGAAACTCAAAATTTTCGCAGTTCTGATGCTCAAAACGAGTAACTAGAACGGCCTAGGGAAAACTACACATACCGTTGTTATCGGGCGAGTTTCTACTTTCAGATGCAACAGAAATTTTGCGGATTGGTCGATCCGTTCGCGAGATGTGGCAGTTTGGAAGTAAGAAACGCTTGAGAAACTCAAAATTTTCGCAGTTCTGATGCTCAAAACGAATAACTAGACGGCCTAGGGGAAAACTACACCTACCGTTGTAACCGGGCGAGTTTCTACTTTCAGATGCAACAGAAATTTTGCGATTGGTCAATCCGTTCGCTCGATATGGCAGTTTGGAGGTAAGAAACGCTCGAGAAACTCAAAATTTTCGCAGTTCTGATGCTCGAAACGAATAACTAGAACAGCCTAGGGGAAAAGTGCGCATACCGTTGTAATCGGGCGAGTTTCTACTTTCAGATGCAACAGAAATTTTGCGGATTGGTCAATCCGTTCGCGAGATATGGCAGTTTGGATGTAAGAAACGCTTGAGAAACTCAAAATTTTCGCAGTTCTGATGCTCGAAACGAATGACTAGAACGGCCTAGGGGAGAAGTACGCATACCGTTGTAATCGGGCGTGTTTCTACTTTCAGATGCAACAGAAATTTTGCGGATTGGTCAATCCGTTCGCGAGATATGGCAGTTTGGATGTAAGAAACGCTTGAGAAACTCAAAATCTTCGCAGTTCTGATGCTCGAAACGAATAACTGGAACGGCCTAGGGGGAAAACTACACATACCGTTGTAATCGGGCGAGTTTCTACTTTCAGATGCAACAGAAATTTTGCGGATTGGCCAATCCGTTCGCGAGATGTGGCAGTTTGGAGGTAAGAAACGCTCGAGAAACTCAAAGCTTTCGCAGTTCTGATGCTCGAAACGAAGAACTAGAACCGCCTTGGGGAAAAGTGCGCATACCGTTGTAATCGGGCGAGTTTCTACTTTCAGATGCAACAGAAATTTTGCGGATTGATCAATCCGTTCGCGAGATATGGCAGTTTGGAGGTAAGAAACGCTTGAGAAACTCAAAATTTTCGCAGTTCTGATGCTCAAAACGAATAACTAGAACGGCCTAGGGGAAAACTACACCTACCGTTGTAATCGGGCGAGTTTCTACTTTCAGATGCAACAGAAATTTTGCGGATTGGTCAATCCGTTCGCTCGATATGGCAGTTTGGAGGTAAGAAACGCTCGAGAAACTCAAAATTTTCGCAGTTCTGATGCTCGAAACGAATAACTAGAACGGCCTAGGGGAAAACTACACATACCGTTGTTATCGGGCGAGTTTCTACTTTCAGATGCAACAGAAATTTTGCGGATTGGTCGATCCGTTCGCGAGATATGCAGTTTGGAAGTAAGAAACGCTTGAGAAACTCAAAATTTTCACAGTTCTGATGCTCAAAACGAATAACTAGAACGGCCTAGGGGAAAACTACACATACCGTTGTAATCGGGCGAGTTTCTACTTTCAGATGCAACAGAAATTTTGCGGATTGGTCAATCCGTTCGCGAGATATGGCAGTTTGGAGGTAAGAAACGCTCGAGAAACTCAAAATTTTCGCAGTTCTGATGCTCGAAACGAATAACTAGAAACGCCTAGGGGAAAAGTGCGCATACCGTTGTAATCGGGCGAGTTTCTGCTTTCAGATGCAACAGAAATTTTGCGGATTGGTCAATCCGTTCGCTCGATATGGCAGTTTGGAGGTAAGAAACGCTCGAGAAACTCAAAGCTTTCGCAGTTCTGATGCTCGAAACGAAGAACTAGAACCGCCTTGGGGAAAAGTGCGCATACCGTTGTAATCGGGCGAGTTTCTACTTTCAGATGCAACAGAAATTTTGCGGATTGATCAATCCGTTCGCGAGATATGGCAGTTTGGAGATAAGAAACGCTTGAGAAACTCAAAATTTTCGCAGTTCTGATGCTCGAAACGAATGACTAGAACGGCCTAGGGGAGAAGTACGCATACCGTTGTAATCGGGCGAGTTTCTACTTTCAGATGCAACAGAAGTTTTGCGGATTGGTCTATCCGTTCGCGAGATGTGGCAGTTTGGAGGTAAGAAACGCTTGAGAAACTCAAAATTTTCGCAGTTCTGATGCTCAAAACGATTAACTAGAACGGCCTAGGGGAAGACTACACATACCGTTGTTATCGGGCGAGTTTCTACTTTCAGATGCAACAGAAATTTTGCGGATTGGTCGATCCGTTCGCGAGATGTGGCAGTTTGGAAGTAAGAAACGCTTGAGAAACTCAAAATTTTCGCAGTTCTGATGCTCAAAACGAATAACTAGAACGGCCTAGGGGAAAACTACACCTACCGTTGTAATCGGGCGAGTTTCTACTTTCAGATGCAACAGAAATTTTGCGGATTGGTCAATCCGTTCGCTCGATATGGCAGTTTGGAGGTAAGAAACGCTCGAGAAACTCAAAATTTTCGCAGTTCTGATGCTCGAAACGAATAACTAGAACAGCCTAGGGGAAAAATGCGCATACCGTTGTAATCGGGCGAGTTTTTACTTTCAGATGCAACAGAAATTTTGCGGATTGATCAATCCGTTCGCGAGATATGGCAGTTTGGAGATAAGAAACGCTTGAGAAACTCAAAATTTTCGCAGTTCTGATGCTCCAAACGAATGACTAGAACGGCCTAGGGGAGAAGTACGAATACCGTTGTAATCGGGCGAGTTTCTACTTTCAGATGCAACAGAAATCATGCGGATTGGTCAATCCGTTCGCGAGATATGGCAGTTTGTAGGTAAGAAACGCTTGAGAAACTCAAAATTTTCGCAGTTCTGATGCTCGAAACGAATAACTGGAACTGCCTAGGGGAAAACTACTTATACCGTTGTAATCGGGCGAGTTTCTACTTTCAGATGGAACAGAAATTTTGCGGATTGGTCAATTCGTTCGCGAGATGTGGCAGTTTGGAGGTAAGAAACGCTTGAGAAACTCAAAATTTTCGCAGTTCTGATGCTCGAAACGAATGACTAGAACGGCCTAGGGGAAAACTACACCTACCGTTGTAATCGGGCGAGTTTCTACTTTCAGATGCAACAGAAATTTTGCGCATTGGTCGATCCGTTCGCGAGATGTGGCAGTTTGGAAGTAAGAAACGCTTGAGAAACTCAAAATTTTCGCAGTTCTGATGCTCAAAACGAATAACTAGAACGGCCTAGGGGAAAACTACACCTACCGTTGAAATCGGGCGAGTTTCTACTTTCAGATGCAACAGAAATTTTGCGGATTGGTCAAATCCGTTCGCTCGATATGGCAGTTTGGAGGTAAGAAACGCTCGAGAAACTCAAAATTTTCGCAGTTCTGATGCTCGAAACGAATAACTAGAACAGCCTAGGGGAAAAATGCGCATACCGTTGTAATCGGGCGAGTTTTTACTTTCAGATGCAACAGAAATTTTGCGGATTGATCAATCCGTTCGCGAGATATGGCAGTTTGGAGATAAGAAACGCTTGAGAAACTCAAAATTTTCGCAGTTCTGATGCTCGAAACGAAGAACTAGAACCGCCTTGGGGAAAAGTGCGCATACCGTTGTAATCGGGCGAGTTTCTACTTTCAGATGCAACAGAAATTTTGCGGATTGGTCAATCCGTTCGCTCGATATGGCAGTTTGGAGGTAAGAAACGCTCGAGAAACTCAAAATTTTCGCAGTTCTGATGCTCGAAACGAATAACTAGAACAGCCTAGGGGAAAAATGCGCATACCGTTGTAATCGGGCGAGTTTTTACTTTCAGATGCAACAGAAATTTTGCGGATTGATCAATCCGTTCGCGAGATATGGCAGTTTGGAGATAAGAAACGCTTGAGAAACTCAAAATTTTCGCAGTTCTGATGCTCGAAACGAAGAACTAGAACCGCCTTGGGGAAAAGTGCGCATACCGTTGTAATCGGGCGAGTTTCTACTTTCAGATGCAACAGAAATTTTGCGGATTGATCAATCCGTTCGCGAGATATGGCAGTTTGGAGATAAGAAACGCTTGAGAAACTCAAAATTTTCGCAGTTCTGATGCTCGAAACGAATGACTAGAACGGCCTAGGGGAGAAGTACGCATACCGTTGTAATCGGGCGAGTTTCTACTTTCAGATGCAACAGAAGTTTTGCGGATTGGTCTATCCGTTCGCGAGATGTGGCAGTTTGGAGGTAAGAAACGCTTGAGAAACTCAAAATTTTCGCAGTTCTGATGCTCAAAACGATTAACTAGAACGGCCTAGGGGAAGACTACACATACCGTTGTTATCGGGCGAGTTTCTACTTTCAGATGCAACAGAAATTTTGCGGATTGGTCGATCCGTTCGCGAGATGTGGCAGTTTGGAAGTAAGAAACGCTTGAGAAACTCAAAATTTTCGCAGTTCTGATGCTCAAAACGAATAACTAGAACGGCCTAGGGGAAAACTACACCTACCGTTGTAATCGGGCGAGCTTCTACTTTCAGATGCAACAGAAATTTTGCGGATTGGTCAATCCGTTCGCTCGATATGGCAGTTTGGAGGTAAGAAACGCTCGAGAAACTCAAAATTTTCGCAGTTCTGATGCTCGAAACGAATAACCAGAACCGCCTAGGGGAAAAGTGCGCATACCGTTGTAATCGGGCGAGTTTCTACTTTTAGATGCAACAGAAATTTTGCGGATTGATCAATCCGTTCGCGAGATATGGCAGTTTGGAGGTAAGAAACGCTTGAGAAACTCAAAATTTTCGCAGTTCTGATGCTCAAAACGAATAACTAGAACGGCTTAGGGGAAAACTACACCTACCGTTGTAATCGGGCGAGTTTCTGCTTTCAGATGCAACAGAAATTTTGCGGATTGGTCAATCCGTTCGCTCGATATGGCAGTTTGGAGGTAAGAAACGCTCGAGAAACTCAAAGTTTTCGCAGTTCTGATGCTCGAAACGAAGAACTAGAACCGCCTAGGGGAAAATTGCGCATACCGTTGTAATCGGGCGAGTTTCTACTTTCAGATGCAACAGAAATTTTGCGGATTGATCAATCCGTTCGCGAGATATGGCAGTTTGGAGATAAGAAACGCTTGAGAAACTCAAAATTTTCGCAGTTCTGATGCTCGAAACGAATGACTAGAACGGCCTAGGGGAGAAGTACGCATACCGTTGTAATCGGGCGAGTTTCTACTTTCAGATGCAACAGAAATTTTGCGGATTGGTCTATCCGTTCGCGAGATGTGGCAGTTTGGAGGTAAGAAACGCTTGAGAAACTCAAAATTTTCGCAGTTCTGATGCTCAAAACGAATAACTAGATCGGCCTAGGGGAAAACTACACATACCATTGTTATCGGGCGAGTTTCTACTTTCAGATGCAACAGAAATTTTGCAGATTGGTCGATCCGTTCGCGAGATGTGGCAGTTTGGAAGTAAGAAACGCTTGAGAAACTCAAAATTTTCGCAGTTCTGATGCTCAAAACGAATAACTAGAACGGCCTAGGGGAAAACTACACCTACCGTTGTAACCGGGCGAGTTTCTACTTTCAGATGCAACAGAAATTTTGCGGATTGGTCAATCCGTTCGCTCGATATGGCAGTTTGGAGGTAAGAAACGCTCGAGAAACTCAAAATTTTCGCAGTTCTGATGCTCGAAACGAATAACTAGAACAGCCTAGGGGAAAAGTGCGCATACCGTTGTAATCGGGCGAGTTTCTACTTTCAGATGCAACAGAAATTTTGCGGATTGGTCAATCCGTTCGCGAGATATGGCAGTTTGGATGTAAGAAACGCTTGAGAAACTCAAAGTTTTCGCAGTTCTGATGCTCGAAACGAATAACTAGAACCGCCTAGGGGAAAAGTGCGCATACCGTTGTAATCGGGCGAGTTTCTACTTTCAGATGCAACAGAAATTTTGCGGATTGGTCGATCCGTTCGCGAGATGTGGCAGTTTGGAAGTAAGAAACGATTGAGAAACTCAAAATTTTCGCAGTTCTGATGCTCAAAACGAATAACTAGAACGGCCTAGGGGAAAACTACACCTACCGTTGTAATCGGGCGAGTTTCTACTTTCAGATGCAACAGAAATTTTGCGGATTGGTCAATCCGTTCGCGAGATATGGCAGTTTGGAGGTAAGAAACGCTTGAGAAACTCAAAATTTTCGCAGTTCTGATGCTCAAAACGAATAACTAGAACGGCTTAGGGGAAAACTACACCTACCGTTGTAATCGGGCGAGTTTGTGCTTTGAGATGCAACAGAAATTTTGCGGATTGGTCAATCCGTTCGCTCGATATGGCAGTTTGGAGGTAAGAAACGCTCGAGAAACTCAAAGTTTTCGCAGTTCTGATGCTCGAAACGAAGAACTAGAACCGCCTAGGGGAAAAGTGCGCATACCGTTGTAATCGGGCGAGTTTCTACTTTCAGATGCAACAGAAATTTTGCGGATTGATCAATCCGTTCGCGAGATATGGCAGTTTGGAGATAAGAAACGCTTGAGAAACTCAAAATTTTCGCAGTTCTGATGCTCAAAACGAGTAACTAGAACGGCCTAGGGGAAAACTACACATACCGTTGTTATCGGGCGAGTTTCTACTTTCAGATGCAACAGAAATTTTGCGGATTGGTCGATCCGTTCGCGAGATGTGGCAGTTTGGAAGTAAGAAACGCTTGAGAAACTCAAAATTTTCGCAGTTCTGATGCTCAAAACGAATAACTAGAACGGCCTAGGGGAAAACTACACCTACCGTTGTAACCGGGCGAGTTTCTACTTTCAGATGCAACAGAAATTTTGCGGATTGGTCAATCCGTTCGCTCGATATGGCAGTTTGGAGGTAAGAAACGCTCGAGAAACTCAAAATTTTCGCAGTTCTGATGCTCGAAACGAATAACTAGAACAGCCTAGGGGAAAAGTGCGCATACCGTTGTAATCGGGCGAGTTTCTACTTTCAGATGCAACAGAAATTTTGCGGATTGGTCAATCCGTTCGCGAGATATGGCAGTTTGGATGTAAGAAACGCTTGAGAAACTCAAAATTTTCGCAGTTCTGATGCTCGAAACGAATGACTAGAACGGCCTAGGGGAGAAGTACGCATACCGTTGTAATCGGGCGTGTTTCTACTTTCAGATGCAACAGAAATTTTGCGGATTGGTCAATCCGTTCGCGAGATATGGCAGTTTGGATGTAAGAAACGCTTGAGAAACTCAAAATCTTCGCAGTTCTGATGCTCGAAACGAATAACTGGAACGGCCTAGGGGAAAACTACACATACCGTTGTAATCGGGCGAGTTTCTACTTTCAGATGCAACAGAAATTTTGCGGATTGGCCAATCCGTTCGCGAGATGTGGCAGTTTGGAGGTAAGAAACGCTTGAGAAACTCAAAATTTTCGCAGTTCTGATGCTCAAAACGAATAACTAGAACGGCCTATGGGAAAACTACACATACCGTTGTTATCGGGCGAGTTTCTACTTTCAGATGCAACAGAAATTTTGCGGATTGGTCGATCCGTTCGCGAGATGTGGCAGTTTGGAAGTAAGAAACGCTTGAGAAACTCAAAATTTTCGCAGTTCTGATGCTCAAAACGAATAACTAGAACGGCCTAGGGGAAAACTACACCTACCGTTGTAATCGGGCGAGTTTCTACTTTCAGATGCAACAGAAATTTTGCGGATTGGTCAATCCGTTCGCTCGATATGGCAGTTTGGAGGTAAGAAACGCTCGAGAAACTCAAAATTTTCGCAGTTCTGATGCTCGAAACGAATAACTAGAACGGCCTAGGGGAAAACTACACATACCGTTGTTATCGGGCGAGTTTCTACTTTCAGATGCAACAGAAATTTTGCGGATTGGTCGATCCGTTCGCGAGATATGGCAGTTTGGAAGTAAGAAACGCTTGAGAAACTCAAAATTTTCACAGTTCTGATGCTCAAAACGAATAACTAGAACGGCCTAGGGGAAAACTACACATACCGTTGTAATCGGGCGAGTTTCTACTTTCAGATGCAACAGAAATTTTGCGGATTGGTCAATCCGTTCGCGAGATATGGCAGTTTGGAGGTAAGAAACGCTCGAGAAACTCAAAATTTTCGCAGTTCTGATGCTCGAAACGAATAACTAGAAACGCCTAGGGGAAAAGTGCGCATACCGTTGTAATCGGGCGAGTTTCTGCTTTCAGATGCAACAGAAATTTTGCGGATTGGTCAATCCGTTCGCTCGATATGGCAGTTTGGAGGTAAGAAACGCTCGAGAAACTCAAAGCTTTCGCAGTTCTGATGCTCGAAACGAAGAACTAGAACCGCCTTGGGGAAAAGTGCGCATACCGTTGTAATCGGGCGAGTTTCTACTTTCAGATGCAACAGAAATTTTGCGGATTGATCAATCCGTTCGCGAGATATGGCAGTTTGGAGATAAGAAACGCTTGAGAAACTCAAAATTTTCGCAGTTCTGATGCTCGAAACGAATGACTAGAACGGCCTAGGGGAGAAGTACGCATACCGTTGTAATCGGGCGAGTTTCTACTTTCAGATGCAACAGAAGTTTTGCGGATTGGTCTATCCGTTCGCGAGATGTGGCAGTTTGGAGGTAAGAAACGCTTGAGAAACTCAAAATTTTCGCAGTTCTGATGCTCAAAACGATTAACTAGAACGGCCTAGGGGAAGACTACACATACCGTTGTTATCGGGCGAGTTTCTACTTTCAGATGCAACAGAAATTTTGCGGATTGGTCGATCCGTTCGCGAGATGTGGCAGTTTGGAAGTAAGAAACGCTTGAGAAACTCAAAATTTTCGCAGTTCTGATGCTCAAAACGAATAACTAGAACGGCCTAGGGGAAAACTACACCTACCGTTGTAATCGGGCGAGTTTCTACTTTCAGATGCAACAGAAATTTTGCGGATTGGTCAATCCGTTCGCTCGATATGGCAGTTTGGAGGTAAGAAACGCTCGAGAAACTCAAAATTTTCGCAGTTCTGATGCTCGAAACGAATAACTAGAACAGCCTAGGGGAAAAATGCGCATACCGTTGTAATCGGGCGAGTTTTTACTTTCAGATGCAACAGAAATTTTGCGGATTGATCAATCCGTTCGCGAGATATGGCAGTTTGGAGATAAGAAACGCTTGAGAAACTCAAAATTTTCGCAGTTCTGATGCTCCAAACGAATGACTAGAACGGCCTAGGGGAGAAGTACGAATACCGTTGTAATCGGGCGAGTTTCTACTTTCAGATGCAACAGAAATCATGCGGATTGGTCAATCCGTTCGCGAGATATGGCAGTTTGTAGGTAAGAAACGCTTGAGAAACTCAAAATTTTCGCAGTTCTGATGCTCGAAACGAATAACTGGAACTGCCTAGGGGAAAACTACTTATACCGTTGTAATCGGGCGAGTTTCTACTTTCAGATGGAACAGAAATTTTGCGGATTGGTCAATTCGTTCGCGAGATGTGGCAGTTTGGAGGTAAGAAACGCTTGAGAAACTCAAAATTTTCGCAGTTCTGATGCTCGAAACGAATAACTAGAACGGCCTAGGGGAAAAGTACGCATACCGATGTAATCGGGCGAGTTTCTACTTTCAGATGCAACAGAAATTTTGCGCATTGGTCGATCCGTTCGCGAGATGTGGCAGTTTGGAAGTAAGAAACGCTTGAGAAACTCAAAATTTTCGCAGTTCTGATGCTCAAAACGAATAACTAGAACGGCCTAGGGGAAAACTACACCTACCGTTGAAATCGGGCGAGTTTCTACTTTCAGATGCAACAGAAATTTTGCGGATTGGTCAATCCGTTCGCTCGATATGGCAGTTTGGAGGTAAGAAACGCTCGAGAAACTCAAAATTTTCGCAGTTCTGATGCTCGAAACGAATAACTAGAACAGCCTAGGGGAAAAATGCGCATACCGTTGTAATCGGGCGAGTTTTTACTTTCAGATGCAACAGAAATTTTGCGGATTGATCAATCCGTTCGCGAGATATGGCAGTTTGGAGATAAGAAACGCTTGAGAAACTCAAAATTTTCGCAGTTCTGATGCTCGAAACGAAGAACTAGAACCGCCTTGGGGAAAAGTGCGCATACCGTTGTAATCGGGCGAGTTTCTACTTTCAGATGCAACAGAAATTTTGCGGATTGGTCAATCCGTTCGCTCGATATGGCAGTTTGGAGGTAAGAAACGCTCGAGAAACTCAAAATTTTCGCAGTTCTGATGCTCGAAACGAATAACTAGAACAGCCTAGGGGAAAAATGCGCATACCGTTGTAATCGGGCGAGTTTTTACTTTCAGATGCAACAGAAATTTTGCGGATTGATCAATCCGTTCGCGAGATATGGCAGTTTGGAGATAAGAAACGCTTGAGAAACTCAAAATTTTCGCAGTTCTGATGCTCGAAACGAAGAACTAGAACCGCCTTGGGGAAAAGTGCGCATACCGTTGTAATCGGGCGAGTTTCTACTTTCAGATGCAACAGAAATTTTGCGGATTGATCAATCCGTTCGCGAGATATGGCAGTTTGGAGATAAGAAACGCTTGAGAAACTCAAAATTTTCGCAGTTCTGATGCTCGAAACGAATGACTAGAACGGCCTAGGGGAGAAGTACGCATACCGTTGTAATCGGGCGAGTTTCTACTTTCAGATGCAACAGAAGTTTTGCGGATTGGTCTATCCGTTCGCGAGATGTGGCAGTTTGGAGGTAAGAAACGCTTGAGAAACTCAAAATTTTCGCAGTTCTGATGCTCAAAACGATTAACTAGAACGGCCTAGGGGAAGACTACACATACCGTTGTTATCGGGCGAGTTTCTACTTTCAGATGCAACAGAAATTTTGCGGATTGGTCGATCCGTTCGCGAGATGTGGCAGTTTGGAAGTAAGAAACGCTTGAGAAACTCAAAATTTTCGCAGTTCTGATGCTCAAAACGAATAACTAGAACGGCCTAGGGGAAAACTACACCTACCGTTGTAATCGGGCGAGTTTCTACTTTCAGATGCAACAGAAATTTTGCGGATTGGTCAATCCGTTCGCTCGATATGGCAGTTTGGAGGTAAGAAACGCTCGAGAAACTCAAAATTTTCGCAGTTCTGATGCTCGAAACGAATAACTAGAACAGCCTAGGGGAAAAATGCGCATACCGTTGTAATCGGGCGAGTTTTTACTTTCAGATGCAACAGAAATTTTGCGGATTGATCAATCCGTTCGCGAGATATGGCAGTTTGGAGATAAGAAACGCTTGAGAAACTCAAAATTTTCGCAGTTCTGATGCTCGAAACGAATGACTAGAACGGTCTAGGGGAGAAGTACGAATACCGTTGTAATCGGGCGAGTTTCTACTTTCAGATGCAACAGAAATCATGCGGATTGGTCAATCCGTTCGCGAGATATGGCAGTTTGTAGGTAAGAAACGCTTGAGAAACTCAAAATTTTCGCAGTTCTGATGCTCGAAACGAATAACTGGAACTGCCTAGGGGAAAACTACTTATACCGTTGTAATCGGGCGAGTTTCTACTTTTAGATGGAACAGAAATTTTGCGGATTGGTCAATTCGTTCGCGAGATGTGGCAGTTTGGAGGTAAGAAACGCTTGAGAAACTCAAAATTTTCGCAGTTCTGATGCTCGAAACGAATAACTAGAACGGCCTAGGGGAAAAGTACGCATACCGATGTAATCGGGCGAGTTTCTACTTTCAGATGCAACAGAAATTTTGCGGATTGGTCGATCCGTTCGGGAGATAGGGCAGTTTGGAAGTAAGAAACACTTGAGAAACTCAAAATTTTCGCAGTTCTGATGCTCGAAATGAATTACTGGAACGGCCTAGGGGAAAACTACACATACCGTTGTAATCGGGCGAGCTTCTACTTTCAGATGCAACAGAAATTTTGCGGATTGGTCAATCCGTTCGCGAGATATGGCAGTTTGGAGGTAAGAAACGCTTGAGAAACTCAAAATTTTCGCAGTTCTGATGCTCAAAACGAATAACTAGAACGGCCTATGGGAAAACTACACATACCGTTGTTATCGGGCGAGTTTCTACTTTCAGATGCAACAGAAATTTTGCGGATTGGTCGATCCGTTCGCGAGATGTGGCAGTTTGGAAGTAAGAAACGCTTGAGAAACTCAAAATTTTCGCAGTTCTGATGCTCAAAACGAATAAATAGAACGGCCTAGGGGAAAACTACACATACCGTTGTTATCGGGCGAGTTTCTACTTTCAGATGCAACAGAAATTTTGCGGATTGGTCGATCCGTTCGCGAGATGTGGCAGTTTGGAAGTAAGAAACGCTTGAGAAACTCAAAATTTTCGCAGTTCTGATGCTCAAAACGAATAACTAGATCGGCCTAGGGGAAAACTACACCTACCGTTGTTATCGGGCGAGTTTCTACTTTCAGATGCAACAGAAATTTTGCGGATTGGTCAATCCGTTCGCGAGATATGGCAGTTTGGAGGTAAGAAACGCTCGAGAAACTCAAAATTTTCGCAGTTCTGATGCTCGAAACGAATAACTAGAAACGCCTAGGGGAAAAGTGCGCATACCGTTGTAATCGGGCGAGTTTCTACTTTCAGATGCAACAGAAATTTTGCGGATTGATCAATTCGTTCGCGAGATATGGCAGTTTGGAGGTAAGAAACGCTTGAGAAACTCGAAATTTTCGCAGTTCTGATGCTCAAAACGAATAACTAGAACGGCTTAGGGGAAAACTACACCTACCGTTGTAATCGGGCGAGTTTCTGCTTTCAGATGCAACAGAAATTTTGCGGATTGGTCAATCCGTTCGCTCGATATGGCAGTTTGGAGGTAAGAAACGCTCGAGAAACTCAAAGTTTTCGCAGTTCTGATGCTCGAAACGAAGAACTAGAACCGCCTAGGGGAAAAGTGCGCATACCGTTGTAATCGGGCGAGTTTCTACTTTCAGATGCAACAGAAATTTTGCGGATTGATCAATCCGTTCGCGAGATATGGCAGTTTGGAGATAAGAAACGCTTGAGAAACTCAAAATTTTCGCAGTTCTGATGCTCGAAACGAATGACTAGAACGGCCTAGGGGAGAAGTGCGCATACCGTTGTAATCGGGCGAGTTTCTACTTTCAGATGCAACAGAAATTTTGCGGATTGGTCTATCCGTTCGCGAGATGTGGCAGTTTGGAGGTAAGAAACGCTTGAGAAACTCAAAATTTTCGCAGTTCTGATGCTCAAAACGATTAACTAGAACGGCCTAGGGGAAGACTACACATACCGTTGTTATCGGGCGAGTTTCTACTTTCAGATGCAACAGAAATTTTGCGGATTGGTCGATCCGTTCGCGAGATGTGGCAGTTTGGAAGTAAGAAACGCTTGAGAAACTCAAAATTTTCGCAGTTCTGATGCTCAAAACGAATAACTAGATCGGCCTAGGGGAAAACTACACCTACCGTTGTAATCGGGCGAGTTTCTACTTTCAGATGCAACAGAAATTTTGCGGATTGGTCAATCCGTTCGCTCGATATGGCAGTTTGGAGGTAAGAAACGCTCGAGAAACTCAAAATTTTCGCAGTTCTGGTGCTCGAAACGAATAACTAGAAACGCCTAGGGGAAAAGTGCGCATACCGTTGTAATCGGGCGAGTTTCTACTTTCAGATGCAACAGAAATTTTGCGGATTGATCAATTCGTTCGCGAGATATGGCAGTTTGGAGGTAAGAAACGCTTGAGAAACTCGAAATTTTCGCAGTTCTGATGCTCAAAACGAATAACTAGAACGGCTTAGGGGAAAACTACACCTACCGTTGTAATCGGGCGAGTTTCTGCTTTCAGATGCAACAGAAATTTTGCGGATTGGTCAATCCGTTCGCTCGATATGGCAGTTTGGAGGTAAGAAACGCTCGAGAAACTCAAAATTTTCGCAGTTCTGGTGCTCGAAACGAATAACTAGAACAGCCTAGGGGAAAAGTGCGCATACCGTTGTAATCGGGCGAGTTTCTACTTTCAGATGCAACAGAAATTTTGCGGATTGATCAATCCGTGCGCGAGATATGGCAGTTTGGAGATAAGAAACGCTTGAGAAACTCAAAATTTTCGCAGTTCTGATGCTCGAAACGAATGACTAGAACGGCCTAGGGGAGAAGTACGCATACCGTTGTAATCGGGCGAGTTTCTACTTTCAGATGCAACAGAAATTTTGCGGATTGGTCTATCCGTTCGCGAGATGTGGCAGTTTGGAGGTAAGAAACGCTTGAGAAACTCAAAATTTTCGCAGTTCTGATGCTCAAAACGAATAACTAGAACGGCCTAGGGGAAAACTACACATACCGTTGTTATCGGGCGAGTTTCTACTTTCAGATGCCACAGAAATTTTGCGGATTGGTCGATCCGTTCGCGAGATGTGGCAGTTTGGAAGTAAGAAACGCTTGAGAAACTCAAAATTTTCGCAGTTCTGATGCTCAAAACGAATAACTAGAACGGCCTAGGGGAAAACTACACCTACCGTTGTAACCGGGCGAGTTTCTACTTTCAGATGCAACAGAAATTTTGCGGATTGGTCAATCCGTTCGCTCGATATGGCAGTTTGGAGGTAAGAAACGCTCGAGAAACTCAAAATTTTCGCAGTTCTGATGCTCGAAACGAATAACTAGAAACGCCTAGGGGAAAAGTGCGCATACCGTTGTAATCGGGCGAGTTTCTACTTTCAGATGCAACAGAAATTTTGCGGATTGGTCAATCCGTTCGCGAGATATGGCAGTTTGGATGTAAGAAACGCTTGAGAAACACAAAATTTTCGCAGTTCTGATGCTCGAAACGAATGACTAGAACGGCCTAGGGGAGAAGTACGCATACCGTTGTAATCGGGCGAGTTTCTACTTTCAGATGCAACAGAAATTTTGCGGATTGGTCTATCCGTTCGCGAGATGTGGCAGTTTGGAGGTAAGAAACGCTTGAGAAACTCAAAATTTTCGCAGTTCTGATGCTCAAAACGATTAACTAGAACGGCCTAGGGGAAGACTACACATACCGTTCTTATCGGGCGAGTTTCTACTTTCAGATGCAACAGAAATTTTGCGGATTGGTCGATCCGTTCGCGAGATGTGGCAGTTTGGAAGTAAGAAACGCTTGAGAAACTCAAAATTTTCGCAGTTCTGATGCTCAAAACGAATAACTAGAACGGCCTAGGGGAAAACTACACCTACCGTTGTAATCGAGCGAGTTTCTACTTTCAGATGCAACAGAAATTTTGCGGATTGGTCGATCCGTTCGCGAGATGTGGCAGTTTGGAAGTAAGAAACGCTTGAGAAACTCAAAATTTTCGCAGTTCTGATGCTCAAAACGAATAACTAGAAAGGCCTAGGGGAAAACTACACCTACCGTTGTAATCGGGCGAGTTTCTACTTTCAGATGCAACAGAAATTTTGCGGATTGGTCAATCCGTTCGCGAGATATGGCAGTTTGGAGGTAAGAAACGCTCGAGAAACTCAAAATTTTCGCAGTTCTGATGCTCGAAACGAATAACTAGAACAGCCTAGGGGAAAAGTGCGCATACCGTTGTAATCGGGCGAGTTTCTACTTTCAGATGCAACAGAAATTTTGCGGATTGATCAATCCGTTCGCGAGATATGCCAGTTTGGAGATAAGAAACGCTTGAGAAACTCAAAAGTTTCGCAGTTCTGATGCTCGAAACGAATGACTAGAACGGCCTAGGGGAGAAGTACGAATACCGTTGTAATCGGGCGAGTTTCTACTTTCAGATGCAACAGAAATCATGCGGATTGGTCAATCCGTTCGCGAGATATGGCAGTTTGTAGGTAAGAAACGCTTGAGAAACTCAAAATTTTCGCAGTTCTGATGCTCGAAACGAATAACTGGAACTGCCTAGGGGAAAACTACACATACCGTTGTAATCGGGCGAGTTTCTACTTAAAGATGGAACAGAAATTTTGCGGATTGGTCAATTCGTTCGCGAGATGTGGCAGTTTGGAGGTAAGAAACGCTTGAGAAACTCAAAATTTTCGCAGTTCTGATGCTCGAAACGAATAACTAGAACGGCCTAGGGGAAAAGTACGCATACCGATGTAATCGGGCGAGTTTCTACTTTCAGATGCAACAGAAATTTTGCGGATTGGTCGATCCGTTCGGGAGATAGGGCAGTTTGGAAGTAAGAAACACCTGAGAAACTCAAAATTTTCGCAGTTCTGATGCTCGAAATGAATTACTGGAACGGCCTAGGGGAAAACTACACATACCGTTGTAATCGGGCGAGTTTCTACTTTCAGATGCAACAGAAATTTTGCGGATTGGTCAATCCGTTCGCTCGATATGGCAGTTTGGAGGTAAGAAACGCTCGAGAAACTCAAAATTTTCGCAGTTCTGATGCTCGAAACGAATAACTAGAACCGCCTAGGGGAAAAGTGCGCATACCGTTGTAATCGGCGAGTTTCTACTTTCAGGTGCAACAGAAATTTTGCGGATCGGTCAATCCGTTCGCGAGAAATGGCAGTTTGGATGTAAGAAACGCTTGAGAAACTCAAAATCTTCGCAGTTCTGATGCTCGAAACGAATAACTGGAACGGCCTAGGGGAAAACTACACATACCGTTGTAATCGGGCGAGTTTCTACTTTCAGATGCAACAGAAATTTTGCGGATTGGTCAATCCGTTCGCGAGATGTGGCAGTTTGGAGGTAAGAAACGCTTGAGAAACTCAAAATTTTCGCAGTTCTGATGCTCAAAACGAATAACTAGAACGGCCTAGGGGAAAGCTACACCTACCGTTGTAACCGGGCGAGTTTCTACTTTCAGATGCAACAGAAATTTTGCGGATTGGTCAATCCGTTCGCTCGATATGGCAGTTTGGAGGTAAGAAACGCTCGAGAAACTCAAAATTTTCGCAGTTCTGATGCTCGAAACGAATAACTAGAACAGCCTAGGGGAAAAGTGCGCATACCGTTGTAATCGGGCGAGGTTCTACTTTCAGATGCAACAGAAATTTTGCGGATTGGTCAATCCGTTCGCGAGATATGGCAGTTTGGAGGTAAGAAACGCTTGAGAAACTCAAAATTTTCGCAGTTCTGATGCTCAAAACGAATAACTAGAAGGGCTTAGGGGAAAACTACACCTACCGTTGTAATCGGGCGAGTTTCTGCTTTCAGATGAAACAGAAATTTTGCCGATTGGTCAATCCGTTCGCTCGATATGGCAGTTTGTAGGTAAGAAACGCTCGAGAAACTCAAAGTTTTCGCAGTTCTGATGCTCGAAACGAAGAACTAGAACCGCCTAGGGGAAAAGTGCGCATACCGTTGTAATCGGGCGAGTTTCTACTTTCAGATGCAACAGAAATTTTGCGGATTGATCAATCCGTTCGCGAGATATGGCAGTTTGGAGATAAGAAACGCTTGAGAAACTCAAAATTTTCGCAGTTCTGATGCGCGAAACGAATGACTAGAACGGCCTAGGGGAGAAGTACGCATACCGTTGTAATCGGGCGAGTTTCTACTTTCAGATGCAACAGAAATTTTGCGGATTGGTCTATCCGTTCGCGAGATGTGGCAGTTTGGAGGTAAGAAACGCTTGAGAAACTCAAAATTTTCGCAGTTCTGATGCTCAAAACGATTAACTAGAACGGCCTAGGGGAAGACTACACATACCGTTGTTATCGGGCGAGTTTCTACTTTCAGATGCAACAGAAATTTTGCGGATTGGTCGATCCGTTCGCGAGATGTGGCAGTTTGGAAGTAAGAAACGCTTGAGAAACTCAAAATTTTCGCAGTTCTGATGCTCAAAACGAATAACTAGAACGGCCTAGGGGAAAACTACACCTACCGTTGTAATCGGGCGAGTTTCTACTTTCAGCTGCAACGGAAATTTTGCGGATTGGTCAATCCGTTCGCTCGATATGGCAGTTTGGAGGTAAGAAACGCTCGAGAAACTCAAAATTTTCGCAGTTCTGATGCTCGAAACGAATAACTAGAACAGCCTAGGGGAAAAGTGCGCATACCGTTGTAATCGGGCGAGTTTCTACTTTCAGATGCAACAGAAATTTTGCGGATTGATCAATCCGTTCGCGAGATATGGCAGTTTGGAGATAAGAAACGCTTGAGAAACTCAAAATTTTCGCAGTTCTGATGCTCGAAACGAATGACTAGAACGGCCTAGGGGAGAAGTACGAATACCGTTGTAATCGGGCGAGTTTCTACTTTCAGATGCAACAGAAATCATGCGGATTGGTCAATCCGTTCGCGAGATATGGCAGTTTGTAGGTAAGAAACGCTTGAGAAACTCAAAATTTTCGCAGTTCTGATGCTCGAAACGAATAACTGGAACTGCCTAGGGGAAAACTACACATACCGTTGTAATCGGGCGAGTTTCTACTTTCAGATGCAACAGAAATTTTGCGGATTGGTCGATCCGTTCGCGAGATGTGGCAGTTTGGAAGTAAGAAACGCTTGATAAACTCAAAATTTTCGCAGTTCTGATGCTCAAAACGAATAACTAGAACGGCCTAGGGGAAAACTACACATACCGTTGTTATCGGGCGAGTTTCTACTTTCAGATGCAACAGAAATTTTGCGGATTGGTCGATCCGTTCGCGAGATGTGGCAGTTTGGAAGTAAGAAACGCTTGAGAAACTCAAAATTTTCGCAGTTCTGATGCTCAAAACGAATAACTAGAACGGCCTAGGGGAAAACTACACCAACCGTTGTAATCGGGCGAGTTTCTACTTTCAGATGCAACAGAAATTTTGCGGATTGGTCAATCCGTTCGCTCGATATGGCAGTTTGGAGGTAAGAAACGCTCGAGAAACTCAAAATTTTCGCAGTTCTGATGCTCGAAACGAATAACTAGAACCGCCTAGGGGAAAAGTGCGCATACCGTTGTAATCGGGCGAGTTTCTACTTTCAGATGCAACAGAAATTTTGCGGATCGGTCAATCCGTTCGCGAGAAATGGCAGTTTGGATGTAAGAAACGCTTGAGAAACTCAAAATCTTCGCAGTTCTGATGCTCGAAACGAATAACTGGAACGGCCTAGGGGAAAACTACACATACCGTTGTAATCGGGCGAGTTTCTACTTTCAGATGCAACAGAAATTTTGCGGATTGGTCAATCCGTTCGCGAGATGTGGCAGTTTGGAGGTAAGAAACGCTTGAGAAACTCAAAATTTTCGCAGTTCTGATGCTCAAAACGAATAACTAGAACGGCCTAGGGGAAAAGTGCGCATACCGTTGTAATCGGGCGAGTTTCTACTTTCAGATGCAACAGAAATTTTGCGGATTGGTCAATCCGTTCGCGAGATATGGCAGTTTGGAGGTAAGAAACGCTTGAGAAACTCAAAATTTTCGCAGTTCTGATGCTCAAAACGAATAACTAGAACGGCTTTGGGGAAAACTACACCTACCGTTGTAATCGGGCGAGTTTCTGCTTTCAGATGCAACAGAAATTTTGCGGATTGGTCAATCCGTTCGCTCGATATGGCAGTTTGGAGGTAAGAAACGCTCGAGAAACTCAAAGTTTTCGCAGTTCTGATGCTCGAAACGAAGAACTAGAACCGCCTAGGGGAAAAGTGCGCATACCGTTGTAATCGGGCGAGTTTCTACTTTCAGATGCAACAGAAATATTGCGGATTGATCAATCCGTTCGCGAGATATGGCAGTTTGGATATAAGAAACGCTTGAGAAACTCAAAATTTTCGCAGTTCTGATGCTCGAAACGAATGACTAGAACGGCCTAGGGTAGAAGTACGCATACCGTTGTAATCGGGCGAGTTTCTACTTTCAGATGCAACAGAAATTTTGCGGATTGGTCTATCCGTTCGCGAGATGTGGCAGTTTGGAGGTAAGAAACGCTTGAGAAACTCAAAATTTTCGCAGTTCTGATGCTCAAAACGAATAACTAGAACGGCCTAGGGGAAAACTACACATACCGTTGTTATCGGGCGAGTTTCTACTTTCAGATGCAACAGAAATTTTGCGGATTGGTCGATCCGTTCGCGAGATGTGGCAGTTTGGAAGTAAGAAACGCTTGAGAAACTCAAAATTTTCGCAGTTCTGATGCTCAAAACGAATAACTAGAACGGCCTAGGGGAAAACTACACCTACCCTGGTAACCGGGCGAGTTTCTACTTTCAGATGCAACAGAAATTTTGCGGATTGGTCAATCCGTTCGCTCGATATGGCAGTTTGGAGGTAAGAAACGCTCGAGAAACTCAAAATTTTCGCAGTTCTGATGCTCGAAACGAATAACTAGAACAGCCTAGGGGAAAAGTGCGCATACCGTTGTAATCGGGCGAGTTTCTACTTTCAGATGCAACAGAAATTTTGCGGATTGGTCAATCCGTTCGCGAGATGTGGCAGTTTGGAAGTAAGAAACGCTTGAGAAACTCAAAATTTTCGCAGTTCTGATGCTCAAAACGAATAACTAGAACGGCCTAGGGGAAAACTACACCTACCGTTGTAATCGGGCGAGTTTCTACTTTCAGATGCAACAGAAATTTTGCGGATTGGTCAATCCGTTCGCTCGATATGGCAGTTTGGAGGTAAGAAACGCTCGAGAAACTCAAAATTTTCGCAGTTCTGATGCTCGAAACGTATAACTAGAACGGCCTAGGGGAAAACTACACATACCGTTGTTATCGGGCGAGTTTCTACTTTCAGATGCAACAGCAATTTTGCGGATTGGTCGATCCGTTCGCGAGATGTGGCAGTTTGGAAGTAAGAAACGCTTGAGAAACTCAAAATTTTCGCAGTTCTGATGCTCAAAACGAATAACTAGAACGGCCTAGGGGAAAACTACACCTACCGTTGTAACCGGGCGAGTTTCTACTTTCAGATGCAACAGAAATTTTGCGGATTGGTCGATCCGTTCGCGAGATGTGGCAGTTTGGAAGTAAGAAACGCTTGAGAAACTCGAAATTTTCGCAGTTCTGATGCTCAAAACGAATAACTAGAACGGCCTAGGGGAAAACTACACATACCGTTGTTATCGGGCGAGTTTCTACTTTCAGATGCAACAGAAATTTTGCGGATTGGTCGATCCGTTCGCGAGATGTGGCAGTTTGGAAGTAAGAAACGCTTGAGAAACTCAAAATTTTCGCAGTTCTGATGCTCCAAACGAATAAATAGAACGGCCTAGGGGAAAACTACACCTACCGTTGTAATCGGGCGAGTTTCTACTTTCAGATGCAACAGAAATTTGGCGGATTGGTCAATCCGTTCGCGAGATATGGCAGTTTGGAGGTAAGAAACGCTCGAGAAACTCAAAATTTTCGCAGTTCTGATGCTCGAAACGAATAACTAGAAACGCCTAGGGGAAAAGTGCGCATACCGTTGTAACCGGGCGAGTTTCTACTTTCAGATGCAACAGAAATTTTGCGGATTGATCAATCCGTTCGCGAGATATGGCAGTTTGGAGATAAGAAACGCTTGAGAAACTCAAAATTTTCGCAGTTCTGATGCGCGAAACGAATGACTAGAACGGCCTAGGGGAGAAGTACGCATACCGTTGTAATCGGGCGAGTTTCTACTTTCAGATGCAACAGCAATTTTGCGGATTGGTCGATCCGTTCGCGAGATGTGGCAGTTTGGAGGTAAGAAACGCTTGAGAAACTCAAAATTTTCGCAGTTCTGATGCTCAAAACGATTAACTAGAACGGCCTAGGGGAAGACTACACATACCGTTGTTATCGGGCGAGTTTCTACTTTCAGATGCAACAGAAATTTTGCGGATTGGTCGATCCGTTCGCGAGATGTGGCAGTTTGGAAGTAAGAAACGCTTGAGAAACTCGAAATTTTCGCAGTTCTGATGCTCAAAACGAATAACTAGAACGGCCTAGGGGAAAACTACACATACCGTTGTTATCGGGCGAGTTTCTACTTTCAGATGCAACAGAAATTTTGCGGATTGGTCGATCCGTTCGCGAGATGTGGCAGTTTGGAAGTAAGAAACGCTTGAGAAACTCAAAATTTTCGCAGTTCTGATGCTCAAAACGAATAAATAGAACGGCCTAGGGGAAAACTACACCTACCGTTGTAATCGGGCGAGTTTCTACTTTCAGATGCAACAGAAATTTTGCGGATTGGTCAATCCGTTCGCGAGATATGGCAGTTTGGAGGTAAGAAACGCTCGAGAAACTCAAAATTTTCGCAGTTCTGATGCTCGAAACGAATAACTAGAAACGCCTAGGGGAAAAGTGCGCATACCGTTGTAACCGGGCGAGTTTCTACTTTCAGATGCAACAGAAATTTTGCGGATTGATCAATCCGTTCGCGAGATATGGCAGTTTGGAGATAAGAAACGCTTGAGAAACTCAAAATTTTCGCAGTTCTGATGCGCGAAACGAATGACTAGAACGGCCTAGGGGAGAAGTACGCATACCGTTGTAATCGGGCGAGTTTCTACTTTCAGATGCAACAGAAATTTTGCGGATTGGTCTATCCGTTCGCGAGATGTGGCAGTTTGGAGGTAAGAAACGCTTGAGAAACTCAAAATTTTCGCAGTTCTGATGCTCAAAACGAATAACTAGAACGGCCTAGGGGAAAACTACACCTACCGTTGTAACCGGGCGAGTTTCTACTTTCAGATGCAACAGAAATTTTGCGGATTGGTCAATCCGTTCGCTCGATATGGCAGTTTGGAGGTAAGAAACGCTCGAGAAACTCAAAATTTTCGCAGTTCTGATGCTCGAAACGAATAACTAGAACAGCCTAGGGGAAAAGTGCGCATACCGTTGTAATCGGGCGAGTTTCTACTTTCAGATGCAACAGAAATTTTGCGGATTGGTCAATCCGTTCGCGAGATATGGCAGTTTGGATGTAAGAAACGCTTGAGAAACTCAAAATTTTCGCAGTTCTGATGCTCAAAACGAATAACTAGAACGGCCTAGGGGAAAACTACACATACCGTTGTTATCAGGCGAGTTTCTACTTTCAGATGCAACAGAAATTTTGCGGATTGGTCGATCCGTTCGCGAGATGTGTCAGTTTGGAAGTAAGAAACGCTTGAGAAACTCAAAATTTTCGCAGTTCTGATGCTCAAAACGAATAACTAGAACGGCCTAGGGGAAAACTACACCTACCGTTGTAATCGGGCGAGTTTCTACTTTCAGATGCAACAGAAATTTTGCGGATTGGTCAATCCGTTCGCTCGATATGGCAGTTTGGAGGTAAGAAACGCTCGAGAAACTCAAAATTTTCGCAGTTCTGATGCTCGAAACGAATAACTAGAACCGCCTAGGGGAAAAGTGCGCATACCGTTGTAATCGGGCGAGTTTCTACTTTCAGATGCAACAGAAATTTTGCGGATCGGTCAATCCGTTCGCGAGAAATGGCAGTTTGGATGTAAGAAACGCTTGAGAAACTCAAAATCTTCGCAGTTCTGATGCTCGAAACGAATAACTGGAACGGCCTAGGGGAAAACTACACATACCGTTGTAATCGGGCGAGTTTCTACTTTCATATGCAACAGAAATTTTGCGGATTGGTCAATCCGTTCGCTCGATATGGCAGTTTGGAGGTAAGAAACGCTCGAGAAACTCAAAGTTATCGCAGTTCTGATGCTCGAAACGAAGAACTAGAACCGCCTAGGGGAAAAGTGCGCATACCGTTGTAATCGGGCGAGTTTCTACTTTCAGATGCAACAGAAATTTTGCGGATTGATCAATCCGTTCGCGAGATATGGCAGTTTGGAGATAAGAAACGCTTGAGAAACTCAAAATTTTCGCAGTTCTGATGCTCGAAACGAATGACTAGAACGGCCTAGGGGAAAACTACACATACCGTTGTAATCGGGCGAGTTTCTACTTTCAGATGCAACAGAAATTTTGCGGATTGGTCAATCCGTTCGCGAGATGTGGCAGTTTGGAGGCAAGAAACGCTTGAGAAACTCAAAATTTTCGCAGTTCTGATGCTCCAAACGAATAACTAGAACGGCCTAGGGGAAAACTACACATACCGTTGTTATCGTGCGAGTTTCTACTTTCAGATGCAACAGAAATTTTGCGGATTGGTCGATCCGTTCGCGAGATGTGGCAGTTTGGAAGTAAGAAACGCTTGAGAAACTCAAAATTTTCGCAGTTCTGATGCTCGAAACGAATAACTAGAACCGCCTAGGGGAAAAGTGCGCATACCGTTGTAATCGGGCGAGTTTCTACTTTCAGATGCAACAGAAATTTTGCGGATTGGTCTATCCGTTCGCGAGATGTGGCAGTTTGGAGGTAAGAAACGCTTGAGAAACTCAAAATTTTCGCAGTTCTGATGCTCAAAACGAATAACTAGAACGGCCTAGGGGAAAACTACACCTACCGTTGTAACCGGGCGAGTTTCTACTTTCAGATGCAACAGAAATTTTGCGGATTGGTCAATCCGTTCGCTCGATATGGCAGTTTGGAGGTAAGAAACGCTCGAGAAACTCAAAATTTTCGCAGTTCTGATGCTCGAAACGAATAACTAGAACAGCCTAGGGGAAAAGTGCGCATACCGTTGTAATCGGGCGAGTTTCTACTTTCAGATGCAACAGAAATTTTGCGGATTGGTCAATCCGTTCGCGAGATATGGCAGTTTGGATGTAAGAAACGCTTGAGAAACTCAAAATTTTCGCAGTTCTGATGCTCAAAACGAATAACTAGAACGGCCTAGGGGAAAACTACACATACCGTTGTTATCAGGCGAGTTTCTACTTTCAGATGCAACAGAAATTTTGCGGATTGGTCGATCCGTTCGCGAGATGTGTCAGTTTGGAAGTAAGAAACGCTTGAGAAACTCAAAATTTTCGCAGTTCTGATGCTCAAAACGAATAACTAGAACGGCCTAGGGGAAAACTACACCTACCGTTGTAATCGGGCGAGTTTCTACTTTCAGATGCAACAGAAATTTTGCGGATTGGTCAATCCGTTCGCGAGATGTGGCAGTTTGGAAGTAAGAAACGCTTGAGAAACTCAAAATTTTCGCAGTTCTGATGCTCGAAACGAATAACTAGAACCGCCTAGGGGAAAAGTGCGCATACCGTTGTAATCGGGCGAGTTTCTACTTTCAGATGCAACAGAAATTTTGCGGATTGGTCTATCCGTTCGCGAGATGTGGCAGTTTGGAGGTAAGAAACGCTTGAGAAACTCAAAATTTTCGCAGTTCTGATGCTCAAAACGAATAACTAGAACGGCCTAGGGGAAAACTACACCTACCGTTGTAACCGGGCGAGTTTCTACTTTCAGATGCAACAGAAATTTTGCGGATTGGTCAATCCGTTCGCTCGATATGGCAGTTTGGAGGTAAGAAACGCTCGAGAAACTCAAAATTTTCGCAGTTCTGATGCTCGAAACGAATAACTAGAACAGCCTAGGGGAAAAGTGCGCATACCGTTGTAATCGGGCGAGTTTCTACTTTCAGATGCAACAGAAATTTTGCGGATTGGTCAATCCGTTCGCGAGATATGGCAGTTTGGATGTAAGAAACGCTTGAGAAACTCAAAATTTTCGCAGTTCTGATGCTCAAAACGAATAACTAGAACGGCCTAGGGGAAAACTACACATACCGTTGTTATCAGGCGAGTTTCTACTTTCAGATGCAACAGAAATTTTGCGGATTGGTCGATCCGTTCGCGAGATGTGTCAGTTTGGAAGTAAGAAACGCTTGAGAAACTCAAAATTTTCGCAGTTCTGATGCTCAAAACGAATAACTAGAACGGCCTAGGGGAAAACTACACCTACCGTTGTAATCGGGCGAGTTTCTACTTTCAGATGCAACAGAAATTTTGCGGATTGGTCAATCCGTTCGCTCGATATGGCAGTTTGGAGGTAAGAAACGCTCGAGAAACTCAAAATTTTCGCAGTTCTGATGCTCGAAACGAATAACTAGAACCGCCTAGGGGAAAAGTGCGCATACCGTTGTAATCGGGCGAGTTTCTACTTTCAGATGCAACAGAAATTTTGCGGATCGGTCAATCCGTTCGCGAGAAATGGCAGTTTGGATGTAAGAAACGCTTGAGAAACTCAAAATCTTCGCAGTTCTGATGCTCGAAACGAATAACTGGAACGGCCTAGGGGAAAACTACACATACCGTTGTAATCGGGCGAGTTTCTACTTTCATATGCAACAGAAATTTTGCGGATTGGTCAATCCGTTCGCTCGATATGGCAGTTTGGAGGTAAGAAACGCTCGAGAAACTCAAAGTTATCGCAGTTCTGATGCTCGAAACGAAGAACTAGAACCGCCTAGGGGAAAAGTGCGCATACCGTTGTAATCGGGCGAGTTTCTACTTTCAGATGCAACAGAAATTTTGCGGATTGATCAATCCGTTCGCGAGATATGGCAGTTTGGAGATAAGAAACGCTTGAGAAACTCAAAATTTTCGCAGTTCTGATGCTCGAAACGAATGACTAGAACGGCCTAGGGGAGAAGTACGCATACCGTTGTAATCGGGCGAGTTTCTACTTTCAGATGCAACAGAAATTTTGCGGATTGGTCTATCCGTTCGCGAGATGTGGCAGTTTGGAGGTAAGAAACGCTTGAGAAACTCAAAATTTTCGCAGTTCTGATGCTCAAAACGAATAACTAGAACGGCCTAGGGGAAAACTACACATACCGTTGTTATCGGGCGAGTTTCTACTTTCAGATGCAACAGAAATTTTGCGGATTGGTCGATCCGTTCGCGAGATGTGGCAGTTTGGAAGTAAGAAACGCTTGAGAAACTCAAAATTTTCGCAGTTCTGATGCTCAAAACGAATAACTAGAACGGCCTAGGGGAAAACTACACCTACCGTTGTAACCGGGCGAGTTTCTACTTTCAGATGCAACAGAAATTTTGCGGATTGGTCAATCCGTTCGCGAGATATGGCAGTTTGGATGTAAGAAACGCTTGAGAAACTCAAAATCTTCGCAGTTCTGATGCTCGAAACGAATAACTGGAACGGCCTAGGGGAAAACTACACATACCGTTGTAATCGGGCGAGTTTCTACTTTCAGATGCAACAGAAATTTTGCGGATTGGTCAATCCGTTCGCGAGATGTGGCAGTTTGGAGGTAAGAAACGCTTGAGAAACTCAAAATTTTCGCAGTTCTGATGCTCCAAACGAATAACTAGAACGGCCTAGGGGAAAACTACACATACCGTTGTTATCGTGCGAGTTTCTACTTTCAGATGCAACAGAAATTTTGCGGATTGGTCGATCCGTTCGCGAGATGTGGCAGTTTGGAAGTAAGAAACGCTTGAGAAACTCAAAATTTTCGCAGTTCTGATGCTCGAAACGAATAACTAGAACCGCCTAGGGGAAAAGTGCGCATACCGTTGTAATCGGGCGAGTTTCTACTTTCAGATGCAACAGAAATTTTGCGGATCGGTCAATCCGTTCGCGAGAAATGGCAGTTTGGATGTAAGAAACGCTTGAGAAACTCAAAATCTTCGCAGTTCTGATGCTCGAAACGAATAACTGGAACGGCCTAGGGGAAAACTACACATACCGTTGTAATCGGGCGAGTTTCTACTTTCATATGCAACAGAAATTTTGCGGATTGGTCAATCCGTTCGCTCGATATGGCAGTTTGGAGGTAAGAAACGCTCGAGAAACTCAAAGTTTTCGCAGTTCTGATGCTCGAAACGAAGAACTAGAACCGCCTAGGGGAAAAGTGCGCATACCGTTGTCATCGGGCGAGTTTCTACTTTCAGATGCAACAGAAATTTTGCGGATTGATCAATCCGTTCGCGAGATATGGCAGTTTGGAGATAAGAAACGCTTGAGAAACTCAAAATTTTCGCAGTTCTGATGCTCGAAACGAATGACTAGAACGGCCTAGGGGAGAAGTACGCATACCGTTGTAATCGGGCGAGTTTCTACTTTCAGATGCAACAGAAATTTTGCGGATTGGTCTATCCGTTCGCGAGATGTGGCAGTTTGGAGGTAAGAAACGCTTGAGAAACTCAAAATTTTCGCAGTTCTGATGCTCAAAACGAATAACTAGAACGGCCTAGGGGAAAACTACACATACCGTTGTTATCGGGCGAGTTTCTACTTTCAGATGCAACAGAAATTTTGCGGATTGGTCGATCCGTTCGCGAGATGTGGCAGTTTGGAAGTAAGAAACGCTTGAGAAACTCAAAATTTTCGCAGTTCTGATGCTCAAAACGAATAACTAGAACGGCCTAGGGGAAAACTACACCTACCGTTGTAACCGGGCGAGTTTCTACTTTCAGATGCAACAGAAATTTTGCGGATTGGTCAATCCGTTCGCGAGATATGGCAGTTTGGATGTAAGAAACGCTTGAGAAACTCAAAATCTTCGCAGTTCTGATGCTCGAAACGAATAACTGGAACGGCCTAGGGGAAAACTACACATACCGTTGTAATTGGGCGAGTTTCTACTTTCAGATGCAACAGAAATTTTGCGGATTGGTCAATCCGTTCGCGAGATGTGGCAGTTTGGAGGTAAGAAACGCTTGAGAAACTCAAAATTTTCGCAGTTCTGATGCTCAAAACGAATAACTAGAACGGCCTAGGGGAAAACTACACATACCGTTGTTATCGGGCGAGTTTCTACTTTCAGATGCAACAGAAATTTTGCGGATTGGTCAATTCGTTCGCGAGATGTGGCAGTTTGGAGGTAAGAAACGCTTGAGAAACTCAAAATCTTCGCAGTTCTGATGCTCGAAACGAATAACTTGAACGGCCTAGGGGAAAACTACACATACCGTTGTTATCGGGCGAGTTTCTACTTTCAGATGCAACAGAAATTTTGCGGATTGGTCGATCCGTTCGCGAGATGTGGCAGTTTGGAAGTAAGGAACGCTTGAGAAACTCAAAATTTTCGCAGTTCTGATGCTCAAAACGAATAACTAGAACGGCCTAGGGAAAAACTACACCTACCGTTGTAATCGGGCGAGCTTCTACTTTCAGATGCAACAGAAACTTTGCGGATTGGTCAATCCGTTCGCGAGATATGGCAGTTTGGAGGTAAGAAACGCTCGAGAAACTCAAAATTTTCGCAGTTCTGATGCTCGAAACGAATAACTAGAAACGCCTAGGGGAAAAGTGCGCATACCGTTGTAATCGGGCGAGTTTCTACTTTCAGATGCAACAGAAATTTTGCGGATTGATCAATCCGTTCGCGAGATATGGCAGTTTGGAGGTAAGAAACGCTTGAGAAACTCAAAATTTTGGCAGTTCTGATGCTCAAAACGAATAACTAGAACGGCTTAGGGGAAAACTACACCTACCGTTGTAATCGGGCGAGTTTCTGCTTTCAGATGCAACAGTAATTTTGCGGATTGGTCAATCCGTTCGCTCGATATGGCAGTTTGGAGGTAAGAAACGCTCGAGAAACTCAAAATTTTCGCAGTTCTGATGCTCGAAACGAATAACTAGAAACGCCTAGGGGAAAAGTGCGCATACCGTTGTAATCGGGCGAGTTTCTACTTTCAGATGCAACAGAAATTTTGCGGATTGATCAATCCGTTCGCGAGATATGGCAGTTTGGAGGTAAGAAACGCTTGAGAAACTCAAAATTTTGGCAGTTCTGATGCTCAAAACGAATAACTAGAACGGCTTAGGGGAAAACTACACCTACCGTTGTAATCGGGCGAGTTTCTGCTTTCAGATGCAACAGTAATTTTGCGGATTGGTCAATCCGTTCGCTCGATATGGCAGTTTGGAGGTAAGAAACGCTCGAGAAACTCAAAGTTTTCGCAGTTCTGATGCTCGAAACGAAGAACTAGAACCGCCTAGGGGAAAAGTGCGCATACCGTTGTAATCGGGCGAGTTTCTACTTTCAGATGCAACAGAAATTTTGCGGATTGATCAATCCGTTCGCGAGATATGGCAGTTTGGAGATAAGAAACGCTTGAGAAACTCAAAATTTTCGCAGTTCTGATGCTCGAAACGAATGACCAGAACGGCCTAGGGGAGAAGTACGCATACCGTTGTAATCGGGCGAGTTTCTACTTTCAGATGCAACAGAAATTTTGCGGATTGGTCTATCCGTTCGCGAGATGTGGCAGTTTGGAGGTAAGAAACGCTTGAGAAACTCAAAATTTTCGCAGTTCTGATGCTCAAAACGATTAACTAGAACGGCCTAGGGGAAAACTACACATACCGTTGTTATCGGGCGAGTTTCTACTTTCAGATGCAACAGAAATTTTGCGGATTGGTCGATCCGTTCGCGAGATGTGGCAGTTTGGAAGTAAGAAACGCTTGAGAAACTCAAAATTTTCGCAGTTCTGATGCTCAAAACGAATAACTAGAACGGCCTAGGGGAAAACTACACCTACCGTTGTAATCGGGCGAGTTTCTACTTTCAGATGCAACAGAAATTTTGCGGATTGGTCAATCCGTTCGCTCGATATGGCAGTTTGGAGGTAAGAAACGCTCGAGAAACTCAAAATTTTCGCAGTTCTGATGCTCGAAACGAATAACTAGAACAGCCTAGGGGAAAAGTGCGCATACCGTTGTAATCGGGCGAGTTTCTACTTTCAGATGCAACAGAAATTTTGCGGATTGATCAATCCGTTCGCGAGATATGGCAGTTTGGAGATAAGAAACGCTTGAGAAACTCAAAATTTTCGCAGTTCTGATGCTCGAAACGAATGACCAGAACGGCCTAGGGGAGAAGTACGCATACCGTTGTAATCGGGCGAGTTTCTACTTTCAGATGCAACAGAAATTTTGCGGATTGGTCTATCCGTTCGCGAGATGTGGCAGTTTGGAGGTAAGAAACGCTTGAGAAACTCAAAATTTTCGCAGTTCTGATGCTCAAAACGATTAACTAGAACGGCCTAGGGGAAAACTACACATACCGTTGTTATCGGGCGAGTTTCTACTTTCAGATGCAACAGAAATTTTGCGGATTGGTCGATCCGTTCGCGAGATGTGGCAGTTTGGAAGTAAGAAACGCTTGAGAAACTCAAAATTTTCGCAGTTCTGATGCTCGAAACGAATGACCAGAACGGCCTAGGGGAGAAGTACGCATACCGTTGTAATCGGGCGAGTTTCTACTTTCAGATGCAACAGAAATTTTGCGGATTGGTCTATCCGTTCGCGAGATGTGGCAGTTTGGAGGTAAGAAACGCTTGAGAAACTCAAAATTTTCGCAGTTCTGATGCTCAAAACGATTAACTAGAACGGCCTAGGGGAAAACTACACATACCGTTGTTATCGGGCGAGTTTCTACTTTCAGATGCAACAGAAATTTTGCGGATTGGTCGATCCGTTCGCGAGATGTGGCAGTTTGGAAGTAAGAAACGCTTGAGAAACTCAAAATTTTCGCAGTTCTGATGCTCAAAACGAATAACTAGAACGGCCTAGGGGAAAACTACACCTACCGTTGTAATCGGGCGAGTTTCTACTTTCAGATGCAACAGAAATTTTGCGGATTGGTCAATCCGTTCGCTCGATATGGCAGTTTGGAGGTAAGAAACGCTCGAGAAACTCAAAATTTTCGCAGTTCTGATGCTCGAAACGAATAACTAGAACAGCCTAGGGGAAAAGTGCGCATACCGTTGTAATCGGGCGAGTTTCTACTTTCAGATGCAACAGAAATTTTGCGGATTGATCAATCCGTTCGCGAGATATGGCAGTTTGGAGATAAGAAACGCTTGAGAAACTCAAAATTTTCGCAGTTCTGATGCTCGAAACGAATGACCAGAACGGCCTAGGGGAGAAGTACGCATACCGTTGTAATCGGGCGAGTTTCTACTTTCAGATGCAACAGAAATTTTGCGGATTGGTCTATCCGTTCGCGAGATGTGGCAGTTTGGAGGTAAGAAACGCTTGAGAAACTCAAAATTTTCGCAGTTCTGATGCTCAAAACGATTAACTAGAACGGCCTAGGGGAAAACTACACATACCGTTGTTATCGGGCGAGTTTCTACTTTCAGATGCAACAGAAATTTTGCGGATTGGTCGATCCGTTCGCGAGATGTGGCAGTTTGGAAGTAAGAAACGCTTGAGAAACTCAAAATTTTCGCAGTTCTGATGCTCAAAACGAATAACTAGAACGGCCTAGGGGAAAACTATACCTACCGTTGTAATCGGGCGAGTTTCTACTTTCAGATGCAACAGAAATTTTGCGGATTGGTCAATCCGTTCGCTCGATATGGCAGTTTGGAGGTAAGAAACGCTCGAGAAACTCAAAATTTTCGCAGTTCTGATGCTCGAAACGAATAACTAGAACAGCCTAGGGGAAAAGTGCGCATACCGTTGTAATCGGGCGAGTTTCTACTTTCAGATGCAACAGAAATTTTGCGGATTGATCAATCCGTTCGCGAGATATGGCAGTTTGGAGATAAGAAACGCTTGAGAAACTCAAAATTTTCGCAGTTCTGATGATCGAAACGAATGACTAGAACGGCCTAGGGGAAAACTACACATACCGTTGTTATCGGGCGAGTTTCTACTTTCAGATGCAACAGAAATTTTGCGGATTGGTCGATCCGTTCGCGAGATGTGGCAGTTTGGAAGTAAGAAACGCTTGAGAAACTCAAAATTTTCGCAGTTCTGATGCTCAAAACGAATAACTAGAACGGCCTAGGGGAAAACTACACCTACCGTTGTAATCGGGCGAGTTTCTACTTTCAGATGCAACAGAAATTTTGCGGATTGGTGAATCCGTTCGCTCGATATGGCAGTTTGGAGGTAAGAAACGCTCGAGAAACTCAAAATTTTCGCAGTTCTGATGCTCGAAACGAATAACTAGAACAGCCTAGGGGAAAAGTGCGCATACCGTTGTAATCGGGCGAGTTTCTACTTTCAGATGCAACAGAAATTTTGCGGATTGATCAATCCGTTCGCGAGATATGGCAGTTTGGAGATAAGAAACGCTTGAGAAACTCAAAATTTTCGCAGTTCTGATGATCGAAACGAATGACTAGAACGGCCTAGGGGAGAAGTACGAATACCGTTGTAATCGGGCGAGTTTCTACTTTCAGATGCAACAGAAATCATGCGGATTGGTCAATCCGTTCGCGAGATATGGCAGTTTGTAGGTAAGAAACGCTTGAGAAACTCAAAATTTTCGCAGTTCTGATGCTCGAAACGAATAACTGGAACGGCCTAGGGGAAAACTACACATACCGTTGTAATCGGGCGAGTTTCTACTTTCAGATGGAACAGAAATTTTGCGGATTGGTCAATTCGTTCGCGAGATGTGGCAGTTTGGAGGTAAGAAACGCTTGAGAAACTCAAAATTTTCGCAGTTCTGATGCTCGAAACGAATAACTAGAACGGCCTAGGGGAAAAGTACGCATACCGTTGTAATCGGGCGAGTGTCTACTTTCAGATGCAACAGAAATTTTGCGGATCGGTCAATCCGTTTGCGAGATATGGCAGGTTGGATGTAAGAAACGCTTGAGAAACTCAAAATCTTCGCAGTTCTGATGCTCGAAACGAATAACTTGAACGGCCTAGGGGAAAACTACACATACCGTTGTTATCGGGCGAGTTTCTACTTTCAGATGCAACAGAAATTTTGCGGATTGGTCGATCCGTTCGCGAGATGTGGCAGTTTGGAAGTAAGGAACGCTTGAGAAACTCAAAATTTTCGCAGTTCTGATGCTCAAAACGAATAACTAGAACGGCCTAGGGAAAAACTACACCTACCGTTGTAATCGGGCGAGCTTCTACTTTCAGATGCAACAGAAATTTTGCGGATTGGTCAATCCGTTCGCGAGATATGGCAGTTTGGAGGTAAGAAACGCTCGAGAAACTCAAAATTTTCGCAGTTCTGATGCTCGAAACGAATAACTAGAAACGCCTAGGGGAAAAGTGCGCATACCGTTGTAATCGGGCGAGTTTCTACTTTCAGATGCAACAGAAATTTTGCGGATTGATCAATCCGTTCGCGAGATATGGCAGTTTGGAGGTAAGAAACGCTTGAGAAACTCAAAATTTTGGCAGTTCTGATGCTCAAAACGAATAACTAGAACGGCTTAGGGGAAAACTACACCTACCGTTGTAATCGGGCGAGTTTCTGCTTTCAGATGCAACAGTAATTTTGCGGATTGGTCAATCCGTTCGCTCGATATGGCAGTTTGGAGGTAAGAAACGCTCGAGAAACTCAAAGTTTTCGCAGTTCTGATGTTCGAAACGAAGAACTAGAACCGCCTAGGGGAAAAGTGCGCATACCGTTGTAATCGGGCGAGTTTCTACTTTCAGATGCAACAGAAATTTTGCGGATTGATCAATCCGTTCGCGAGATATGGCTGTTTGGAGATAAGAAACGCTTGAGAAACTCAAAATTTTCGCAGTTCTGATGCTCGAAACGAATGACTAGAACGGCCTAGGGGAGGAGTACGCATACCGTTGTAATCGGGCGAGTTTCTACTTTCAGATGCAACAGAAATTTTGCGGATTGGTCTATCCGTTCGCGAGATGTGGCAGTTTGGAGGTAAGAAACGCTTGAGAAACTCAAAATTTTCGCAGTTCTGATGCTCAAAACGATTAACTAGAACGGCCTAGGGGAAAACTACACATACCGTTGTTATCGGGCGAGTTTCTACTTTCAGATGCAACAGAAATTTTGCGGATTGGTCGATCCGTTCGCGAGATGTGGCAGTTTGGAAGTAAGAAACGCTTGAGAAACTCAAAATTTTCGCAGTTCTGATGCTCAAAACGAATAACTAGAACGGCCTAGAGGAAAACTACACCTACCGTTGTAATCGGGCGAGTTTCAACTTTCAGATGCAACAGAAATTTTGCGGATTGATCAATCCGTTCGCGAGATATGGCAGTTTGGAGATAAGAAACGCTTGAGAAACTCAAAATTTTCGCAGTTCTGATGATCGAAACGAATGACTAGAACGGCCTAGGGGAGAAGTACGAATACCGTTGTAATCGGGCGAGTTTCTACTTTCAGATGCAACAGAAATCATGCGGATTGGTCAATCCGTTCGCTCGATATGGCAGTTTGGAGGTAAGAAACGCTCGAGAAACTCAAAATGTTCGCAGTTCTGATGCTCGAAACGAATAACTAGAACAGCCTAGGGGAAAAGTGCGCATACCGTTGTAATCGGGCGAGTTTCTACTTTCAGATGCAACAGAAATTTTGCGGATTGATCAATCCGTTCGCGAGATATGGCAGTTTGGAGATAAGAAACGCTTGAGAAACTCAAAATTTTCGCAGTTCTGATGCTCGAAACGAATGACCAGAACGGCCTAGGGGAGAAGTACGCATACCGTTGTAATCGGGCGAGTTTCTACTTTCAGATGCAACAGAAATTTTGCGGATTGGTCTATCCGTTCGCGAGATGTGGCAGTTTGGAGGTAAGAAACGCTTGAGAAACTCAAAATTTTCGCAGTTCTGATGCTCAAAACGATTAACTAGAACGGCCTAGGGGAAAACTACACATACCGTTGTTATCGGGCGAGTTTCTACTTTCAGATGCAACAGAAATTTTGCGGATTGGTCGATCCGTTCGCGAGATGTGGCAGTTTGGAAGTAAGAAACGCTTGAGAAACTCAAAATTTTCGCAGTTCTGATGCTCAAAACGAATAACTAGAACGGCCTAGGGGAAAACTACACCTACCGTTGTAATCGGGCGAGTTTCTACTTTCAGATGCAACAGAAATTTTGCGGATTGGTCAATCCGTTCGCTCGATATGGCAGTTTGGAGGTAAGAAACGCTCGAGAAACTCAAAATTTTCGCAGTTCTGATGCTCAAAACGAATAACTAGAACGGCCTAGAGGAAAACTACACCTACCGTTGTAATCGGGCGAGTTTCAACTTTCAGATGCAACAGAAATTTTGCGGATTGGTCGATCCGTTCGCGAGATGTGGCAGTTTGGAAGTAAGAAACGCTTGAGAAACTCAAAATTTTCGCAGTTCTGATGCTCAAAACGAATAACTAGAACGGCCTAGGGGAAAACTACACCTACCGTTGTAATCGGGCGAGTTTCTACTTTCAGATGCAACAGAAATTTTGCGGATTGGTCAATCCGTTCGCTCGATATGGCAGTTTGGAGGTAAGAAACGCTCGAGAAACTCAAAATTTTCGCAGTTCTGATGCTCGAAACGAATAACTAGAACAGCCTAGGGGAAAAGTGCGCATACCGTTGTAATCGGGCGAGTTTCTACTTTCAGATGCAACAGAAATTTTGCGGATTGATCAATCCGTTCGCGAGATATGGCAGTTTGGAGATAAGAAACGCTTGAGAAACTCAAAATTTTCGCAGTTCTGATGCTCGAAACGAATGACCAGAACGGCCTAGGGGAGAAGTACGCATACCGTTGTAATCGGGCGAGTTTCTACTTTCAGATGCAACAGAAATTTTGCGGATTGGTCTATCCGTTCGCGAGATGTGGCAGTTTGGAGGTAAGAAACGCTTGAGAAACTCAAAATTTTCGCAGTTCTGATGCTCAAAACGATTAACTAGAACGGCCTAGGGGAAAACTACACATACCGTTGTTATCGGGCGAGTTTCTACTTTCAGATGCAACAGAAATTTTGCGGATTGGTCGATCCGTTCGCGAGATGTGGCAGTTTGGAAGTAAGAAACGCTTGAGAAACTCAAAATTTTCGCAGTTCTGATGCTCAAAACGAATAACTAGAACGGCCTAGGGGAAAACTACACCTACCGTTGTAATCGGGCGAGTTTCTACTTTCAGATGCAACAGAAATTTTGCGGATTGGTCAATCCGTTCGCTCGATATGGCAGTTTGGAGGTAAGAAACGCTCGAGAAACTCAAAATTTTCGCAGTTCTGATGCTCGAAACGAATAACTAGAACAGCCTAGGGGAAAAGTGCGCATACCGTTGTAATCGGGCGAGTTTCTACTTTCAGATGCAACAGAAATTTTGCGGATTGATCAATCCGTTCGCGAGATATGGCAGTTTGGAGATAAGAAACGCTTGAGAAACTCAAAATTTTCGCAGTTCTGATGATCGAAACGAATGACTAGAACGGCCTAGGGGAAAACTACACATACCGTTGTTATCGGGCGAGTTTCTACTTTCAGATGCAACAGAAATTTTGCGGATTGGTCGATCCGTTCGCGAGATGTGGCAGTTTGGAAGTAAGAAACGCTTGAGAAACTCAAAATTTTCGCAGTTCTGATGCTCAAAACGAATAACTAGAACGGCCTAGGGGAAAACTACACCTACCGTTGTAATCGGGCGAGTTTCTACTTTCAGATGCAACAGAAATTTTGCGGATTGGTGAATCCGTTCGCTCGATATGGCAGTTTGGAGGTAAGAAACGCTCGAGAAACTCAAAATTTTCGCAGTTCTGATGCTCGAAACGAATAACTAGAACAGCCTAGGGGAAAAGTGCGCATACCGTTGTAATCGGGCGAGTTTCTACTTTCAGATGCAACAGAAATTTTGCGGATTGATCAATCCGTTCGCGAGATATGGCAGTTTGGAGATAAGAAACGCTTGAGAAACTCAAAATTTTCGCAGTTCTGATGATCGAAACGAATGACTAGAACGGCCTAGGGGAGAAGTACGAATACCGTTGTAATCGGGCGAGTTTCTACTTTCAGATGCAACAGAAATCATGCGGATTGGTCAATCCGTTCGCGAGATATGGCAGTTTGTAGGTAAGAAACGCTTGAGAAACTCAAAATTTTCGCAGTTCTGATGCTCGAAACGAATAACTGGAACGGCCTAGGGGAAAACTACACATACCGTTGTAATCGGGCGAGTTTCTACTTTCAGATGGAACAGAAATTTTGCGGATTGGTCAATTCGTTCGCGAGATGTGGCAGTTTGGAGGTAAGAAACGCTTGAGAAACTCAAAATTTTCGCAGTTCTGATGCTCGAAACGAATAACTAGAACGGCCTAGGGGAAAAGTACGCATACCGTTGTAATCGGGCGAGTGTCTACTTTCAGATGCAACAGAAATTTTGCGGATCGGTCAATCCGTTTGCGAGATATGGCAGGTTGGATGTAAGAAACGCTTGAGAAACTCAAAATCTTCGCAGTTCTGATGCTCGAAACGAATAACTTGAACGGCCTAGGGGAAAACTACACATACCGTTGTTATCGGGCGAGTTTCTACTTTCAGATGCAACAGAAATTTTGCGGATTGGTCGATCCGTTCGCGAGATGTGGCAGTTTGGAAGTAAGGAACGCTTGAGAAACTCAAAATTTTCGCAGTTCTGATGCTCAAAACGAATAACTAGAACGGCCTAGGGAAAAACTACACCTACCGTTGTAATCGGGCGAGCTTCTACTTTCAGATGCAACAGAAATTTTGCGGATTGGTCAATCCGTTCGCGAGATATGGCAGTTTGGAGGTAAGAAACGCTCGAGAAACTCAAAATTTTCGCAGTTCTGATGCTCGAAACGAATAACTAGAAACGCCTAGGGGAAAAGTGCGCATACCGTTGTAATCGGGCGAGTTTCTACTTTCAGATGCAACAGAAATTTTGCGGATTGATCAATCCGTTCGCGAGATATGGCAGTTTGGAGGTAAGAAACGCTTGAGAAACTCAAAATTTTGGCAGTTCTGATGCTCAAAACGAATAACTAGAACGGCTTAGGGGAAAACTACACCTACCGTTGTAATCGGGCGAGTTTCTGCTTTCAGATGCAACAGTAATTTTGCGGATTGGTCAATCCGTTCGCTCGATATGGCAGTTTGGAGGTAAGAAACGCTCGAGAAACTCAAAGTTTTCGCAGTTCTGATGTTCGAAACGAAGAACTAGAACCGCCTAGGGGAAAAGTGCGCATACCGTTGTAATCGGGCGAGTTTCTACTTTCAGATGCAACAGAAATTTTGCGGATTGATCAATCCGTTCGCGAGATATGGCAGTTTGGAGATAAGAAACGCTTGAGAAACTCAAAATTTTCGCAGTTCTGATGCTCGAAACGAATGACTAGAACGGCCTAGGGGAGGAGTACGCATACCGTTGTAATCGGGCGAGTTTCTACTTTCAGATGCAACAGAAATTTTGCGGATTGGTCTATCCGTTCGCGAGATGTGGCAGTTTGGAGGTAAGAAACGCTTGAGAAACTCAAAATTTTCGCAGTTCTGATGCTCAAAACGATTAACTAGAACGGCCTAGGGGAAAACTACACATACCGTTGTTATCGGGCGAGTTTCTACTTTCAGATGCAACAGAAATTTTGCGGATTGGTCGATCCGTTCGCGAGATGTGGCAGTTTGGAAGTAAGAAACGCTTGAGAAACTCAAAATTTTCGCAGTTCTGATGCTCAAAACGAATAACTAGAACGGCCTAGAGGAAAACTACACCTACCGTTGTAATCGGGCGAGTTTCAACTTTCAGATGCAACAGAAATTTTGCGGATTGATCAATCCGTTCGCGAGATATGGCAGTTTGGAGATAAGAAACGCTTGAGAAACTCAAAATTTTCGCAGTTCTGATGATCGAAACGAATGACTAGAACGGCCTAGGGGAGAAGTACGAATACCGTTGTAATCGGGCGAGTTTCTACTTTCAGATGCAACAGAAATCATGCGGATTGGTCAATCCGTTCGCGAGATATGGCAGTTTGTAGGTAAGAAACGCTTGAGAAACTCAAAATTTTCGCAGTTCTGATGCTCGAAACGAATAACTGGAACGGCCTAGGGGAAAACTACACATACCGTTGTAATCGGGCGAGTTTCTACTTTCGGATGCAACAGAAATTTTGCGGATTGGTCAATCCGTTCGCGAGATATAGCAGTTTGGAGGTAAGAAACGCTTGAGAAACTCAAAATTTGCGCAGTTCTGATGCTTGAAACGAATAACTAGAACGGCCCAGGGGAAAAGTGCGCACACCGTTGTAATCGGGCGAGTGTCTACTTTCAGATGCAACAGAAATTTTGCGGATCGGTCAATCCGTTTGCGAGATATGGCAGGTTGGATGTAAGAAACGCTTGAGAAACTCAAAATCTTCGCAGTTCTGATGCTCGAAACGAATAACTAGAACGGCCTAGGGGAAAACTACACATACCGTTGTAATCGGCCGAGTTTCTACTTTCAGATGCAACAGAAATTTTGCGGATTGGTCAATCCGTTCGCGAGATGTGGCAGTTTGGAGGTAAGAAACGCTTGAGAAACTCAAAATTTGCGCAGTTCTGATGCTTGAAACGAATAACTAGAACGGCCTAGGGGGAAAGTGCGTATACCGCTGTAATGGGGCGAGTTTCTACTTTCAGATGCAACAGAAATTTTGCGGATTGGTCAATCGGTTCGCTCGATATGGCAGTTTGGAGGTAAGAAACGCTCGAGAAACTCAAAATTTTCGCAGTTCTGATGCTCGAAACTAATAACTAGAACGGCCTAGGGGAAAACTACACCTACCGTTGTAGTCGGGCGAGTTTCTACTTTCAGATGCAACAGAAATTTTGCGGATTGGTCAATCCGTTCGCGAGATATGGCAGTTTGAAGGTAAGAAACGCTTGAGAAACTCAAAATTTTCGCTGTTCTGATGCTCGAAACGAATAACTAGAACCGCCTAGGGGAAAAGTGCGCATACCGTTGTAATCAGGCGAGTTTCTACTTACAAATGCAATAGAAATTTTGCGGATTGGTCAATCCGTTCGCGAGATATGGCAGTTTGGAGGTAAGAAGCGCTTGAGAAACTCAAAATTTTCGCAGTTCTGATGCTCGAAATGAATAACTGTAACGGCCTAAGGGAAAACTACTCATACGGTTGGAATCGGGCGAGTTTCTACTTTCAGATGCAACAGAAATTTTGCGGATTGGTCAATCCGTTCGCGAGATATGGCAGTTTGGAGGTAAGAAACGCTTGAGAAACTCAAAATTTTCGCAGTTCTGATGCTCGAAACGAATAACTAGAACCGCCTAGGGGAAAAGTGCGCATACCGTTGTAATCGGGCGAGTTTCTACTTTCAAATGCAATAGAAATTTTGCGGATTGGTCAATCCGTTCGCGAGATATGGCAGTTTGGAGGTAAGAAGCGCATGAGAAACTCAAAATTTTCGCAGTTCTGATGCTCGAAATGAATAACTGTAACGGCCTAAGGAAAAACTACTCATACCGTTGGAATCGGGCGAGTTTCTACTTTCAGATGCAACAGAAATTTTGCGGATTGATCAATCCGTTCGCGAGATGTGGCAGTTTGGAGGTAAGAAACGCTTGAGAAACTCAAAATTTTCGCAGTTCTGATGCTCGAAACGAATAAGTAGAACGGCCTAGGGGAAAAGTACGCATACCGATGTAATCGGGCGAGTTTCTACTTTCAGATGCAACAGAAATTTTGCGGATTGGTCGATCCGTTCACGAGATATGGCAGTTTGGAAGTAGGAAACGCTTGAGAAGCTCAAAATTTTCGCAGTTCTGATGCTCGAAACGAATGACTAGAACGGCCTAGGGGAAAAGTGCGCATACCGTTGTAATCAGGCGAGTCTCTACTTTCAAATGCAATAGAAATTTTGCGGATTGGTCAATCCGTTCGCGAGATATGGCAGTTTGGAGGTAAGAAGCGCTTGAGAAACTCAAAATTTTCGCAGTTCTGATGCTCGAAATGAATAACTGTAACGGCCTAAGGGAAAACTACTCATACCGTTGGAATCGGGCGAGTTTCTACTTTCAGATGCAACAGAAGTTTTGCGGATTGGTCAATCCGTTCGCGAGATATGGCAGTTTGGAGGTAAGAAACGCTTGAGAAACTCAAAATTTTCGCAGTTCTGATGCTCGAAACGAATAACTAGAACGGCCTAGGGGAAAAGTACGCATACCGTTGTAATCGGGCGAGTTTCTACTTTCAGATGCAACAGAAATTTTGCGGATTGATCAATCCGTTCGCGAGATATGGCAGTTTGGAAATAAGAAACGCTTGAGAAACTCAAAATTTTCGCAGTTCTGATGCTCGAAACGAATAACTAGAACGGCCTAGGGGAAAAGTACGCATACCGATGTAATCGGGCGAGTTTCTACTTTCAGATGCAACAGAAATTTTGCGGATTGGTCGATCCGTTCACGAGATATGGCAGTTTGGAAGTAGGAAACGCTTGAGAAGCTCAAAATTTTCGCAGTTCTGATGTTCGAAACGAATGACTAGAACGGCCTAGGGGAGAAGTACGCATACCGATGTAATCGGGCGAGTTTCTACTTTCAGATGCAACAGAAGTTTTGCGGATTGGTCGATCCGTTCGGGAGATATGGCAGTTTGGAAGTAAGAAACACTTGAGAAACTCAAAATTTTCGCAGTTCTGATGCTCGAAATGAATTACTGGAACGGCCTAGGGGAAAACTACACATACCGTTGTAATCGGGCGAGTTTCTACTTTCGGATGCAACAGAAATTTTGCGGATTGGTCAATCCGTTCGCGAGATATAGCAGTTTGGAGGTAAGAAACGCTTGAGAAACTCAAAATTTGCGCAGTTCTGATGCTTGAAACGAATAACTAGAACGGCCCAGGGGAAAAGTGCGCACACCGTTGTAATCGGGCGAGTGTCTACTTTCAGATGCAACAGAAATTTTGCGGATCGGTCAATCCGTTTGCGAGATATGGCAGGTTGGATGTAAGAAACGCTTGAGAAACTCAAAATCTTCGCAGTTCTGAGCTCGAAACGAATAACTTGAACGGCCTAGGGGAAAACAACACATACCGTTGTAATCGGCCGAGTTTCTACTTTCAGATGCAACAGAAATTTTGCGGATTGGTCAATCGGTTCGCTCGATATGGCAGTTTGGAGGTAAGAAACGCTCGAGAAACTCAAAATTTTCGCAGTTCTGATGCTCGAAACTAATAACTAGAACGGCCTAGGGGGAAAACTACACCTACCGTTGTAGTCGGGCGAGTTTCTACTTTCAGATGCAACAGAAATTTTGCGGATTGGTCAATCCGTTCGCGAGATATGGCAGTTTGAAGGTAAGAAACGCTTGAGAAACTCAAAATTTTCGCTGTTCTGATGCTCGAAACGAATAACTAGAACCGCCTAGGGGAAAAGTGCGCATACCGTTGTAATCAGGCGAGTTTCTACTTACAAATGCAATAGAAATTTTGCGGATTGGTCAATCCGTTCGCGAGATATGGCAGTTTGGAGGTAAGAAGCGCTTGAGAAACTCAAAATTTTCGCAGTTCTGATGCTCGAAACGAATAACTAGAACCGCCTAGGGGAAAAGTGCGCATACCGTTGTAATCGGGCGAGTTTCTACTTTCAAATGCAATAGAAATTTTGCGGATTGGTCAATCCGTTCGCGAGATATGGCAGTTTGGAGGTAAGAAGCGCATGAGAAACTCAAAATTTTCGCAGTTCTGATGCTCGAAATGAATAACTGTAACGGCCTAAGGGAAAACTACTCATACCGTTGGAATCGGGCGAGTTTCTACTTTCAGATGCAACAGAAATTTTGCGGATTGATCAATCCGTTCGCGAGATGTGGCAGTTTGGAGGTAAGAAACGCTTGAGAAACTCAAAATTTTCGCAGTTCTGATGCTCGAAACGAATAAGTAGAACGGCCTAGGGGAAAAGTACGCATACCGATGTAATCGGGCGAGTTTCTACTTTCAGATGCAACAGAAATTTTGCGGATTGGTCGATCCGTTCACGAGATATGGCAGTTTGGAAGTAGGAAACGCTTGAGAAGCTCAAAATTTTCGCAGTTCTGATGCTCGAAACGAATGACTAGAACGGCCTAGGGGAAAAGTGCGCATACCGTTGTAATCAGGCGAGTTTCTACTTTCAAATGCAATAGAAATTTTGCGGATTGGTCAATCCGTTCGCGAGATATGGCAGTTTGGAGGTAAGAAGCGCTTGAGAAACTCAAAATTTTCGCAGTTCTGATGCTCGAAATGAATAACTGTAACGGCCTAAGGGAAAACTACTCATACCGTTGGAATCGGGCGAGTTTCTACTTTCAGATGCAACAGAAGTTTTGCGGATTGGTCAATCCGTTCGCGAGATATGGCAGTTTGGAGGTAAGAAACGATTGAGAAACTCAAAATTTTCGCAGTTCTGATGCTCGAAACGAATAACTAGAACGGCCTAGGGGAAAAGTACGCATACCGTTGTAATCGGGCGAGTTTCTACTTTCAGATGCAACAGAAATTTTGCGGATTGATCAATCCGTTCGCGAGATATGGCAGTTTGGAAATAAGAAACGGTTGAGAAACTCAAAATTTTCGCAGTTCTGATGCTCGAAACGAATAACTAGAACGGCCTAGGGGAAAAGTACGCATACCGATGTAATCGGGCGAGTTTCTACTTTCAGATGCAACAGAAATTTTGCGGATTGGTCGATCCGTTCACGAGATATGGCAGTTTGGAAGTAGGAAACGCTTGAGAAGCTCAAAATTTTCGCAGTTCTGATGCTCGAAACGAATGACTAGAACGGCCTAGGGGATAAGTGCGCATACCGTTGTAATCGGGCTAGTTTCTACTTTCAGAAGCAACAGAAATTTTGCGGATTGATCAATCCGTTCGCGAGATATGGCAGTTTGGAGGTAAGAAACGCTTGAGAAACTCAAAATTTTCGCAGTTCTGATGCTCGAAATGAATAACTGGAACGGCCTAGGGGAAAACTACCATACCGTTGTAATCGGGCGAGTTTCTACTTTCAGATGCAACAGAAATTTTGCGGATTGGTCAATCCGTTCGCGAGATGTGGCAGTTTGGAGGTAAGAAACGCTTGAGAAACTCAAAATTTGCGCAGTTCTGATGCTTGAAACGAATAACTAGAACGGCCTAGGGGGAAAGTGCGCATACCGCTGTAATGGGGCGAGTTTCTACTTTCAGATGCAACAGAAATTTTGCGGATTGGTCAATCGGTTCGCTCGATATGGCAGTTTGGAGGTAAGAAACGCTCGAGAAACTCAAAATTTTCGCAGTTCTGATGCTCGAAACTAATAACTAGAACGGCCTAGGGGAAAACTACACCTACCGTTGTAGTCGGGCGAGTTTCTACTTTCAGATGCAACAGAAATTTTGCGGATTGGTCAATCCGTTCGCGAGATATGGCAGTTTGAAGGTAAGAAACGCTTGAGAAACTCAAAATTTTCGCTGTTCTGATGCTCGAAACGAATAACTAGAACCGCCTAGGGGAAAAGTGCGCATACCGTTGTAATCAGGCGAGTTTCTACTTACAAATGCAATAGAAATTTTGCGGATTGGTCAATCCGTTCGCGAGATATGGCAGTTTGGAGGTAAGAAGCGCTTGAGAAACTCAAAATTTTCGCAGTTCTGATGCTCGAAATGAATAACTGTAACGGCCTAAGGGAAAACTACTCATACCGTTGGAATCGGGCGAGTTTCTACTTTCAGATGCAACAGAAATTTTGCGGATTGGTCAATCCGTTCGCGAGATATGGCAGTTTGGAGGTAAGAAACGCTTGAGAAACTCAAAATTTTCGCAGTTCTGATGCTCGAAACGAATAACTAGAACCGCCTAGGGGAAAAGTGCGCATACCGTTGTAATCGGGCGAGTTTCTACTTTCAAATGCAATAGAAATTTTGCGGATTGGTCAATCCGTTCGCGAGATATGGCAGTTTGGAGGTAAGAAGCGCATGAGAAACTCAAAATTTTCGCAGTTCTGATGCTCGAAATGAATAACTGTAACGGCCTAAGGGAAAACTACTCATACCGTTGGAATCGGGCGAGTTTCTACTTTCAGATGCAACAGAAGTTTTGCGGATTGGTCAATCCGTTCGCGAGATATGGCAGTTTGGAGGTAAGAAACGCTTGAGAAACTCAAAATTTTCGCAGTTCTGATGCTCGAAACGAATAACTAGAACGGCCTAGGGGAAAAGTACGCATGCCGTTGTAATCGGGCGAGTTTCTACTTTCAGATGCAACAGAAATTTTGCGGATTGGTCAATCCGTTCGCGAGATATGGCAGTTTGGAGGTAAGAAACGCTTGAGAAACTCAAAATTTGCGCAGTTCTGATGCTTGAAACGAATAACTAGAACGGCCTAGGGGAAAAGTGCGCATACCGTTGTAATCGGGCGAGTTTCTACTTTCAGAAGCAACAGAAATTTTGCGGATTGATCAATCCGTTCGCGAGATATGGCAGTTTGGAGGTAAGAAACGCTAGAGAAACTCAAAATTTTCGCAGTTCTGATGCTCGAAATGAATAACTGGAACGGCCTAGGGGAAAACTACACATACCGTTGTAATCGGGCGAGTTTCTACTTTCAGATGCAACAGAAATTTTGCGGATTGGTCAATCCGTTCGCGAGATATGGCAGTTTGGAGGTAAGAAACGCTTGAGAAACTCAAAATTTGCGCAGTTCTGATGCATGAAACGAATAACTAGAACGGCCTAGGGGAAAAGTGCGCATACCGTTGTAATCGGGCGAGTTTCTACTTTCAGAAGCAACAGAAATTTTGCGGATTGATAAATCCGTTCGCGAGATATGGCAGTTTGGAGGTAAGAAACGCTTGAGAAACTCAAAATTTTCGCAGTTCTGATGCTCGAAACGAATAACTGGAGCGGCCTAGGGGAAAACTACACATACCGATGTAATCGGGCGAGTTTCTACTTTCAGATGCAACAGAAATTTTGCGGATTGGTCAATCCGTTCGCGAGATGTGGCAGTTTGGAGGTAAGAAACGCTTGAGAAACTCAAAATTTTCGCAGTTCTGATGCTCGAAACGAATAACTAGAACGGCCTAGGGGAAAAGAGCGCATACCGTTGTAATCGGGCGAGTTTCTACTTTCAGATGCAACAAAAATTTTGCGGATTGATCAATCCGTTCGCGAGATATGGCAGTTTGGAGATAAGAAACGCTTTAGAAACTCAAAATTTTCGCAGTTCTGATGCTCGAAACGAATAACTAGAACGGCCCAGGGGAAAAGTGCGCATACCGATGTAATCGGGCGAGTTTCTACTTTCAGATGCAACAGAAATTTTGCGGATTGGTCAATCCGTTCGCGAGATATGGCAGTTTGGAGGTAAGAAACGCTTGAGAAACTCAAAATTTTCGCAGTTCTGATGCTCGAAACGAATGACTAGAACGGCCTAGGGGAAAAGAGCGCATACCGTTGTAATCGGGCGAGTTTCTAATTTCAGATGCAACAGAAATTTTGCGGATTGGTCAATCCGTTCGCGAGATATGGCAGTTTGGAGGTAAGAAACGCTTGAGAAACTCAAAATTGCCGCAGTTCTGATGCTTGAAACGAATAAGTAGAACGGCCTAGGGGAAAAGTGCGCATACCGTTGTTATCGGGCGAGTTTCTACATTCAGATGCAACAGAAATTTTGCGGATCGGTCAATCCGTTCGCGAGATATGGCAGTTTGGATGTAAGAAACGCTTGAGAAACTCAAAATTTTCGCAGTTCTGATGCTCGAAACGAATAACTAGAACGGCCTAGGGGAAAACTACACATACCGTTGTAATCGGGCGAGTTTCTACTTTCAGATGCAACAGAAATTTTGCGGATTGGTCAATCCGTTCGCGAGATATGGCAGTTTGGAGGTAAGAAACGCTTGAGAAACTCAAAATTTGCGCAGTTCTGATGCTTGAAACGAATAACTAGAACGGCCTAGGGGAAAAGTGCGCATACCGTTGTAATCGGGCGAGTTTCTACTTTCAGATGCAACAGAAATTTTGCGGATCGGTCAATCCGTTCGCGAGATATGGCAGTTTGGATGTAAGAAACGCTTGAGAAACTCAAAATTTTCGCAGTTCTGATGCTCGAAACGAATAACTAGAACCGCCTAGGGGAAAAGTGCGCATACCGTTGTAATCGGGCGAGTTTCTGCTTTCAGATGCAACAGAAATTTTGAGGATTGATCAATCCGTTCGCGAGATATGGCAGTTTGGAGATAAGAAACGCTTGAGAAACTCAAAATTTTCGCAGTTCTGATGCTCGAAACGAATAACTAGAACCGCCTAGGGGAAAAGTGCGCATACCGTTGTAATCGGGCGAGTTTCTGCTTTCAGATGCAACAGAAATTTTGAGGATTGATCAATCCGTTCGCGAGATATGGCAGTTTGGAGATAAGAAACGCTTGAGAAACTCAAAATTTTCGCAGTTCTGATGCTCGAATCGAATGACTAGAACGGCCTAGGGGAGAAGTACGCATACCGTTGTAATCGGGCGAGTCTCTACTTTCAGATGCAACAGAAATCATGCGGATTGGTCAATCCGATCGCGAGATATGGCCGTTTGGATGTAAG